>NW_006399811.1:2037227-2077927 GCF_000299155.1 Elephantulus edwardii | reverse complement strand
TGTGTGTGTGTGTGTGTGTGTGTGTGTGTGTGTGTGTCTGTTTGTAGGGTAGGTGTGTGTGGTGTGCATGTATTTGCATGTGTACTTATGTGTGAAGCCCAGAAGTAGCACGGCTCCCTAGGCAAAAGGGAATTTTGTCATCTGGTTCTGTGGAGGCCTGGAGAGGTTGTCCAACCAGAATGCTTGGGTAGGCAGCAATTTATAACTCATGTTTTCCACAGCTCATAATGGTCTCTACTGATGCAGATAAAATTCAGAGCCTCCCATGATCTGCAACCATTCGACTGTGCTGGCAGGTAGCAATAACAGCAGGCTGATCCCTGAGCCAAATGCTGGGACTTTAGAGCAAACTCACAAGCGCAAATGACTTGCCCAGGCCTACACATCTAGGAAACGATACCTCTGATCTGAGCATAAGACAGAAAGCTGCAGGGCTCCAGTTACTCTGCCATGATGCCCCTTCCAGAGTAAGACTCCAGGGCTGAGGAGAAGCCCAAATTCACAGGGAGAGGCTAATGGCCTGCCCTCCAGAAAGCTGTTCATGGTTTAGTCTGGGTTTGTACAATCCTTGCCGCCATCTCCGCTTGGGTCCAAGATACTCCATCTCTCACCATGATTCTTAGAATAGCCTGCGAACTGCTCTCTGACTTCAACTACTCTCTTCTGCATCATTTCCTTCTTCCTGTTTCTTTTCAACACAGCAGTCAGAGCCAGAATTCACAAGCCAAGCCAGAATTACTCCTCCGCTCAAATCCTCTACGGGCTCCCCTCTTTCTCAAAGTTAGTGTCCTTCATTGTCCTTCACAGCCCTGCAGGCCTCTTCAGTGACACCACAGGGTGGATCTGAAGCATCAGCCTATAGGTTAAGTAGAAACCATTTGTGCCCTAGAACTCTAGGCGCTCTTTCATTACTATAGAGTAGATTCTGACTCAGAGTGGTCCTGTGGGGCAAACTTATTACTGTAGTTTACTGGAATCAAAGCAAGATTCTTTTGCAAAATGAGAAAGATGCTGCGTGGATAACTCCAGAGCATAGGGTATCCAGTGGCATTAGTGATGGAACCAGAAAAACAAGAACCACTGGGTTACTGAGGCCGGAGGCTGTTTTCTTCTCTGGTCTGACCTGTCTTCAGTTCTTGAATCTGAAGTTCTGGTGTAGTTATTACCACAAAAGCAAGCCCACTGCCAAGGAGTTGATTCTGTGTATAGCGACCCTAGAAGATAGAGTTAGAACTGCCCCACAGGATTTCCAAAGCTGTAAATCTTTGTGAAAACAGACTGCCATCTCTTTCTTCCGTGGAGCAGAGTTAATGGATTTGAACCATTGACCCGTTGTTTAATAGCTGGATGTGTAATCACTGTGCCAGTACGCATAATTCTTTATTTGGGAACTGTCTGTGTGATCCCAGAAAGTTGAAATAAAGGGAAAATCATAGTCATTTGTAATAGAAAACTGTGTTTCAGAAGGAGGACATGACAGAGCCCCACCATAAACTCCAGGATTAGGTGCAGGACCAGGGCCAGATCTGAACTTGGGCTCTAAGCAGTGAGTTATAGGGTGGCAGCTCTGGGCAAGATGTGGCCATGGTGTCACACTCTGGCATTGCTTACAAACTAAGACTTCATTTTTTAAGCATATGAAGTACCTTCTTGCAAAATGTCCTTAGTTAGAAACTCTCCTCTGGGGGACAGAGTGACCTGGAGAAGTTTGAGATCAACATCCAGACCTCTGTCTTTGAGATCAGCATGAAAAGATTTAAAAAGCCAGATGCACGGGAACTGTATGTTCCTTATTATGGCCCAAATGAAATTATATTGTCCAGAACATTTTAAAAACAAGCAGCTTCTTTCAAACAGGGGCACACAGAGGCTACTGGCGTGCACTGTGAAAACTCAATAAAGGAGAGCATCTAATGAAAACCGAGATAACATACAACTGCAATCCCAGGTCACACATGAATTATTAACCTCAGAGAGTTCTCTATCAGTTCTGGGAACTATGGACCGTGTCTCTGGTACATCATTCAGAAGATATTGGTTCTCCATTTCATAAGCCAAAGCTTAAAGTAGGAAATGCAGTTATTTCTTCTTTAAATATACACTGTAATTACCAGTCCACAGTGACTAAATGTTATTATCTTTCTGCTGGCTGTTCGGAGACCTGCAATGAGGAAACCTTCACAGATTTGCACCATTTTCTGTATCAGTCGGGGTTTGGGCATGCACACACCTGTATGGTGGGAAAAATTTGTTGTTGTTGTTAGAAATTTTTATTCCAAGAGGATAGAAGCCAAGACCTGAAATAAATTCTTGAAGAGGTTTAAAACATCTGTTCAAAATCTTCTGATGCTTTGTTATTGCAATCAAGATAGAATTCCTTTGTTTCTCTGTTTCATTTATAAAACTTATATGGTCTGGTCTAACTTATAACTCTTTCTCAGAGTTCTCAACACCTTGTTTGCTATGGTTTGGCCACACTAGTCCTAGAAAGTCTTCAAAAGCATGAAATTCTTTTCCAAAGCAGTCTATGCACACCCTTCTCCCTCTCCAGGACCTGTTCCTCTATCCCAGCCACTAGTTGATGCATAACAATCCCTTTTGCCTATTTAGTTCCACCTCCCCACAGAAGTCTTCCCCCACATTCTCCCAAACAGTAGTCAACTTCCCACAGTAGTTTCCACTTCAGCACAATGGTGGTTCCTTCTAGGGCATGGATTACCATTTAAAATTGAAGCTTATTTCAGAACTCACTCATAATTGAGCCTCTGTTAGATATTCAAGACTATAAATTACACAAGAGGATATATTACCCATCTTTCTCTAGCTGGATTTGAACCACCAAGTGAGGCATGACCTTTGGGTGAACAGTAAAACTGGCTGGTTCATTCTGTCTGCTGTCTTTCTCTTGGATTCCTTCTGTTTTCCTTCTCCAAGCTTACCTCTATATTGTTCATCACTACTGTTCTGGCACTAAGAGCATTACCAACCATCTGTTGACTAGATGGATGAGTCATTCTATTAATTCTTTCTTGGAGGTGGTGTGAGACAGGACCTGTGAAATAATAGTAGTTATCAGAGCAGAGGAATAATGACCACACATCAAGGGATAAGTCATCTCCAGTGCCTCTCCCCCTCTACATCTGCTGACATGTGACTCTCTCTTGGTACTCAGATTCCCCTTGACCAATCCAAGTCTTTTCATCTCTAAAGGTTTATGTCAAGTCTTATACTTTCCTTTAAAGAGGACTTAGAAATTTTGGTCAGAAAATCAGTTATGTTTTTAGCTGTCAATTTCATCCTTTTATACTCCTTCCTCTGGAATCCTTTCCAACTATCCTACCCAGACTTCTCTTTATTCTCACTACTTCTATCTCCTCTCTCTTGGGACCACAACAATTTATTGTGACTCTGTCAGAGAGAAGCAATGAGGTTGAAGCATGTACTACTAGAAGTGTCTCACTCCCCACTACAGACTCTTAGGAAAGCTTTTAAGTTCAAAACAAAACAAATAAGTAAAACCCTTACTTCCATTTCTAACCTCTTGCCAGTATCCACTATCTTGTTGTCATTGTTATGTACCATCGAGTCACCTGTGACTCATAGTGACCCTGTGTACAACAGCCCTGTATCCTGCTCTGTCCTGTGCCAATCGCACTGCCTCTGACACACTCATCCCGATTAACCCAGTCACTGAGTCAATCCATCTCATCAAGGATCTTCCTCTCCTGCGCTGTCCCTCCACCCTCTCAAGCATGATGTCCCTTTCCAAGGACTGGTCCCTCTTTGCAACATGCCCCAAGTATGTCAGACGAAGCTTCAGAATCCTTGCCTACAAGGAGCAGCCCAGTTTCACCCTCTCCAGGATGAACATAGTTACCTCTAAAGAAATCTCTTTGTCACCAAGCCAGAACTGACTCACAGCTGGCCCTCCAGAAAGACATCAGACATTATAAACCACATGGGAGGAGATCGTCCATCTTCTCCTGAGGAGGAGCAGGAGCACTTGTACCTTGTACCTTTGGGTTGGCAGCAAAATCTCTATGGAAGGTTAATTCCTCACAGTTCTGGGAGATAAAATCAGATCATGTTATTAACAACAGAGATCAGTGTGTGTGTGTGTGTGTGTGTGTGTGTGTGCACGCGTGCGTGTGCTTTATCTTCCCCCACACACACACTAGTTTATTTACAAAACTCAAATACATATTCGAACAAATTATTTCAATTTCCCTCACCGCCCCATCAAATTGTACAACCCAATGATTAATCCTCACTTCCCCCTGTACATCCACAATCCCTCTCCTTCTAGCCTCTTCCACCCCTCTCAGATCCTTATACTTATTCTACAATAACGGTCTTATACAATATTTATCCTTGTGGGACTGAGTTAGTTCACTCAGCATAATGCTCTCCAGTCCCTCCCAAGTTAGGTAATAATTTACAAAGTTACTGTTTCTGTGTGCTGTGTAGTATTCCATTGTGTGAATGTACTATAATTTCTTAATCCATTCATTTGTGCTTGGACATTTGGGCTGTTTCCATATTCTTGAAATGGTGAATAATGCTGCTATGAACATTGGTGTACAAATCTCAGTTTGTGCCTCAGCTCTCATATTCTCAGGGTATATTCCAAGTAGTGAAATAGCTGGGTCATATGGAATTTCCATGTTCAGCTTTTTGAGGAAGCGACAAACTGCCTTTCAGAGTGGTGGAACCATTTCAGAATCCCACCAACAATGTATAAGACTTCCTTTCTTGCCACATTTTCTCCAACATCTAGATAGATCATTTCTGTGGACCTCTCTCCTAGTTTCTGGGTAGTTCATAGCAGGCTGCACTGCTAACCCACAGGCCTCACCTCTCTGGCTGTTCAAACTCATTAACAACCTGAAAGAAAGATACACAATCTCCTGTTACATGATTTACAGCCTCAGAAACCTGATGAAAGGTCAGTTATGTGTTTGTTTCAGACCTGACAGCAATGAGTAAAAAGCAAGCTGGCAAGCTGCAAACCTTTGCTGCTAGGTGATCTGCATATGGAATCTGTCTCCTCCCTCATGTGCGTGTTCCCAAGTCTATCTTTCTTTTTTTATGAGACACCTGTCTTGGAAGAAGTACAGTCTTTGGCATCATCAAGTGGTGAAATTTTATCTCTTACATTTTGAGCATGTTATCAGGAAGGACCAATTCTTAGATGAGGACATCATACTTAGAACCATGGAGAAGTTGGAGTTGGAGAAGGAGAGGAAGACCCTCAACTAAGTAGGCAAATGCAATGACTTCAATAAAGGGCTTAAAGTACAGCAAAGACTATAAAGATGATTCCAGGTTGGGCAAAATTCAGTGTGTTGTATATTGGGTTCCTATGAGTCAGAATAGACTAGATAGCACCTAACCACCAAGAATTCAGACCGAGTAGATGTAAGAGCCACTCTAATCCATACATTTTTAATCTATATGCGGAACAGATCATTCAGGAGGCTGGACTTGAGGAAGAATGTGGCATCAGGACTGGAGAAAGACTCATCAACAACTTGTGTTGTGCAGATAGCACAAACTTGCAGAGGACTTGGTGAATTTGCTGCAGAAGGTCAAGGACTGCAGTCTTTGGTATGGATTGCATCTAAACATCAAGAAATCAAAGATTCTTACCACTGGGCCAATTGGCAGCAGCATGGTAGGTGAAGAAAAGATTAAAGTTTTTAACAATTTTATCTGCTTGGATCCACAATCAAAACTTTTGGAACTAAGAGTCAGGTAGTCAAAAGATGAGTTGTTTAAGAAAAGTCTGCTGTCAGGGACCTCTCCAAAGTGCTAAAGAGTAGTGATGTCCAGTCTAGAGAGTAAAGTGCACCTGATCCAGGCTGTGGTCTACTCAGTTGTTTGCTGTGCATCAGAGATCTGGACAATGACTAAGGATGACAGAGGAAGAATCGATTCCTTTGTGTTGTGGTGCTGGAGAAGAATATAGGACCGCCAAGTGTTAAAGCAGGTCTGTCCTGGAGTGGGTGAAACCAAGTTTCTCCTTGGAGATCCATCTTTTGGACATGTTGCCAGGAGAGACCATTCCTTAGAGAAAGAATCCTGTTTGGAAGGATTGGAGATCAGCACAGAAGAGGAAGAGCCTGGATGAGATGGATTGACAGAATGATTGTGGCAACTGGGTCAGGTATATCAGAGACAGATGGTAAGGTTGTCTTAGGATATGGCACAGTACGTAGGGTCACTATGAGTCTTAGTCAACGGCACATAACAACAACAACTACTCTGTGTTGTAAAATAAATCCCCTATTTACAAATAAGGTCAATACAGGAGTTTGGTTATCAAGAAAACTTTTTTGGGAGATGCAATGCAAGTCATGGCAACCATCTTCCGCACCACAGTGCATAGTACACAGTTGTTGTTGCTGTTGTTGTTGTTGTTATGAGCCATGGAATTGCTTGTAACCCTATGTCCAATAGTCCTGAAATCTGCTTTATACTGTGCCAATCTCATTGTCTCTGACACACCTACTCTCATTACCGAGTCATTGTATTAATCCATCTCATCAAGAGTCTTCCTCTCTTCTGCTGTCCCTCCACCCTTCCAAGCATAATGTCCCTCTCCAAGGACTTGCAACATGTCCAAACTATGTCAGACAAAGCCTCAGAATCCCTGCCTCCAAGAGCAGCCTGGTTTCACCCTATCCAGGTCAAACCTGTTTGTTCTCTTAGAAGTCCATGGTATATTCAATACTCTTCTCCAGCACCACAACACAAAGGCATCAATTCTCTTTCTATCATCCCTAGTTATTGTCTACTTTCTGATACATAGCAAGTAATTGCCAAGACCATGGCCTGTTTCAGATGTACCTTAGTCTCCAGACTGACATCGTTGCTCTTCAGTACTCTGGAGAGGTCTCTGACAGCAGACTTTCCCAATGCAATTTGTCTTTTGATTTCCTGTCTGCTGGTACAAAAAGTGTTGATTGTGGAGCCAAGAAAACTAAAGCTGTTAACAATCTCAATCTCTTCACTGTCTACCATGATACTGCTAATTGGATCAGTGGTAAGAATCTTTGTTTTCTTGATGTTGAGCTTCAATTCATATTGAAGGCTGCAGTCCTTGGCCTTCTGCAACAAGTTTCAGGTCCTCCTCAGGCAGCATGGAGGCAGAAGATTTTCACCTTGGTCTATTTACTGCAGGTAATTCCCATAGTCTCAGAAGTCCAGCAGGCTGGGTCTGAGAATTAAAATAATTTGGAGGCTGCCAGGAGGTGATAGATTTTCACCTCAGCCCACTCACTGTAGCATGTAACAAGTGAAAGAGAAGAGACACTAAGCCACAAGAAGTCAACCCTGGGGCAGAAGTTCAAGGAAAAGGAATTTTCCTCAGAACTGTCTGAGATATGAAGCCTTTCCTAATACCAGTACCTGGTATTTGAACGTAGAGACTCCTAAACTCAAGAGATACTGACCACAGCATAAGAAACTGTCAGCAGCACAAGGTATTCAGAATCACAGAAGCCCAGAAGGCTTGAGACCAACCAAGATCAAGGGCTGGATAGGGGGAAAGAGGTGTTGAATGGCATAGGTAAAAGTGGAAGGGAATACTGGTGGAGTAGCAAAAGAGGTGGGTCAAGACACAGGTATCAAGGGTGGATAGCAACACTGAATCTATTCATTGCTTCTGTAATTGGGGAAATGTCTTTCACCTGCTCCTTTCTGTAAAATGCTTGTCTGTCTGCTAGGTGCATTCTAGCTGCTGTCTTAAACAAGACACTGGACAGAATCCTGACTTGCAGAGTACATGCTTCCTTTTGGAAAGGTACCTTTATAAAGGTACATCCTAGGATGGGGGTGCTGGGCCCTCAGGGATTCCTAATTCTTTTCAACCACTTTAGATTGCTTACTTTCTCATACCTCCTACTATTGCAGCCTAACCCCATGTGAACCAAGAAACTCACTACCTGTCCCCTATCCTACCCCAGTTCTGCAGGTGGAGTTTGAAAGTCTAGTTTCCTTTTATTCAGATACTACTTTCATGTTTGGGGCAATCTTTGTAATAAAATGGTAATTTCTATTAATAAAAAGGCTTGTCTGTCATACGTCTTATACCATTCTAAATCTGAGCATACAAATTAAGACAGACTAGGAGATGGCTTGGCCATCCACTTCTGAAATAACAGGCCTTTGAAACCTCTATGTACAATGTACAACAGAGCACACAGTAGGGGCACAGTAAGCACTTACTAAGCTCTGTCTCAAGGACCTGGTCTACCTGGGAGTCCTGCAGGGTGGGGTGAAGGTATGAGTTAAACATCATGAACACTTGGAAATATGGAGCACCTGGGGCCTGCACCTGTGCTTCTGATCCAAGTGTGTATACAGGGAAGAGCTTCCCTCCCCCAAACTGCAAGGGCAGTCCCATCCACACGTGGAAAATCCATAGTTCAAATTAAAATAAGATGGTAATAATGTGACACACAAATACCTAGTTGTAAATGCTGACGGAACTTAATTTAATCAAGCAAAAGGGCACAGCGATTCTATTGCAACATAATGTAAAGGCATTTTATTACTCTGGCAATTGGCAAAAAAAAAGTCAAATGACTTTATGGGGCTTTTTCCAAATTACCTTTATTAATGCATGTAATATTATTGAAAAATTATACTACAGAGTAAATGTTCCATTGAGCTACAAGTTGCCTGCAGGAATGTGTTGTAAATATACATGGGTGAATATGTTACTATCTTTACAACTCATTTCGCCTGTAATATTGCCTTCTAAAACAAAACTAGCGCTGAGCACTTGGAAAGGTATGGGTATTTTACAAGAAGACACATGATGTAGGTAAATCTGTGGACTCTGGAAATATGCCAGTTGTACGGGAGCATGATAACTTGTTTGGGGATTGTTTCAGAGAATGTGTTTCCCAAGATTGCTTCAGAGATACTGGCATTTGCTTTTAGAAACTTATTGTGGCTGATATGAATAAATACAGTCTTGGGCAGTTGACAGGCTTCTCATATTTATCATACTTGAATGCTTGGGAACAAGCTGAGGTATGCCAAGGTGAAAGTTTTCTTTCCCTCCTTCAGTTTCCTCTGTGTTCATCTGTCTTGATAGACGATGCGTCTCATTATGGTTCAGGGAGTCCTACCCCAATCTCACTTCTTCCCTCTACTCTGAGACCACTCTCTCTCACTCTAATAATCCAGCCGATATAGTTTCAAAGTCCCAATGCTGAAGCTCTTGGGATCTCTCTTCTGGTGTAACCTCAGGGCCACTCCATCTTCATTCACGGCCACCGTAGGTTTCTGTTGTAGCCTCAGCCACTTCAGTGGTTCTAAACTGACAACACTCGTTCAGGTCTAACGCTTGGGGTCAATTTACATGTCTTGCTGCCTGATATTCCATAGTGAATCCTGAGAACTGATTGAAGAAGAGGGGTGGGGCATGGGTGGCAAGGGCAGGAAGACAAGAGAAAATTAAGATGTTCAATAAAAGAGGTGAATGAAGCAAGCGAGAATGCACTTCACTGTCTGACTACTCACTCTTCTGAGAGTGTGCTGCGGGCAGCTGCTCCGTGGGGCTGCGAAACACTGCAGCCCAGAGACCCACCACATCGAACAGACACCAGGCGACACCCTCTGTGCCCATAGCAGCTAGTTCCGGGCTGGGAATGTTTCCAAATGCTAAATCTGTCACGCTTACACATACTCTACATTCTGTTTTTCAGTAATTCACACTCCTTTTCCTTGCTTGCTTAGCTAATCACCACCTCCTCGGTGTATTTTTTTAAAAAAAAGCTTTCTCCATGTTCATCCCTAGGTAACATAATACAGTATTAGGGGCATTTGGACCTAGACAATGGGAAGTAGCTGGATATAATGATCAGTCAGGAAGGGAGAACTGGATATCATAATACCCAGGCCAGTAATGTTGCTTAAGGAGCTTCTTAAAGGCCCCTTGCTCCCATCACAGCTCCCCCACTGGTCTCCCATGACCCTTACTTCCATAATCATTTGCATTTATAAGTA
Source organism: Elephantulus edwardii (assembly GCF_000299155.1). Taxonomy (NCBI): domain Eukaryota; kingdom Metazoa; phylum Chordata; class Mammalia; order Macroscelidea; family Macroscelididae; genus Elephantulus; species Elephantulus edwardii. The sequence continues at coordinate 2,067,907 of NW_006399811.1, read as the reverse complement.
TTTTTCACAGCTGGTGGAATATTATCCATGTAAAAACAGAGAAGAGGAAAAATCTTGCTTGCATTTTTAACTAGTAGCTGTTATTTCTGATTGGTGGTAACCTTGCATGACAAACTGACAGATGAGTGGTAGATATAATAAAAAGTAACTTCTAATTATTGACATCTGTTTTTAATTGCTTTAATTTTTAACATATGCATATATACTTACACATGTGTAAATATTTTACATATGTTGTTGTGTGCCATTGAGTCAGAGCAGGTTTTCAGAGGCAGTTAATTGCACAGGAGAAGATTGCCCCTTTCTCCCCACCAGAGCATCTGGTGGATTTGAACCACAGCCTTTAGGATTGAAGGACAGCTTCTTAACATTAGGGCATCAAAGCTCCTTTACACACACACACACACACACACACACACACACACACACACTCACACTGAAGAGTAATGAGGTCAGTCTGGAGACTAAGGTGCACATGATCCAGGCCATGGTTTTTCATGCTATGCATCAGAAAGCTGGAGAGTGACCAGAAATGATATAAGGAGAATTGATTCCCTTGAGCTGTGGTACTGGAAAAGAGTATCACATACACCATGGACTGCTAGGAGAACAAACAGGTTCATCTAGAAGAGGGTGAAACCAGTCTGTTCCTTGGAGGCAAGGATTCTGAAGCTCCGTCTGACATACTTTGGACAGGGTGCAAGGAGGGACCAGTCCTTGGAGAGGGACATTATGCTTGGGAGGATGGAGAAACAGCACACAGGGAAAGACTCTTGATGAGATAGATTGACTCAGTGACTGGACTAATGGGGTAGAAGTGTCAGAGATGGCTCAGAATAGAGCAGGGTTCAGAGGTGTTGTACACAGGGTCACTATGAGTTGCATGTGGCTTTATAGCACATAACAACAACAACATATGTATATGTGTGTGTATAGTTGTGTGTCATCGAGTCAGAACCAACCCATAATTGACTCTCCATCAAGTTTTCAGAGGCAATTAATGGCACGGGAGGAGATTGCCCATCCTCCCATCCTCCCGTGGAGCAGCTGGTGGATTTGAACCGCATTCCTTCAGGATTGCAGTGCAGCTTCTTGCCACTAGGCCACCATACACACAGAGTTTGGAGCACTGGTAACAGTACGTAGGGAATTGCACTACCAATCTAAAGACAGGCAGTTTGAATTCACCAGCTTTTCCTCAGTAGGCAGATAGGCCATTTTCTTTTTGTGTAATTTACATGCTCTGAAAACCCACTGGAGGGACAGTTACAGTTCAGTTCCAACTCTATGGTACACAACAAAAACAGCAACATCCCAAACATAATTCTGCCTCAGGGCCTTTGCATGTACTGTTCTCTCTGTTTGGACGACATCTCTCCCAGATTATTTGCATATTTGTACTCTTAATTCCTTCAAGTCTCACTTAAGTATTTTCTCATCAGAGAGGATACCCTTGGTCTTCCTGAACTATGTTCCTATCCTTTCCTGCCTTTCTTTTCTCTGCAATGTTTATCATTACAGGCAGTTTGGAGATACTGTAGGTTTGGTTCCAGGCCTTTACAGTAACATAAATATAGCAGTAAAATGAATCACACAAATTTTGGGTTCACCAGTGCATATAAAAGTTATGTTTACACTAGACTGTAGTCTATTAAGTGTGCAACAGAATTATAAAAAAAAATTGAGAGTTAACAAAACCTGACAGAGACATGAAGTGAGCATATGCTTTTGGGTAAATGGAGCCAATAAATCTTCTCTATGTTGTATTGCAAAAAATCCCTTCAATTTGTAAAAAAATACAGAAATGTAGTGTCTGTGAAGCACAAGAAAATGAAGTATGCCTGTATGTTATAATTATATATCCCTCTTCTCATTTCTGTCACTAACGTGTAAGCTCCCTGTGGACTGTTTTGTTTACTGGAGTATTGCCGGTACCTAAGCTATAGTGGGGGTGTTAACTGAGCTGTGCATGACTCCAGGTAAATACAACAGAACAAAATGTGGCCTGTTCATTGAAGTGCAAGTTCACTGATGCAGCCACTGTGCATTTTGAGTACCTTCCCTCAGGGCTCATCTCCTTGCCTGTGTTAATGTTCTGTTCCAATCCATAAGGTTTCCACCGGCTAATTTTAAGAAGTAGACCACCAGGTCTTTCTTCCTAGTCTATCTTTTTCTTGGAAACATCATTGAATCCTACTCACCACGAGTGACTGCTGTATTTTAAAGACTGTGACATTGCTTCTAGGATAAAAGGCATCATACAAGACCCCACAATATGAAAGATTAACAGAGAGTTGGTAGAAAACATACTCAACTCTCTCATTGCTGTCAAATCAAAATCAACTCGTAGATGACCCTCTAGTAGGTTTTAAGAGGCAGTAAATCTCATGAGAGTAGATAGCCCATCTTTCTCTTGAAAAGCATCTAGTGGATTTGAACCACCAATGTTTGGGATGGTAGTACAACTCTTTATCCAGCAGGCTACTAGAACTTGTAGGTGGGAAATAAGCAGCTTCTACTGCAGCTATTGTTGTTTTTGTGTGCCATCAAGTGAAAACCAGCCCATAGTTGGCCCTCAGCAGATTTTCAGAAAAAGTAATTATCATGGGAGTAGATTGCCCATCTTTCTCCTATCAAGCAGCTGGTGGATTTGAACCACTCACCTTTGAGTTGGCAGTACAACTCTGTATACACTAGGCCACTAGAGTTCCCTAGGTTGAAAATAATGTAGAAAATAAATGTGTTGAATGAACAGAATTAAAACCTCAACCCTTGCCTTTAGGAGCTTACAGTCTGCCCGAGAAGACAGAAAGTGCAAGACAGTGTGACAAGTGCAGTTTCAGAGAGCTGTGGAAGTGAAAAAGTGTCCCAGTTATCCCAGGATGGGAAGGATCACGGAGAGCTTCTTGAAGGAAGTGGTGCTAGTTCAGACTCTTACAAGAAAGTACAATTTGCATAAGCAGGCTATATGTGGTAGGAGAAGAGAGGGGAAGTAAAGAGCCGATCAGCTCTGCCAAGAACATTTTAGGCAAAAGAGAAACAAGACCAACTACAGATAATTTAGAAACTCCACACTGTGTACCAGAAGCTATTTGATGTCCTGTGTTACTAAGCACAAATCAAGAAGCCCGGAACGGAAAGTGACAAGAGTGGAGACCAAGTAGGGTCATGTGGAGCCACCTTCAATGCCAAGTGGATGAACTTGGAATGTATCTAGATGGTGAGAAGACACTTCAAGGTCATGAGGTGTCCTGGGTGACACAAATGGTTCAGCGCTCAACTTGTAAATGAAAGGTTGGAAGTCTGAATTCATCCGCAGGTGCCTCAGAAGACAGGTCTAAAGATCACATTTCAAAATGTCACAGCCATGAAAGCCCTATGGTGCAGTTCAGTCCGCACACAGGGTCACCGGGAGCCAGAACTGACTTCACACCAGCTAACAAACTAACAAGCTGTGATGTGATGGTCTTATTCATTCAGGATCTCAATAAACTCTAGAATTAATGTTCTACGACAGGCCCTGTGCGAGCTGCAGGGTAAATAGCAATGAGGGTGCCGTGTTTACAGTCCAGCAAAGAATGTCAGCGAGCTGTTACAGTGCAGAGAGGCATGGAGATGGTCTTAGCCTGGTCCTCCCCCAGGACAGGATGGAGGTGGGCTGGAAGAGAAATGCACAGGAAACAGGGAGAACTCAGCTGGGAGATTCATAGTCCTATTCAGGCAAGAGATGAATTATCAGGTCCAGGGAAGGAATCGTGTTCCCAGGGATCATCCCTACCCCATATGTTGTCATCATAACAGGGAGAGCTTATCTGGAGTCTTCTTTCCTCTGCCGGGACGCCACCTCACACCTGTTCTCCAAAATGGATGTGTGGTACTTCCCAGGCTGCCAGAACCTTCCTGGGCAAGCAGCATGTGGATGAATCTTGAAAATGCAGTCTGGTTTTATCATAAGAGCTGTACATGCTGGCTCTCTGGGACCACACACTGAGACACTTTGCTAGAAAATGTAACAGAAGACAGATGGCAAATGTCCTGGGGCCTCGCACAGCCTAGACGGTAGAGGAGAAAGCAGAAAGCAGAGCACTGAGGACCAGAGTTCACAGAGCAGGCAGAAAAGTGGCTTAACCCTGAGGGACACGGACAGCTCCCACAGGAACAACTGTGGGCTCCGTGAGCTGGGGGAAGAGTGCTGAGATTCATGACTGAACTGTCCCCATGTCGCTTCATTTGTGTTCGTTCACTCTGAATATTCTTTGAGCTTATTACAATGGCTCAGAATGAACACTCTAAATTTAGGCCTCAACTCTTTCATGTTTCCAAGGGAACTGTAAATTATTTTGTGAGTGTACATACAACAGAGCCAGCACAATCCGACTGATGAAGCCTTCTCTTATGCTTGACATCTGAAGGCACCTCAGAAATTTTTACCTGGTCCAGGCTTCTGGACAGTAGCTGACAGCCTCAGACAGATTGTTTTTGCTTCTGTATGAGATGCTACTAGGAGTAGACGCAGACTTACAGTTGTCTCAGCTTCCAAATACCCAGAAATCCCACAATGTGCTTGTGAAGGGTCTGTTGCATGGAGAAGATGCTCAGGAATGCTACACTGATTGCAATGAGTCATCTACGTGGGTATTCAGGCTGCCCCTCATCAGTCCTACCTGGTAATCAAGACAGCAGAGTAGATGATTAAACCATTTTGACAAGGTTAGTGAATCATTCAATATTGAGTCCAGCACTAGCAGCAGAGACTATACTCCCTGGATGGTTCAAACAATTAATGGACTCAGGTGCTAATCAAAAGGCCAGAGGTTCAAGACCACCCAGAGGTACCTTGGAAGGAAAGCCTAGTATCTACTTATAAAAAAGAGCAGCCATTGAAACCCTACACTGTACATTCTTTCCTGACATATATGGGATCAGCATGAACAACTGATTTTTAACAGAGACTCGAAACAACAATGATTTAAACAAAAATGTAGCATAAGTGTTTATGCATGTCTAAGTCCAAAGATATATAATCTAGTGCTGATATGGTAGTTCCCTGGTGCTCTTATGAACCCAAACTCCTTCTATCCTCAAGTTAGCCTCATGGCCAAAGATGGCTTCTAGAGCTCCAGCCATCATGCCCTCTCTCCAGTCAACAGAAAGAGTAAGATAGAAGAGCAAAAAAAGACTATGAAATTCCTAGCTGACCTTTCCAGAGTTCCACAAAATACTCTGCACTCACACTGTATCTCATTGAACACACTTTGGCCATTTCTAGCAAAAGAGAGTGAGAAGTAGTCTTTTAGTTGAATGCAGTGTGACCCCAAATTACATTATGTTACTGCCACCAAGACAGAAAAGGAAGTGAATATTGGTAGATGTTAACAGTCTTGGCTGCTATTAGATTGGACTCCCTTTGAAGAGCAGAGGATCCCAGGATCCTCATATAAATAGCATCATCACTGGGCCTAAGAGCAAATCCTCGGTAAGAGGAATGAGCTTTAATGAAATGGAAAAGTGAAGAGAAGGAGAGAAAGAAAAGCGAAGAGGAGGGAAGGAACAGGAATGGAATGGAAGAGGGAAGGAGTAAGAGATAAGAGGGAAGAAAAGAGAGTAGAAAAGCTAACATAGAAGAGAAAAGGAGGAATGAAGAGAAGGCTGAGCAAACATGGAGAGGAAGATTTAAAACAGATTAGCAAAGGTACTTCTTTTGTCACCTTTAAAAAACAAACATTTGTCCTTTTGTGACTGATATTCCACTCAGCATGCTGTCCTCCAGGATCCCCATGTTGTGTAATGTTTTTACGGGTTCATAATTTTCAGTGCTTCGTAGTATTCCATTGTATGAATATACGATAGCTTTTCTATCCATTTGTTTGTTGATGGGCACTTGAGTTGCTTCCATCTCAAGAATAGGATAAGAGTGGATAGATAATGACCACTGCATTGGAACAGATGAAGGAAAGAACTGTTTAAAAATAATGTATGATTAGGTGTTACACATATGACAACAGCCCAGTATAAGAAGTATATCATTGCAAAGAGGACTGAGGGGAGTGAGCAAAAGGCAGGGGAAGAGGGGTGGGTTAGGGTAATTTGTGCAACAAAAAAAGAATTTTGAAAAAAGAATGTAAACTGGTAGGGGGGAAAGGACGGAGTTGTTAGGTGCTGTCCAGTTGAGCACAACTCATAGGGACCCTATGAACAAAAGATGTGAACCCTGCCTGCTCTGTCCTGCACCATCCTCACACTTCCTGACACACAAGAGCTCGTTGCAGCAGTGACTGTAACAATCCACCTGGTTAGGGTCTTCCCCTCCTTCATGAACCCTCCACCCTTCCCAACATCTTGTCACTCTCCAAGAAATGGCCCCTTCTAGCAACATGTCCAAAGTATGTGAGGCAAAGCCTCATCATTCCTGCCTCCAAAGAGCATTCCAGCTGCAGCATCTCTAAGACAACTCTGGTGGTTCTCTGGGTCATTCAAGAGATGTTCAGTGCTCTTCTCCAACATGACAGCTCAAAGGTGTCAATGCCAGTTGCCATCAAGTCTCCACTGACTCATAACAAACCGGCGTGTGACAGAAAAAAACTGTGCTCCACTGAGTTTTTCAATGGTTGATTTTTCAGACATAAGTTGCCAGGAGTTTCATCCATTTGCTTAGCAGACAAACGTGCTAACTATTGGTGCCACCCAGGGACTTTCTTACTAAATTACCTATGACAGAATTTCCTGTTTTCTTAGCTTTTAGTCCTGGCTTTTAGGAAGCCAAGGACCACCACTATCTCCTACCACTGCCTCCCCCGACCCCATTACTGTGTGACTGTGCTGAGAAGCACTGGCCCGTTCCTGTCTGCCTGAGGCCTGGCCTCAGTACAAGAGAAACTCCACTGTCAGCAGAAGCTCTCCGGGCCACCTGGGAGGAAAGGTGCCCACTCCAGTTATTTTTTTTTTTTTTTAACCCCGGATCTTCCTATGATCTAAAGCACTGAATGGATGCTGGCTTATCTCCCTCCCTGCTATCTACCCCAACACACAGAATGAAGAAATAAAGAAAAGAGGAATAGAGAGGCTACTGTCTATGAAATGTAAGCTCCTGTAGTGCAGTGACATCTACCTTGTATCCTGTCTGTTTTATATCATCCTCAGCACCAAGCCCAGTGCTTTCCACATACAGAAGATACTTGATAATACTTTTTAAATAAGTTTATGAGAAAATTACTTTTCTTTTTTAGTACTACATAACTGTGACACAAACTTGTACTTTTTTCTTAATAACACTGAAAAACACATTGCCATCGAGGCAAAACTGACATATAGCTGACCCTCCTGCAGGTTTTTGGAGGTTTTGAATTGAACACGAGGAGATTTCCCATTTTATTTCCACAGAGGGTCTGGTGGATTTGAACCTCCAGAGAGGAGCTGCCTTGAGTTAACAGTGCAACTTTCTATGAACTAACCCCCAGAGCTCTTTCTTAATAATTACTGTGAAGAAGAGGGCAGGAGGGAACCTTTCAAGAAAAATGTTCAGATCTGATTTTTCTCCCAGTAGGTTCATTCTTATCTAAAGGTCCATTTGGCAGAATTCTCAATGAAAAAGTAGTTTGAAGAATGTCCGCTGTTGAATGTCATGCTGATGATTATGCAAAACATAAGCATGTTGCTCCCCAGGTCCTATGGGAATGTGTGAACAATTTTGTTCCTGGAATATACTGGTACACTTGTGAGAGGAAGCAGATGAGGAGGTCAAATCTCTCCACAGGTCCATTTAAACACATGCAAAATAAGGGCCTGGGGACATTACAAAATATTTGGAGTAGAGCTCAAATAAAAAGCCACTCCTTCATGTAGAAAAAGGACACATAAACAATAAAATATGGAAAAATCTATTACTGTAGTGATAAATTTTAAGTAGCAAAGATTCATGAGGCCCTTTCTCTATAACTTAGTTGCTCTTGTTAGTAGGTACTGTTGAGTCAAGTACAAATTGGAGTGAACCCATGAACAAACAGATCTAAATTCTGTCTGTACCATCCTCATCATCTCTGACATAGTTGAGCTCATTGTTACAGTCACTGTGTCAACCCATCTCATTAAATGTCTTCCTCTCTTTCACTAACCCTCCACCTTTCCAAACGTGATGTTCCCTTCCAAGGAATAACCTCTCCTAGCATCATGCTGAAAGCGTGTGAGATGAAGCTTCACCACCTTTGCCTTCAAGGGGCACTCTGGCTGCACTTTTTTCCAAGACATCTGTTTGTTGTTTTGGCAGTCCATGGGATATTCAGTAATAATAGTGAAAAAGCATCAGTTCTTCTGTCATCTTTATTCACTGTTCAGCTCATGGCAAGTGACTGAAAAGATCATGGCTTGAATCAGGCATACTTTGAACTAGCATCATTACTCCTCAATAATTTGGCGAGGTCCTTGACAGTGCACAGTGTATCTTCTGATGTACTGACTAGTGATTGTGGATCCAAGTAAGATAAAATCATTGGAAATGTCAATCTTTTCTCCATCTATTATAATATCACACACTAGCAAAATCCTGCTGAAGATTATTCAGAAAACATTTGAACAGTACATTTGCAGAGGACTACCAAAAATTCAAGCTGGATTTGGAAGAGGTCATGGCCCTAGAAACGATATTGCCAATGTCAGATGGATCTTGGCAGAAAGCAGAGAGTAATGTCTATCTGTGCTTCTTTGACTATGCAAAGTCATTGACTGTGTGGATCACAATAAATTGTGGCTAACCTTGAGTGAAATGAGAATTTCAGAACACTTGATCATGCTTATATGAAACCTATACTTGGACCAAGAATCACTCTTCAGAATAGAGCAAGGAAACACTGCATGGTTCAAAATCAGGAAGGAGTCCGTCAGGAATGTATCCTGTCCCCACACCTTTTCAATCTCTATGCAGAACAGATCATTTGGGAAGCAAGGCTTTATGAGAAGGAGTGTGTCATCAAGACTGGAGGGAGACTCATTAACAACCATGTGTGTACATGATACAACCTTTCTTGCTGAAACTGAAGAAGACCTGAAGCAATTGCTGCAAAAGGTCAAGGACTGTAGACTCTGATATGGATTGAAGCGCAACATCAAGAAGACAAAGATTCTCACCACTGGAACAATTGGAAGTACCACAATAGATGGAGAAGAGATTAAGGTTATTAGCAATTACAGCTCGCTCAAATTCACAATCAAAATTCTTAACATCAGCAGTCAGGAAATCAAAAGATGAATTGCATTGGGAAATCTGCTGTCATGGACCTCTCCAGGGTGCTAAAGAGCAATGATATCAGTCTAGATACAAAGGTGTACCTAATCCAAGCCATGGTCTTCTCAATTACTTGTTATGCTTCAGAGAATTAGACAATGACTAAGGATGACAGAAGAATAGATGCCTTCAAGTTGTAGTGCTGGAGAAGAGTTTTGAACATACCATGGACTGCCAAGAAAACAAATAGATCTGTCTTGGAGAGGGTGAAACCAAGTCTCTCCTTGGAGGCTAGGATTTTTAAGCTCACCTCACTTACTTTTGACAGTTGGCGAGGAGAGATTGGTTCTTGGAGAAGGACATCATGATCAGAAGGGTAGATGGACAGTGCAGGAGAGGGAGACCCCAGATGAAAGAAATGGATTTATATAGTAACGGGGGCAATGGTGGTTGGTGTGTCAGAATTAGTGAGACTGGCTCAGGACAGGGAAGGGTTCAGAGCTGCTGTACACAGGGTCACTATACATTGCAAGTGACTTAATGACACATAACAACAACAACATACTATGACAGGTTTGGAAGGAGGAGTGGTATCCACTTCCTAAACCCCATGCCTCTAGAAACTCTATGAACTTTGATAAATGTCAATAGCTGTAGAGGGGCTTCAGGCCTTTTGTTCATAGGATCGCTATGAGTCATGCTTGACTCAAAGGCAATCAACAGCGTCAATAATAATCATGCTATTGCCAATTGGTTCAGTAGTAAGAATTTTTGTCTTCTTGATGTTGAGATGCAGTCCATACTGAAGGCTACAGTCTTTGATGCACAAGCATTTCATATCCATCTCATTTTCAGCAGGCAATGTTGTATAACAATGTTCTTCATACAGTCTAACTTCTCTCATTTACTCAACATACAGATTGAATGGGCATGGAGAAATGATTCAACCCTGATTCACATCTTTCCTGATATTCTTTTGTTCTGTTCACACAACAGTTTTTTAGTCTAGGTATAGGTTGGGTTGTGGTTTTCTTATTTTATTTTATTATTTTTTGTAAGTGTACCGTCAAATCAGATCTGACTGGTACAGGAGGAGATTGTCCCTCCTTCTCCAGCAGAGCATCTGGTGGATTCAAACCATGTGCCCCTGGGATTGCAGTGCAGCTTCTTGCCACTAGGCCACCAGAGCTCCTAGGTATAGGTTTGTATGAGTACAAGTGCTCTGAAATTCCCATTCTTCTCAATGTTAGCCACAGTTTGTTATGAAATACAGATCGTATGTCTTTGTATAATCAATAAAACACAAATAGGCATTCTGGTATTCTCTGCTTTTAGCCAAGATATCTGATCTCACAATGGATCTCTTCTAAGCCCAACTTGAACTTCTGGCAATTCTCTGTCACTTTACTGTTCTAATCATTTTTGGACGCTCTTCAGCAATATTTTGATTTGTTGTTGTTCTTGTTGTTGCAGCCATCGAGTAGACTGCAACTCATAGCTACCCTATGCACAATAGCTCTGATCCCTGCTCTATCCTGAGCCAATTTTACTGTCTCTGACACACTTACCCTTATTAATCCAGTTGTTGGGTCAACCCAACTCATCTGGGGTCTTCCTCCCCTGCACTTCCAAGCATGATGTCCTTCTTCAAGAACTGGTTCCTCCTGGTAACATGCCCAATGTATATGAGATGGAGCTTCAAAATCCTTACCTCCTAGGAGCAGCTTGGTTTTATCTTCTCCAGAACAGACCTGTTAGTTCTCTTAGAAGTCCATGGTATGTTCAATACTCTTCTCCAACACAACTTAAAGATATTCATTCTTCTTTTGTCATCTTTAGTCGTTGTCCAGCTCTCTGATGGTCTGCGTCAGGAGCACCTTAGCCCCTAAACTAATATCACTGCTCTTCAGCACTCTGGAGAAGTCCCTGACAGAAGATTTTCCTAAAGCAATTCATCTTTTGATTTTTCTGACTGCTGGTGTCAAGAGTGTTGATCGTGGAACTGAGAAAACTGGAATTATTAACAATCTCAATCTCTTCTCCATCTATCATGATGCTGCCAATTGGTCCAGTGATGAGAATTTTTGTTTTCTTTTTTAAAAAAAAAATATCATCCGTGTGTGTGTGTGTGTGTGTGTGTGTGTGTGTGTGTGTACTGTCAAATTGAATCATGACTGGTTTAGGAAGAGATTGTCCCTCCTTCTCCAGCAGAGCATCTGGGGGATTCGAACCGCTCACCTCTGGTAGTGCAGTTCAGCTTCTTGCCACTAGGCCACCAGAGCTCGCCAAATCTTTGATTTCTTAATGTTGAGCTTCAAACTATATTGAAGACTGCTTACAAGTGACATTAATAGTATTGTTCAATAATTTCCACCTTCTGTTGGATTTCTTGGATCACCTTTCTTGGGAGTAGGAAATATGGATCTCTTTCAGGCAGTCCTCCAAATTTTCTGGCATAAACTGGTGAGCAAGTCCAGGGCTGCATCTGTTAGTTGAAACATGCCAGTGTTTTCAGTGCAGCATAAGCGTCTTCCTTCCTTACTACTATTGACTCTTGTTTATATGGTACTTTCTGAAAATTTTCTGTGTCAATAATTATTTTTGGTATAGTGACTATGTGTATTCCATCCATCTTCTTTTGATGTTTTTCGATCCTTCAAGATTTTGTTCTTAGCATCTCTCAGTATTGCAACTCAAGGTTTGAGTTTGGTTTTCAGTTCTACCACTTTAGAAATGCTAAGTGAGTTCTTCCTTTCTTATTCTCCAACACAACCCCTTTGCACATTGTGTTGTAATACTTTGCTTTGTTTTCTGGAGCTGCCCTTTGAAATCTTCTGTTTATCTCTTTTACTTTAACAGTTATTCTCTCTGTTTTGGCTTTTTGACACTGTAGAGAACAAAAGGTTGTTCAAAGAAAGAAGAGAAAGAAAAGACCAAAATGAATGTCAGAAGAGACTCTGAAAATTGCACTGTAAGGTAGAGATAAGATAAATTTTATCAAAAGACAATGAGAGAAATAAAGAATAAATTTGAATGGGAGTCAGTTAAAAACATGGTCCCCTTCCGATATTAAAGAGAACTCCAAAGATAACTGAAAAATAACATGAAACTAAGGAGTGAGACACCTACATTCTAATCTAATCTCTAGCATAATAAATTGGAATTGTTTACTTACCTGTCAAATAAAAATATCCACAATAATATATAAATTCGGCTCTCTGGACCCATGACTTGAGGTCTGTCCCTATTGGAAATACAGAGACAGATGTGGAGAGGACAGAAGACTGTTCTGGGACATTGTTGTCAGATGCCGTTGAGTAGAGTACAACCCATAGTGACACTATGAGCAAAAGATCTGGACCCTGTCTTATCCTGTGCCATTCTCACACCTCCGGACACATTAGAGCCCATTGCCACAGTTACCATATCAATCCACCTGGTTGGGGATCTTCCTCTCCTTTATCAACCCTCCATCTTTCCGAGCATCGCATCCCTGTCCAAGGAACAGCCCCTCCTAGCAACATGCCTGAAGCGTGTAAGGTGAAGCCTCATCATCTTTGCCTCCAAAGAGCATTCCAACTTGACCTGCTCTAAGACATCATCTTGGACAATATGTTATCTCAACTATTAAAATGACCTAACGAGATAGGGAGCTCTGGTGGCCTAGTGGTAAGAAGCTGTGCTGCAATCCCAAAGGCATGCGGTTCAAAACTACCAGCTGTTCCATGGGATGTTGTTGTTAAGTGCCTTCGAGTCGCAGGTGACTCATAGCGACCTTATGAAGGAGAGTCCTCGACGCTTGGGTGCCTTTCATCCTCTCTCCAGGTTCATAGGGTTTCCAGAGGCAAGCTATTATGGAAGTGGATGCCACTCCTCCTTCCACGCTTGTTTAATCGGGGAGTTCCACCCCACTCTCTGTCCACATTGGGTAGTCAACCATTAATGCATTTGACACATCAGTGTCACAGTGTTCAGCCTCACAGCAACCACAAGTGACCACCACGGTTACAGCACACACGGTTATAGCACCAGGGCTATACAACCTAGAGGAATGCCTGAACAAAAACAATGAAAGACAAGCCTGAGGGCCGCAGATTAAGTCACCCACCTTTGGCTTGGTAGCATCGCTTTCTGTCCACTGGGCCAGCTGATCTCTCTCTCTAACTCCATGGGATAAGAATGCTATTTACTGATAAGAAGATAAGAATGGTATTTACTCCCATGCTATTTACTGACTCTGAAAACCCACTGAAGGGTCAACTATGAGTTGGTTCCTACTTGGCAATACACAACAGCAACAACTTAAGATACAAGGAAACAAATATTCTCATTAGTCTTCTTTTTAGGGCTTTTTGTTGTTTTGTTTCATCTTGCTGAATTCTTCGTTCAGGAATCCTGTCTTAGGAGTTCATTCTTCATGTTCATCCAAGTTACCATTCAATGACCATCTCCAATTTCTTCCTCACTTTTACTGTACTTCTATGAGAGAGTTCTGTTGACCTAGTGGATAAGGTAGGTACACTGTCAAGCCAAAGGAAAGTGGTGCAAGTCCAACAGCTGCTTCTCTGGAGATAAACTGGTAATCTCCTCCCACACAATTTATAGTATCTGAAAGGTATCTTGGTGGGTCAAATATCTATGAGTCAAATCTGACTCAACAACATTACTCCTATTTCTTTGGTTGCTCTCCATTGTCTAGCACCAGCTTTCAACAAAACTGACTGGAAATTTGATACTTTGAAGAATTTGGTGTCCAACCCACACAATGATGTTTCAGCAGCCAAGCATGATGAAGTATTGTTACTTTCTTCACCACTCAATAGTAACTCACCCAGAGGTACAGAAGGTTTCATCTCATAAGCAAACTCCAGAATATTTGTAGAGATGCCTAGAGACCTGTGTTGAGAATGTTGACAGGGGAGTGTAATGATGAATTAACAAGTTGCCATGAGGGAAGAAAGTAGAAGTAATGACATGTATGGGCCCTGAGCCTCAGAATCTCATGCTACCAACTTCTACCCTTTTAGAAATAGAATTACAAGCGTGAATGAATGTCTAATCCCCTCCCCCCAGTGATGTCATCTTCCTTGGTCAGTGACATCATACAATCTTTTCTTTTTTAATCTTTTTTTGATACTATATTTGTTTTTAACAGGTTTAAAAATATTCCTTTTTAAATTTCCATTCATTCATTGTTACACATTTTCCTCCCTGTCTCCCCTACTGACCTTTCACTTTTTTCTTTGGGAAAAAAAGTTCTTTCATTGTTAGACATAATACAGTCTTCTCCATCAGACAGTGTCCAGATCTGATCCAGTTCTTCAGCTGCCCCTAGTGCTCCAAATCCTCCAGAAGCATCTTCCAAGAAATATTCCATAGAAAACTAATTTTTAAAAATGTTGTTTAAAGGAAAAGTTTCTTGTTTCTACATTTAGGAAATAGCTTGCTAAATAAAGCTAACATTTTCATCTAATACTCATTGAACATATGTAGTAGGTATATTAAATATAATCATGAACTGTCAAAAGAACAAAAAAGCATATCTTTCTGAAAGTTGTTCCTTTAAAAGTGAGGAGGGTGAAAGTTCATTTGTCATGCTTGTGCCATGTCACAAGGACGGGTCAAGCCTTGTAGGAAGAGATCAGGCTTGATAAAGTAATGTATACTAAAGGTCAACAAAAAAAAAAAAAGAGAGAGCCCTTCAATGCAATGGATTGACAAAGTGATTGCACAGTGACTCAAGCACATTAGTGATTCTGAGGATGTTGAAGAATCAGGCAATGCTTTGTTCTATTGGGCACAGCATTGCTCAATGAGTTGAGTCAACTCAACCCAACTCAACTGCACCTAACAAGAAGTTCCATTCTAAAAACTTTGCATGCATGATCTAATTCTCACAACGACCCCATTGCTATTCTTTCTTACTGATGGGGAATCTGAGATAAAAGAGGTCACATAATTATAAAATCTTAGGGCTAGGACTTATTTTGCCTGTCCAAATATAGAATCCATTCTTCTAAACTATGTGATGGTACTTCCCATTTCCACATCTCTTTCTTTATCTATATAGCTCATCGGAATCTATTTTTAAATCTACATCTAGCTTCATGATTCACAAATCACATTAATGTGCTAAAAGCTCTGAAAATCTCTTCTGTGAAGAAATCTATTTATCTCTGTTTAATTCAACAATTCCTGAATTTATTTGACACTAAGAACTCCCTATAGACATTTATTTTCTCCCATTTTGTTTAGCTTCTATTAACAACCAATGCCAAAGAATATTCTAGAGTATTGTGGGGGGGGAAACATATACTTCTGAAGACTTAACTATTTAAAAAAAATGGAGGATGATAATTTTCTGAGGATGCAAATGTTGCATCCTAGATTCAGCTTTCTGCTTTATTTTAACCAATGCTATGGGAAAATTACTCAAACTTCAAGGAAGAGTTGTCCAGTATTTCAAATCTTAAACTAACACAGAGTTGAAAAGTATTACAAATACTCTATTCTTGAAGATTCAATTCATTGTTTAAGTAACTGCCAATAGAGATAAGTAAATGAGTAGAGCTAAATCAATAATGAAGGAGCAATACATGGCATTTCTATGAACACCTAATGAGAATAAAGTAGTACGTAGGACAGATCTTGAAATCTAAACCAAAGAGATTTCAGTTTGAGTCTTAATTAACCAAAGATTAGAATTTCATTCAACAAATACTGTATCTGGTAGCTACTCAAAAATGAAGTATTAATGAATGAATGAATGCCTTGTCTGGAACAACTTATTTAGCTTCCCTGAGCCTTTGTTTCCTTACACATGAAATAGAAATGACCCAAAAAAAAAATCTGCTTCCAGGGTTGCTGTGAAAATCAGTTGATAGATTTGTGAGCAGGTTTTAATTTTAAATCCTGATGTAAATGTTATCTGCAAGTACAGTCACCATCAACAATAATGGACTTAACAGCATCCAAATGCAGACATGCTGGTTTGCATCAATTAGCCCTCTCACCACCAGAGTTACACTACAGTCTTGGATTTGGTCAGCAGCACATAAGAAGGAATAAGCTAGTGCCCCGAGCAGAAAGAAAGAATCTGATGACACAGTGGTTAAGTGGGCTGATAGGAACAAAAAAGGTTGACAGTTTGAACCTACGCAGCCGTTCTTTAGGAGGAAGACCAGAAGTTCTGCTCTTACAATGATTACAGCCAAGAAAACACTACAGGATAGTTCTACACTGTCAAATGGGTTTACTAGGATTCTAGTAAACTTGGTAGCACCTGACAACACCACCAATATAGAATGAGTTCAGAGAAAGACCCTGAAAGACAAAGGGGATATTAAACCTCTAACTAAACTACCTTCTAGCTCAGAATAAAAGATTCCTGAAAAACAAAAAATTAAAACCTTGCTTGCCAAGTAATTGGTTTATTGTTGATACTCAGTAATTTATCTGTTAATTCAAGTTGATTTATACCTCTTAGGGTATCCCAGGGTGGTGAACAGGTTTAACAATTCTGCTAACCAAAAAAGCCATAGAGAGAGCTCTGTTGGCCTGGTGGATAGAAAATTACGCTACCAAGCCAAAGGTGGGTGATTTTAATCTTCGGTCTTCAGGCCTGGTTTTAATTGTTATTGATCAAACATTTTTCTAAGTGGTATAGCGTTGGTCTGTGCATTGCTGTACAGAGGTAACTCGTGGTTGCTGTGATGCTGAACACTGTGACACTGATGTGTCAAATATGATAATGGTTGTCCATGGTGGACAGTGTTTGGTGGAGCTCCCCAATTAAAACAAGCTTGGAAGCAGGAGTGAGATCCACTTCAGAAATAGCTTGCCTCCAGAAACTCTATGAATTTGGAGAAATTATGAAAGTTACACAAGTATTGAGGTATTTCATTCATTTGGTTGCTGTGAGTCATCTACGACTTGACAGCACTTAACAACAACAACTACCAAAAAGCTGGAGTTTCAAGTCCACCTATGGGCACCTCAGAGGAAAGGCCTGGCAATCTACTTCCAAGAAAATTAGCCATTGAAAACCCAACAGAGCAGAGTTCCACTCTGACACACTCTTAAGTTGCTATGAATCCTAATCAATTCAACAACAACTAGTTTTTATACTGTTTATTTATGAGGTAACTTTCTAAAGATTACTAAGCAGATTACTAAACAGTAAAGCTTTAAACTTCACCTTTACTGTTTCCCACAACCACAATAATAGACAGGATTTCCATTAATAAATCCAGATGCCAGTCACTGCTCCATTCTGCTGCCATGTGTTTCTTGATGCTCAGGCAGAGGTGCCTGGAAAATGCAGCTTCAGAATAGAATTTGGAAGCTACTACTTCATGCTTTGGAAACACAATTATAAACTCTGTTCACTCAATTCTTCTTTCCTGAATATTTTCTAAACTGCCCCTCTCCAGTTGTTGTTAGGTGCCATCCAATTCATTATGAATCATAGGGAAACTATGAAAAATACATCTAAACCTTGGCCTATTGTGAGCCATCTCACAATCTCTGATATGTTTCATCCCATTCCAGTCTCTGTGTCAATCCATGTAGCTGGGGCAAAGGAGGGTCTTCCTCTCTTTCTCAGACCCTTTATCTTTCTCAGCATGATGTCTGTTTCCAAGGACTGGTCTCTTCTTGCAACATGACCAAAGTACATGAGAGAAAGTTACACTATCCTTGCCTCTAAGGAGTATCTTGGTTGGACTTCTTCCAAAACAGACTTACTCTTCTCCAACACCAAAGTTTGAAGGCATCAGGTTTTCCTTTGCCATTTTTATTTATTATCCAAATTTCAGAGACATAGGAATCAATTGAAAATACCATGGCTTAGTCTTTAAACTGCCATCATTGCTCTTCGACTCTTTAGAAAACTGCTTGACAGTAGACCTTCCCCATAAAACACCTCTTTTGATTTTTTTGACTCCTGATGCCATGAATGCTGATTGTAGATAAGTAAAATAAAATTCTTGGCAACTTGAGATTATTAAGGATTGAAAGGGCTAGTCCTAATTGAGATACTAATATTAAAGACAAAACTGGTAAATAAATCCTTAATAATTTTAATATTGATCATGCATCAGAATGTTATTCTAGCTACAAAAAATAGTTTTATTTTATAAACAATTAATTAAAAATTATAAAAAATAAACAATATAATTAAGATTAATCTGTTTCTAATTTTTCAATATGGCTACTAAAAGTTTTAAATCCCATTAGAGAATTGCATTTCATTTTTAATGGTCTAAAGACTTGGTTTGGTACATAGGTCAAGAAATAGTCATGTGAACTAAGCAAAATCAGGAAAGGTAAGTGTTAGGGTAATATCCTGTCACCATTCATCTTCCATCTATATGCTGACCGAATAATCTGAAAACCTACAAACTATGAAGAATAACAAGACATCCGAGATGATGAAGGACTCCTTAACTACCTCTGATGTGCAGATGACACAATCATACTTACAGAAAGGAAGAAGACTTGAAGGATTTATTGATGAAGACTTAGGACTCTAGTCTTTGGTAAGAAAATTAGAATCTTCATAACTGGACCAATAAACAACCTGATAAACAAAGGTTGACATTGTCAGGAATTTCATTTTACCAGGATCTATAATCAATATCGATGGAGATGTTGTTGTTCTTATCCATTGAGTCACTTGCGACTCATAGCGACCCTATGTACAACAGCCCTAAACCCTGCTCTGTCCTGTGCCAATCACACTGTCTCTGACACACCCATACCAATTGCCCCAGCCACTGAATCAATCCACCTCATAGAGGATCTTTCCCTCCTGTGCTGTCCCTCCACCCTCCCAAGCATGAGATCCCTCTCCAAGGACTGGTCCCTCAATGCAACATGTCCAAAGTATGTCAGATGAAGCTTCAGAATCCTTGCCTCCAAGGAGCAGCCCAGTTTAACCCTCTCTAGGACAAATCAGTTTGTTTTCTTAGCAGTTCATGATACATTCAATACTCTTCTCCGGCACCACAGCTCAAAGGCATCAATTCTCCTTCTATCCTCCCTAGTCATTGTCCAACTTTCTGACTCATAACAACTGATTGCAAAGACCATGGCCTGTATTGGGCGCACCTTAGTCTCCAGAGTGACATCATTTCTTTTCAGTACTTTAGAGAGGTCCCTAACAGCAGACTTTCTCCCATTGCAATACATCTTTCAATTTCCTGGCTGCTGGTGCCAAGAGTGTTGACTGTGGAGCCAAGCATATTAAAGCTGTGAACAATCTCAATTGCTTCACCATCCATCCTGATGCTGCCAATTGGTCCAGTGGTGAGAATTTTTGTCTTCTTGATATTGAGCCACTCCTAGCAATATTCAAAAATTATGTAAGACAAAGTTTTCTCATCTTTGCCTCCAAAGAGCATTCTGGCTGCACTTCTCCAAGACATATTCGTTTGTTCTATTGTCAGTCCATGGGATATTCAGTACACTTCTCTAACACTATAGCTCAAAGGTATCAACTCTTCTTCTGTCATCCTTACTTATTGTCAAACACTTAGAAGACACATAGGAAGAGATTGAAAAGACTATTACCTTAATTAGGTGCACCTTTGTCTTAAAAGAGACATCATTGCTCCTTGGAAATTTTGAGAGATCCCTGACTTCAGACTTGTTTAGTGAAATATGTCTCCTAATCTTCTGACTGTTGGTACCAAAGGGTTTGATTGTAAATCTGAGTAAAATGAAATTGTTGATGATTTCAATCTTTTCTCCATCTATCATGATGTTGCCAATAGGTCCAATGGCAAGAATTTTTGTTTTCTTAATGTTGACGTGTAATCCATACTGAAGGATGTATTCTTTGATTTTTCTGCAGCAAGCATGTGAATGAAGTTCTTTTCACTTTCAGCAGATAAAGTTTTATCATTTGTATAACACAGGCTGTTGGTGTGTCTTCTTCTGATCCTGATACTCCATTCTTCTTCATAGAGCCCAACTTCTCAAATTATTTGCTCAGTATACAGAATGAATTAGTAAGGAGAAAGGATATAACTGATGGCTACTTTCCTTCCTTTTAAACCATGTAGTTATCTAAGCCATGGTCTTCACAGTTACTTGCTATGCCTCAGAGCTGGGCAATGACTAAGGATGACAGAAGATGAATCAATGTCTTTGATGTGTGGTGCTGGAGAACAGTCTTGAACATAGCATGGACTACCAAGAAAACAAATAGATCTGTCCCAGAGAGGGTGAAACCAAGTTTCTCCTTGGAAACTAGGTAGGATTTTAAAGCTCTGTCTCACATACTTTGGGCACATGATCAAGGAGGGACCAGTCCTTGGAGAAGGGACTCATGCTCAGAAGAATGGAGGGACAGTGTAGGAGAGGAAGATGTTGGATGAGATGGATTGATTACAATAACTGGGGCAATGAGGGCAGGTGTGCTAGAGTCAGTGAGACTGGCTCAGGACAGGGCAGGTTCATAACTACTGTACATAGGGTCGCTCTGAGTCACAGGTGACTCGACAGCATATAATGATAACAACAACAACAACAACAACGTTCCCTTGCTCTTTTTAAACCACAGCTTCTTGGCCTAGGTTTCTCATTAGCACAATTAAGTGTTCTGGGATTCCCATTCTTTTCAGTGTTAGCCATATTTTGTTATGATCTTTGCATAGTCAATAAAGTACAAATAGATATTCTTCTGGTATTATCTGCTTTCAGCCAGGATTCATCTGACAGCAGCAGCAGTATCTCTGGTTCCATGGCCTCTTCTAAACCCAGCTTGAACTTCTGGCAATTCTCTGTCAGTGTACTATTCTCACCATTTTTGGATGATCTTCAGCATTATTTTGCTTAGGTATAATATCAATTGTACTGTTTGATAATTTTCACTTTCTATTGAATCACCTTTTTTTGGAAATGGAAATAAATATGGATCTCTTCCAGTCAGTTAGTCAGGCAGCTGTCCTTCAAATTTTCTGGAATAGACTGGTGAGCATATCCAACATTGCATCTGTTAGTTTAAATATGTCTATTGGTATCCCATTGGTTCCTGTGGATTTCTTTTTTGCCTATGTTTTCAATGCACTTGACTCTCTTCCTTCATTACCTTTGGCTTTTGAACATATTCCTGAAATATTTTAGTGTCAACCACTCCTTTTTGGTGCAGTGACTGTGTATTTCTTCCATCTTCTTTTAATGCTTTTGAATCATTAAAGCATCCCTCAGTATTACAACTGCAAACTTGAATTTGTCTTTCAGTTCTTGTAACTTGAGAAATATTATACCAGTTCTTCCCTTTTTATTCCCAATTCCAGCTCTCTACATGTTCCGTTATAATACTGTACTTCTTAACTGCCCTTAGAAATTTTCTCCTTAAAAAAGGAACATCATCCTTGGAAAAGTGGAATGTTAATGAAAGAGAGGAAGACCCTCAACCAGATGGATGGCACAATGACTGTAGCAATCAGATCAAGAATGGCAGAAATTATGAGGATGGCACAGGTTCAGATCAAGGTTGTTTATAATGTCTCTGTGAGTCTTACTCAATTTGATGGCACCTAACAACAGCAGCAAGGTAGATTCAGAAGGATCCCCGTGGTGCAGTGGATGATGGTTCACTACTAGGGGAGCTCTGTGGCTAAGTGGTAAGAAGCTGTGTTGCCAACCCAAAGGCATGCAGTTTGAATCCACCAGCTGCTCCGCAGGAGAATGATGGACAATCTCCTCTCTTGCAATTTACTGCCTCTGAAAACCTGTTGGAGGGTCAGCTATGAGTCCGTTCCAACTCAACAGTACGTATAACAACAGGAGCACTAACTGAAGAGTTGATGGTTCAAATCCTTCAACTATTCTGTGGATAAAAAAATATGGTACTTTATCTCCATAAAGATCACAGCCTTGGAAATCCTGTGAGTTGAGACCAACACAGTGGCAAATGGCAAGACCTTGGAATTTTGTTGTTGTTTTTATTTGTTTAGGGAGATTCAGAGGTGAGTCAGGTCAACATTGTAACTTTTAAGTCTGACCACAGGTACTTTGCAGCCTCCCCTGATTTTGTGGTACAGCAGAAGAGAAGGGCATTGGCCCTGCCATCCTGTGACACACTGACTAGAATACAGCTGCAGTGCCCTCCACCCAAGCCTGCCTCACACAGCAAGCCGCGCCTGGTCCCTGGTAGATGGCAGCAGGATGGCAGCAGGAAGCAAACACGGTGTCTATATCAGTAGGAGGCAGAAACAGTCCTGGTCAAAAGCAAAGCAGACTGTGTTACTTATCTTGTCCATAGAGCTGTGCTTCTTCCTTTTGCATGTCCCTGTGTGGTCAGAAAATTCTCATGTCCAGATTAATCAGGGAACCCATAATTCCAGTTACTTCTTCCCTCATGGCCATTCAGTTAGAAAAGCACAACCCCTGCACTTTCCTCAGAGCTGAGCCTAAGCAGCTCAGCAGGCTCCAGGCCACTCCCTGTAGAAGTCAGAGGCCTGGCTCCAGATTGATGCAGGACCCAGTGCCAACATCCTGGTGAGCCATCCTATAAATAACGCTTGCCGCACTAGTAGCAAGGAGCCCTGGTAGCTTAGTGGGTCAAATGTTAGGTAACTAAGAGAAAAGTCAGTGGTTCAAATCCACCATTTTTCCAAAAGAGAAAGAGAAGGCATTTTCATTAAAATTTACAACTTCGGAAACCCAGTGGGACAGATGTGCCGTAGACACTGTGACTCTGTTCACCATTCACTAACTCACACACTTACTGCCGGTTCCAGCTTATAGCCACCCTCATTTGGGAGGCTGTGATTCACAATGGGAAGAGACTTCCCATCTTTCTCTCACAAAGTAACTAGTAGATTTAACCTGCCAGAGACTCAAAGCCTCTGAGTTGGCAGCACAACGCGCTATGGATATGCCACTAGTTCTCCCTCTCCCTGCATCATTAAATTCAACATGGCCCTGGAACTCTAATGCTGCTTTAACACTGTTTAGGGAAGAAAAATCAGACAGGCTCTGTTTCCAGGTCCTGGACACTGGGGGTCCTGGAAAATGCTAGCCTTGCAAAATCAAGTGCAGTGGCCTCCATGGGCAATCTGTAAGAAATAGATGCAAGCACATCTCATTGCTCCCAGCTGCCATTTTACCCTGTTCAGTCACTGTCACTGAAGGCCATTTCCACAGCTTATTAGGACATTGCTTTAGAAACTGATGCCATTAATTTTAATAAAAACAAATTCTGTTCCATTCTTGTGAATTACCCAGGATACTTGTATGTAAAATGTCCCTGACTATAAGAGCTCAGAGCTCATTCAGCCCGAGTCTCATGTAAGCAGTTGTCATCCAATTGGCCTCATAGTGACCCTAAGTGTGTCAGAGTGGAATTATACTTTTCAGTGGTTGGCTTTTCTGAAGTAAATCACCAGGCATTTCCTCTGAGACACCTCTGGATGTACTTGAACTTCTAGCCATAGGCACTACCCAGAGACTCCAGAGAAAACACTACCAATGAAGCGTATCTTTATTTATAATACCTTCCTTTGTGCTGTATACTGTCAAGTCAGAACTGATCCACAGCTGACCCTCCAGTGGGTTTCCAGAGGCAGTTAATCACACGGGTAGAGATAACTCATCCTTCTTCTGCAGAGCAGCTGGTGGATTTGAACCATGTGCCTTTGGGATGCAGTGCAGTTTCTTATCATTAGGCCACCAGAGCTCTTACTTTGTGCTAGGCGCTGTGCTAAATACTTAATACATGTCATCTATCAAATGATTAATCCTATAAGGCAGATGAATGTCACAGAATGAACTATGTCTGTACAAAATGCATATCTGTAGTGATAGAAAGGGGAAGATGGGTAGCAGTCCTCATCATCCTATAAAGAAAAATTAGG
The DNA here is from genome assembly GCF_000299155.1 of Elephantulus edwardii. Taxonomy (NCBI): domain Eukaryota; kingdom Metazoa; phylum Chordata; class Mammalia; order Macroscelidea; family Macroscelididae; genus Elephantulus; species Elephantulus edwardii. The sequence continues at coordinate 2,043,823 of NW_006399811.1, read as the reverse complement.
AGGAGGATTGAGAGTAGAATCAAACCCCTTAATCCCATCATAACCGTAATTGAACCTAGAGAGAGTTCCCCTAGGATATGGCCTATCATAAACTTTTTCTTCCATTAGACATACGACAGGAAGAAATGAAAGGGGCAGGGACCCTTAGTCTCACCAAGAAATAATCACCAGGAGTGGAGTGTGTCCTTTTGGACTCTGGCCACTGTTCAACACACTCTGGAAGACCAGAGAGGGCCAGGACACATGGTGGTCTCCAGGGAACTCCAGATCTTTAGATGCGGAGGGAAACCCAGGCTTTTCTCCACAATTGACAAACAGGGAGGACCTTCCCAGAGCTGGTACTCTGAATTTGGCCTTCCAGCCTTCTAAATTGTGAAAGAATAAATTTTTGATTGTATGGTCATCCATTTACAGTATATCTGTTATAATCACGGGGTTACTAAGATACATGGCAGTCTTGTTTCCATTTCACAAATAAGGAGACAGGCTCAGCTAAGATGCGATGTACTAGATCCCAGCTTATCCAGGTCCCTCATACAAGGAATCATCTTGCCTTTAACTTGAAGTGTTCTCAATATAACATCTTAGGAAATGGTTCACTTGGCCCAAATTAACCAAAAATCTGTGCCCTGAGATGTATTTGTTGCGTTTGGCTAACAATTATTCTTAGGGTCATGAGAACCTATCCTACTCAGAACCTCAGGGTCATTGGTGAATACTCTGGTTTGAGTCATGCTCCAAGGGTCTCGGAATTGCATTTTCTTGCTTAGTTTTCAAGTACCTGAAACTCTTTCTGAGTATGCCCACCAGGTCAATCATCAGCTTCTGTCTCCCACTTAAACTTGGTCATGATCCACTAACTCCCTGAGAAGCTTCAAACTGACAAACTGTCAGGGTTGTAGCCTTTCAGAGATACCACATAGAGTGTACAAATCCAGGAACTTTCCACTCCCCACCATCCATTTCTTCATTTGCTATTCAAGTCTCCACAACCCAATGGGAATTCTCTTCTCCAGAGGTTCAGGACCATCTGTGTGGTAGTGGTGTTTACATGCTCTTCAGATTGACCAGAAGTCTCAAGGTTGGGAAGAGAAGCTGACTCTGGACTCCCTCAGGATTTTCTTTCAGTGACCTGGCTCATTACTCTGAGGACCCACAGGCAGGCTCCAGCTGCGGCAGCTGTGGACTCGGAAGCATTTGCACAAACAAGTTAATGAGGAAAACTGTGGCGAGGAAGCTAGTCACCCTGTCAACACTTGCAGAGGCTCCATAACTGTGAGGTGTCAGGAGCGGAGGAAACGACCTGGGACCTGCTTTCTCGTTAGAGCCACTCCGCTCCCCACCTCCACATGGCTAACCTTGACCCGTGTCCCTTTTCATCCTGCCTTCTGGGGTTGCCCAGGTGGAGACAGTCACTGGGCAAGGCTGTACCCAAGATAGCAAGCCCAAAAAAACATATTGGTGTAAAGTGACCACTCAAAATAGATCACACTCTCAATTGTGTAAATAAAGGTAGAAAAGATTGGAATGTATTTTACCAAAATCACTATGAATTTTTCCTTAGGTTAAAGTATTAAAAATACAAGCATGCTATTTTATAATAAATAAGTACTGTTTTGTTAATCAAGAAGCTATTATGGTGTTATGTTATAATAGAATGTAGAATGCTACACTGCTTCAAACCCCCCAGCCACACTGCAGAAGAGAGACAGATCTTCTCTTCCTATAAAGTTTCACATCACTGGAAACCCAACGGAAGATCTCTGTGAGTCAGAATCTACTCAAAAGCAATGGGTCTGGCTTCATTTGGTTTTTTTCTAATGAGAAAAAAAAAAGCATCCGTTTTGAAACATATGGATGTACTAGTTTAGCTCTAGGATGTGGATTTGAGTATTCTGTCTTCTAATGCATGTGATGAGTGCCACACACAGCTTGAGCCTGGGGCTCATCAGATGTACCTTCTGGTTCTGATTATGTCTCCTCATCAAAGGGGTCTGACCATAACCAGTTGTATGCACACTATGTAGAACTGTACTACACAGGGTGTTCAGTGGCTTTTTATAAATAAGTCACCAGGATTTTCTTTTGAGGTGCCACTGAGTGGATTCAAGCGTCAGCCTTTCAGTTAACAGTCTAGAAGAGTTAGTACCACATAAGGACTCTAGTTCTGACCTTAGTGGCTCTACCTCTGCTCTGTGAATTTCACTGGCTGCAGTTTGGACATGATGCATTTATTCACTTCAGTCTTGCCCAGCATCATACTGCTCTAGTTTAGCCCAAGAGAGCCCCATTTGGGCCTTGAACTCTAATACTTGTCTTCTAGACTTCATGGTCTCTAGGTTTAGATGGATCAATAACTTCAGCTCTTGATATCCCTGCCATATGGTTTCTCAGAGTTTCAGGGACCAAACACATCCCAGGAACAACCAAGAAATTATGATGTCAAGAGCCCTGGGTAGTGCAAACCGTTCACGTGCTTGGAGGCTAACTGAAGGTTGGAGGTGTAAGTTCATCCATAGGAAACTCATATGAAAGGCCTGATCTATCCATTTCTGAAAAATCAGCCATTGATCACTCTGTGGCATATTGTTCTACTCCAACACACATGGAGTGACCATGAGTCAGAAACAATGTGACAGCAAATGATTTACTGTTTTTGGAGCTCTGGTGGCCACATCCATACAAAGTTGTGCTGCTAACCTGTGGTGTAGGGGATCTGTTAATATGGCTTTCTGCTGCTTACAATGGCTTTTCTGAAGCTGAACTGCCTCAATGCTGTCTGCCTTGCAAGTAAATTAATCTAATTCAGCTGCCTTGGGGCAAGCAGCCCACCTACATCATCAACAGCTGCATGAACCATTTCTTCCTCCTGGGGCTTGTTAGCCTATCTACAAGGGGACTAGCTAGTGTCACCACTAAACTGAGCACAATTGGCAGTAAAATCTGGGGATCTCAGCACCAGGAAAGATGAGGAAGCAGAGAAAGCAGCGCATGTCCTTTGGTGCCAGAGATTTCTGCACCAGAGCTATCTTGCTGCTGATGGAGAAGCTGCCTGAATTGAGAGACTGTATCTTGCTGTTGACCCAAAGAAATTGAACCCTTGAGACAGGGCTGGAGTCCCTGAGACAGGGACAGGATCCTGGAGATGGAGCTAGAGCTAACAATTTTGCTTGCTGGACAATTGAAGAAAGTTCTGACTTGGGACCATTGCCTCACGGAACCAAACAACAGACGTCTTCAACTGAAGCTTGCTGGAGTTGACTGTGGGTAGATGACATACCTAGGAGGACTAAGGGAATTTTGTAACACTGACTCAAGCTCTAAGTCTGAATGAAGTAAAAGGACATGCGACCATGCTTAAGAAGCTGTCAGTGTTGAGGAATTGTATCTTGCTGTTACTGAATTATAGTGTATTAACTTTCTTCATGCTGTTGCTGTTGTTGTTGTTGTTGTTGTTGCTGCAGCTGTGTACCATCAGTTGGAACCAACCCATAGCTGACCCTCCATTGGGTCAGTTAATTGCATGGAAAGAGATTGCCCATCCTTCTTCCATGGAGGAGCTGGTGGATTCGAACCGTGTGCCTTCGGAATTGCATCACAGTTTCTTGCCAGTGGGCCACCAGAGATCCCTAATAAGCTTCATATTTGTGAATATTGTGTATATTGTGTGTAGCTACTGCAATGGATTTGAGATTCAATAGAGCAGTTAAGATTAGTGTTGATATTAATAGACATAGATACAAGAGCATGGGAGACATGTCTGACCTTCTAGGAATTAGTTCTGTATTGTGGATTATATTGATAGAGGTAGCATTGTGGAGTTAGTAGAGGTCCGATATGGCTGTCCCCATGCCATGTTTGCTCTTTTTACATGACTCAAAGGTGGCACCTGTCTCTATCTGTTCTAATCCACCAGCAGATCCATAGGAAAAAGATGGGTTATGGCCTCCTGTGTCTGCTGGAAGATCAGCTATGAGTTGGTTCTGGCCTGACAACAATGAGGGTTTTATTGAGGAGGTGAGTTCCAGATTTCTATTCTGGTCTGTCTTCTTGCAGAAGGAAGAGTTGACTGATTTCTGAGGATTGTTAACTGAATTAATTAGTGAGCTTTATACATGTGGATCAAAAAGACCTAACACAAATGTTACCAAGGAATTTGTCACTCACAGTCACCTAGTCCAATCAGCAAATACTCATTTAGCTCCCTGTGTACTCGCCATCCCCTTAATGCTAGGATTAAAGGGGCATTGAGAGAAAAAGCTCCCAGTATACCCACCATCTCCTTAATGCTAGGATTAAAGTGCATTGAGAGAAAAGATAATCCCACAGCTGGATGTCCCATAATGCTTCTCTGGCCTGAGGAATGGAGACTGTTTGCTTCCTTATTTTTCATAGGTTAACAATGCTAATACTTCTAATCAATCATGTGACTTCAAAGCTAACAAAATGCTTTCACATATACTTGATTCTTCCTATAAGTAGCTTCTACTTTCTGCGAAAGGAAACTGAGTGCTAAAACAGTCACATGACTTGCTCAAGCTCAAAAATCCATTGAATGGAAGTATTGAGAGACCCAGACAGATAGCCTGTCTTCAAGGCTAGTGCCCCGCAACCGTGCAATGGCCCCACTCCAAAATCCTCCTGAGATGGTCATGACATCTACAGCCTGACTGGCAGCCTGCACCCTCGATCAAGGCCAAGGTGAAGGAAGGTCGCAGATCACCCTTTCATTTCTGAGAAGAATCCAGTAAATCCAGGAGAGATTGACAGGAGCTAAGCAATCAGAGAAGCTCAGCTTTTCAGTCAAGATGGACACGCTTCAGGTAAAGACAATTAGGTGTGTGGACAGCTGACAGGTAGCAAGGTGAAGAACAAGAAACAATGTGACAAGCAGCAATAATCAGGAGGAAAGTAGGGGGTGAGCATGGGAAGAGTTATCATCCTTGAGGGAGAGGGACATTCATTACCCTAACAATAAATGGTGCTGATGGCTAGCAGGACTGCATGTCCCCAAGTCTCCTCAGGGTCATTCCACAGGGTCCCAACAAGTATCTCCAGAATGACACTATGACACTGCAGAGAGGACATTTTCAGAAACTCTGGAAGCAAGAAAGACCTATTTGTGAGGAAAATTCAGGACTCCATGCAAAAATAACTCATTCTTTTCTCCTGTTAGTAAAATTGATACATATTTATTTCTTTCTCCTATCAGTAAAATGTATAAATATGTAATTTTACTCCATAAAGGCATTCTTTTATTCCATTAAAGATTAAAAATGTATACACATAAGAGTCAATGGACAAAAATTATATCTATTTAATGGAATTATTTGTTATAGTATGTATTTTAGTGGCATAACAACTCACTGGCATTGAGCAAATTAACCCTGTATGACAGAGTTAAAGGGCCTCATAGGGGTTTCAATATGTATATTGAAATTGGCCTAATGGTAAGAAACACTACCGCAATACCAAAGACACATGGTTCAAATCCACCAGCTGCTTTGCAGGAACAGGATAGACAATCGTCTCCTGTGTGAGTATCTGCCTCTGAAAACCCACTGGAAGGTCAGCTATGGATCTGTTCTGACTCGACAGCTGAATAAAGGGCTGCCTGGGGTTAGTCATATCTGACATTTACCAGCTTTCCATAGGAGAACTGTTTCTGTCAACAGCATCAACAATATAAAACCATTTCCCACAAGGTCAAACATGTCCTCCAGATTCCTGTACCTCTTTCTACTCATCTCATCACCAATCTTACTGCTTTGATGTTTTAGTTAGGTGCTGTTGAGTCACCTGTGACTCATGTACAATAGCTCTGAAGCCTGCCCTGTCATAAGCCAGTGTTACTACCTACATACCTACCCTTCACTGCCCCAGTTACTGTACCAATCCATCTCCTCCGGGGCCTACCTCTCCTTCACTGTCTCTCCACCCTTCCGAGCAAGATGTTCTTCTCCAAGGACTGGTCCCTCCTGGCCACATGCCCAATGTCTGTGAGATGCAGTTTCAAAATCCTAGTCTCCAAGGAGAAACTTAGTGTCACCCTCTCCAAGATAGACCTATTTGTTTTCTTGGAAGCCATGGTATGTTCAAGACTCTTCTCAAGCCCCACAACTCAAAGATATCAATTCTTCTTCTGCCATTACTGGGTCAAAAATCTGATGTGATAGCTCACAGAATCATATTGAAGAAGTTAAAAAGTTAAAATCCGGGTTATAGTCAGGATGGCTACCGAAATGTGTCCTGCAACGTTGGTTCCATACTCCCCACCAAGTTGTCCAACAAACTTGGGCAAAGGCTCTTAGCCACAGCTCGGTCTCATGGAGACGGTCTCTCTGGTCCTCTACTTCAGCTATGGCTGCTGCCACCATAGGGGTAGCTGAAGCAAGATTGTCTGGTCCTGATTGGTGCTCTATATTCACTTTTTCTTCTTCTCTCCTTCACTGGTAGGGAAGGTTCAATCTGCTGCTGAAACAACTCAATTTATTGGTGTCACTAGCAAGAAATGGGCAAGATGTAGCTATCTATAACCCCCTTGCAGATTGGTGCAATCAGCCAACCCCCTTGTGGATAGGCTAACACAGCCTGTT
>NW_006399811.1:2022227-2032227 GCF_000299155.1 Elephantulus edwardii | reverse complement strand
TTGATTTAATACTGTAGCCATGGACTTCTCCTGCTGATAAAAAATTTGAGTCACTTTAGACCCAATTTGTAGGTCTAGACTAATAAAGGTATAATAGTCTAGAACAGTAGAAGGACACGTCATGACCTACCTCATAATTATCTGTAAACGCAGCCCCTGATGGCTAAGGCATGGACAATTATCAGAGTCATTTGGGGAAATAGCTCACCTGCCTTGGGCCTTCCATTTAGTGAATCAAGCTGGTGTCTGGCTCAGTAGGGGGAAAGCTTTCATAATGATTTCCCTGCATGAGTCCTGTTTGACAATGCAAACTAGGATCAAAGGAATAGGTTTTCCCTTTACAAACTCCAAAGAAAGGATCAAGTTTTTGTGGGCTGTTGCTAGGGAAATCTATGTAAGTCCAGAGAGAGAACAGAGAAACATTGGCTGCCCATGCACTGACCAATCTGAGCTTCTCCACTCATTCTTCTTTCACCCTCCACTGCCTGATCCTATCTCACCCCCTGCCCTGCAGCTTAGCATCCACACTGTTGAGTTCTCCCACTCCAACCCAGTTTTAACTCATTAAAAGTAAAAAATCCCTCATTGCTGTCAAGTCAGAACTGCCTCATGACTGATCCCCTAGCAGCGGCCCCAGACTGTAAATCATACAGGAGGAAATTGTCCCTCATTCTCTGGTGGGGTCATTGGTGTATTCAAACCTCTAAAGAGGTGGCCTTTGGGTTAAAAGAGCAACTCCCTATGCACTAGGCCACCAGAGCTCCCTTTAACTCATTAAAGTACCTATAAAAGATGGACAAAGAATGAAAATCAAAGAACACATGCCTTTAAATTGTGGTGTTAGAATACTGACTATATCATCCCATGCCAGAATAACAAATCTGTCTTGGGAGAAATGCAGCTAGTGTTGCTCCTTAGAAGGAAGGATGGCAAAACTTTGCTTTGGGAATGTTATCAGGTGGGGCCAGTCCCAAGGCCACCATCCTTGATAAAATAGAGCATCAGGGTGGGGAGAGCCACACAGTGGCTGCAATCTTTAGCATGGCACAGAATCATCCATGATTAGATCTGATGTACATAGAGTTGCTAGGAGTCAAAGTCGACTCAGTAACACTTAATGATAGCAAATAGCCAGAGATTGGAAATAGTAAAGCTAAGCCTCTTTATTATTATTATTATTCATAGAAGGCATTCTTGCTGAGAAACACAGGGGAGGAAAATAAATCTTGTGTGTCTTTTTTTCCAAATGTCATTGTATTTTTCTAGTCTCCCTGCAAGGAAAACATACTAAAATATATATGAGATGATGGGGTTTTACTCTGTAAATTTCTCAGAAGTAGCATAGGTTATCCTCCAAAAACTTGTGTTCTTTAGTATCATAATAATATGACTCACTATTCATAGAAATGAACCTCAGTTTGCTCATCTGAAAAATGGAGCAATATGCATTCCACATATACCTCACAGAACTGTTAGAAGGATCAGAGGGGATTTTATTTTTTAAAGCATCTTGGAAAATGCAATGAGCTTTATTAATGCCAAATGTCCTATTATTCTGACACATTTTAGTGCTGTTTTTTAAAGGGGAAGGTAGAAAAGATCGATGGGTAGGGGGAGAAGTGTTGAAATCTTTCATAGGCGATGAATCTTATTGTCTGCTAGAGCATGAAACCACACCGAGCCATGTCCACTGTTAGGTTAGTTGAAGGCTGCTGTTAAAATGAAAATGTCATTGTTATTTATGGTTTAAGACCTACCTGTTTCCAAATAGGTTTTTAGATGGTATTCCTTTATGGCCTATATTATATCTTGTATTATTCTGGCTTCTGACCGCTGAGGGATGAGACAGGGAGGACAGGAGGAAACATCTGGGATACACAGACCTTCCCAGGTCCCTGTGAATACCTGAAAGCTAGTGGGCACCTGCGTATCTGAGAGGCTTTGAAATGGAGCATGGTAAATATAGCAAAGATTGCCGTCCCCACTTATCTAAGGCCCTGTGATGAATAAGCCTGTAAGAGGGCCTATTTGATCCTGGTAAGCTGAAAAACATTGTCTCCAGGGATTACTCTCACTGGGAAAAATTCAAATTGATCACATTAAAAATTTCCAGCAGGGCACCATTATTCCTAGGAGTGAGGCTGTCTGGTTCCTCCCTGTGGCCCTAGGGTACAGCACTGTATGTTACATATACAAGGTATTTATAAATTGAGTGAGTAAGAGGGTAAATGGATGAATGAACGGATGTAAAGGTGTGGTTTGGGGATCATCCACTAACCTTCCCTCCTGGGGTCAGTCTGGGTCAATGAAAAGAGCACTAACTTTACAGTCAGGCATTTCTATGCTGCTTCTGCCTTTTACCAACCAGAAATGAGCCTAGGCAAATTTCTTAACCCGTCTGATCATCCACTTGCTTTCATTTTGTCAAATGAATTAGTAAGACTTCGTAGAAAATTAGATGCATGGTATTGTCAGTCATACGTCACTCAAAATTCATTGCTGTGGCTTCAGCACTGGCACATAGCTGACCCTCCAGCAGGTTTTAGAGGCTGTAAATCACAGGGGAGGAGACTCCCTAGTTGTCTCCAGCGGAGTGGCTGGTGGAGTCAGAGCACTGGAGAGATGTGGTCTTGGGGTTAGCAGCACGACTTCTTACTGACTACTCCCCAGAAGCCCCTGCCATAGCATTGACTCTATGTTGGTTTTAGGTACTGTTGAGTGGAGTACGACTCATAGAGACACCACAGACTACAGATCTAAAGCCTGTTCTATCCTGTGCAGTCCTCATCATCTCTGGCATAGTTGAGCCCATGGCTGAGATTGTCAATCCATCCATTGAGGGTTTTCCTCTCTGGCACTGACTCTCCATCTTTCCACTCATTATGTCTCTTTCCAAGGGCAGGCTTCTCCTAGCAGAATGCCCAAAGTACGTGAGAAGAAGCTTTACCATCCTTGCCTCTAAAGAGCACTCTGGCTGAACTTTCTCCAAGACATAGCTGTTTGTTCTCCTGTTCATTTTTTAGTCCATTGAATATTCAGTACTCTTCTGCAACACCGTAACTCAAAGGAAGCAGTTCATCTTCTATCATCCTTATTCACTGTCCAATTCTCAGATGCATGGCAAGTGATTGAAAAGACCATATACTTTCATGTATATAGTTAATATTTAATGGATGGGGTTCTCATTACCATTATGATGGAGAAATAAATTTAATTTCTATAATACCACAGCCCTAAAACAAAATAAGGGAGGCAAGAGAACATGATACTGTGTAACTAATATACCTAAGTGGCCTTTGAATCAGAACTGCTGCAAAATTAACTTTAATTTTTATGATTTATGGGATATCAAATACAAGAATGGCTTCTCAATGTAGACAGTGTTTGGTGGAGTTCCCAGTTGTAAAACAGGTTTGGAAGCAGGAGTCACACCTACTTCCTAAACCACATGCCTTTGGAAACTGAAATGATGACAGTTATGGAAAGGCATTAGGACTTCTGTTCATAGAGTCACTATGAGTCGCGCTCAACTCAACGGTAATCAAAAACACAACAACATCTCAAACTCAAAACTTTCTAGAAGGTCACTTTGCTCTCCTCACGTCTCCAGAAGAAAAGAGACAATACCTGATAGCTTTAGAATTGAAGGCTAGAATCACTAGAGAAGGGTGGACCAAAATCGCACTTGAGACCACACCTCTACTGCCTGATTGGACGAAGCCTTAGCAAGCCCTGCCAGTTCCATTCCCTGCCACTCCTTCCCAGACAATCCTTCACACTTCTCTCCTCCACTTAGTACCCTGTTTCCGTTGACTTTCCTCCACACCTATCCTAGCATTTCCAGGACAGATGAAAAGCCAAGTGGGCAAGCAACATTCCACATTTGGCTGAAGAGAACATTGGTTTGAGAGGGCAGATTTTCCTGATTCATCTCCAACAACCTTCAGAGCCAGCAAGAATACATGATTTCCTGGACCAGTGGAAGAAGCTCACTTGGGCTAACAGCCTCTCGAATGATCCATTAGAAGGATAGAGTGGATCATGTGCACATTGCTCAGAATCTCAACAGTAAAGAGAACACAAGCTTCAGTAAGGATAGTTTGAGAAGAGGATATTTACATAAGAGCTACTTCAAAGATGTGTTTGGATATAAGGGAACCTTTGAGATAATACATGGGTTGAGCTGGATTATAGTCAAGCCCTAAAAGGAAATTAGGGGGATGAATCCAGGCAATGGCCATCAGTAGGGTTAGCGTTACACAGTGCAGTAATTCGTGGTATCACTGCTCTTCACTCCCTCCTGCACCAGACTCTACACAATCCTTGTTGATGGTGATAGCACTGTCAAGCTAGCTCTGCTTCATAGTGACCCTGTGGACAACAGAACATCCTGATAAGCTCTGCTGTGCATGTCTCATTGTTACAATCACTATGCCATCCCACCCAGTGGAGGGTTTTCTTCTGTTTGGCTGACCTACTTTGGGAAGCCTGCTGTCCTTTTCCAGGGACTGGCCTATCCTGGTAACATGCCCCAAATACAAACCTCATCATCCTGGCTTCCAAGGAGCACACTGGATGCCGTTCATCCCAGAGAGATCTGCTTGTGCTTCAGTAGACCATAGTTATAGGCAATAAATAGTTTTTACCACGACTGGAATTCAATGGCATGTTTAATAATGTTTATTATCAATTTTAATCATAGAATAAAATGTGATAAAGTGGTAAATTGCTTAAATGTAGTTTCTTAGATTATATGAATATTAAAAATAAAATTGTTTTGTAAAATCTTTCCCCACTAAATTACAACATTATTAGTTACAGCATCATTAAGGGTTGAGTAGAAGCCTTTTCTCAATTTTTCTCCTTCTTTTCCTCTAATTACTGCTTCATTTTCAAAAAACTTAATGATATAGGTTCACAAATACTAATTACCACAATATTGCAAGCTAAAACACAGAAAATCTTACAAAATCAGCAACTATGAAATCCTCCAGAACGAAGAAAACAATAGCAGGGGTTTGTAGAACAGCAGAAGCCACGTGATTTGAAGTGTCACTATAATTGAGCCACAATGACAGCTCTGATCAGAGCGTGTTAGGACATTGAAAACGTAGTGGAGCATAATTTTCAACCCTGTATGTACATGGACATATATGAGTGAATTGACACAAAACAATAAATTCCAGCTGAAACATTGCACTACGTTTTTACAGACAGCTATTTTGGTGTCACTGTCTCTGGCAGTGCCACCCTTTTAAAATTATGGGCCCTGTATCCCACCAATGACACCACTGGGTGGTAGCTATCAGTAATCTAGAAAAGGTTACCCTGAAAGAGGCAAAGGACCTGAACTGCTGGGTACAGGCAACCCTGAACAGCTTCAAAGAGAGGACAGTCCCTTCCTTGTCCTAGATCTCTCGGGAGCTTCACAACAGCTGAATGGGCAGCTACAGGGCAAGGAGGCCTCCAGAAACAGAGATCAGGGAGGGGAAGGTGGAGGGAGGATCAGACAGGGCAATCTGTGCATAGAGGAGGGATGAAGCCAGGAGTACTGTGTTGAGAACCCCAGGGGAGAGTTACAACAGAAGAATAACACATATAAGTTATTCCAGGAATAAACCCAAATTCACCTGAGACGTTCTCTATCCTCTTAATGGCCTTCTTTTTTATGTTACATAGATCCACACAGGGACTTTGGGGACCCTCAAAAAGTGCTTTGTTTACCAATGCCCCAGGAGCTCAGCTACAAGCAGAGACTACTCAGTGTCACCTGAATCCTTAATGTGTCAGAAAGGCAGTCGTTTGGAGCTAAATGGCCAATTCTTATCTTTCTTCAGACTGAATATATTTAAAAGCTTCTATTTTATATACATATCCTGGATTTAGCAGTTAATAAAACAACATTTGAATTGCACTGGCATCCCCTTTTAACAATAATGAACAAAGATGATGCAGTACAACTTAATGGAGAGCAAAATGCATTTTGTCGAAGCAAGAGTGAGAGACAAAGATTTTAAGAAATTATGGACCCTGAAAAACCACTCTCTAACATAATGAGGAAAACTAATTTGAGTCTTACTGGCTAAATAACTGCAAAATCAGATCTAATATGTTGTTATTGTTGTTCTTGTTATGTGCTGTTGAGTCACCTGCGACTCATAGCAACCCTATGTACAACAACGTTAAAACCTGCTCTATCCTATGCCAATCTCACTGTCTAATATAAGGGAAGAATTAAAAGTTCATGAAAGTTTTTCTAGTTGGAATTCATCTTTGGGGCCAATTACAACTGCAGACGCTAAAGGATTTCTTAATCATGTCATGTGCCTGTTTAAAAAGACTCATGAGTCCCACAGAACACAGAGTAAGGTGTCAAGCAAGGCTTTCTGACATATTATTACCCCTGTTCCTGAATACATGCAACACCCCCATAGTTGACTCCCCTCAATAGACCTGACTTTCCTCATTCACCGCTCCTCACTCCAACTGCTGCTAACTCCTTTCAAAAACACTCCTCATTCTTCTCTTCTCAGTTTAAAGGACACTTTTCCATGGAACTTTTTTGGATCTCAAAGCTGAATTGATTCTACTGGGCTCCCAGAAGACTTTCTCCACATCTCTGTTAGGAAACTCACACAGTCTGTTATTTATCCTTGTTATGTGAATACTCAGCATTCTCCACTTATACAGGGAGTCACTTGAGACTTCTCTAACTCCCAACTTCTCTAACTCCTAGCACGAGCTCCTAGCCCAGCTCCTGGCATGCAATCAGAGTGTAACCGAATTTAATTTAGCAACTTGTTCCTCCATATACCAGTCCTCTCAGCTTCCTCAAAGTTCAGTCAAAAAATAATTATGTTATTTCATGCACTAGAAGATATACCTCACCTGCTTGTAGCCTTTGGGTCAAGATAGTGCTATTTCAAGCTCTAATAGAAATAATTTACAAAATGAAGTGAATAACTCATTTAGACCACTAGAGCTGAAATTTTGTAAGCTGCCACCTTCAACATACATGATAGTTGCCTGAAAAAATTAATGGATTTTCAGGGTCGTCTTCTCCTGTGCTGTCCCTCCGCCCTTCCAAGCATGATGTTCTTCTCCAAGAACTGGTCCCTAGTAGCAATGTGCCTGAAGCAGCAATGTGCTCCTCCAAGGAGCAACTTGGCTTCACCCTCTCTAGAATAGGCCTACTTGTTCTCTTGGCAGTTCATGGTATGTTTAATATTCTTCTCCAGCACCACAACTCAAACACATCATTTTTTCCTTATTATTATCCTTGGTCATTGTCCTGTTCTTTGATATATAGCAAGTACTTGCAAAGACCATGGCCTAGATCAGGCACACTTTAGTTTCTATTCTGGATAAGATGAACTGACACAGTAACTAAGGGTAATGGGGGTAGGTGTGTTGATGATGAGAATGGCTTGGTATAGCTCAGGGTTCAGAACTATTGTCCATAGAGGATGACTATGAATCACAGGCAACTGGACATCACATAACAAGAATGATTCCTTACTATGTTTTCCATTTCTAGCATAGTAGTTGTTGCAGAAGATCAAGGAATGCAGCCTTCAGTTTGGATTGCATCTCAATATCAAGAAAAAAAAAGATTCTTAGCACTGGACCAATAGGCAGTGTCATGATGGATGCAGAGGAGATTGAAATTGTCAATAGCTTCCTCTTCCTTGTATCCATAATTAAAACCCTTGGTATGAGCAATCAGGAGATGTTTTGCACTGGGACAATCTGCAATTAGAGACTTCTCCAAATTATTGAGGAGTAGTGATGTCAGTTTGAGGTGTAAGGTGTGTCTGATTCAGGCCATAGTATTTCCAATTACTAACTATGGATCTGAGACCTGGACAATGAATAAGGATGGCAGAAAAAGAATTTACACCCTAGAGCTGTGATATTGGAGAAGCTCACTGAACATCCCATGGACGGCCAAGAGAATGAATAGATATGTCTTGGAGATGATGTAGCCAGGGTGATTTTTGGAGGCAAGAATGATGAGGCTTCATCTCAAATACTTTGGACGTATTGCTAGAAGGTGCTATTCCTTGGAGAGGGACATGATGTTGAGAAGGGCGGAGGGTTGACAAAAGAGAGGAAGACCCTCAACCAGGTGGATTGACACAGTGACTGCTACAATGGACTCTTGCATGTCAGGAAGTGTGAGGATGGTGCAGGACAGGACTGGATTCAGGTCTTTTGTTCGTAGGGTCGCTATGAGACATACTCAACTTGACAGCACCTAACGACAGCCAACAGCTAACATAGTAAACCATGCAATTGTTTGATTTAAAGTGGCCAAAGCCATTTTCTCTCATCTCACTAATGCCTAAAATGTCAATGTTCACATGTTCCATCTAATTTTTCACAACTTCTAGTTTTCTAACATACATACTTAATACATTTCATGTTCAAACAATTAAAGGATGTTGACAGTTGAAAAAAATTAATGGATATTCAATATGAAAGCAATTATTCAATCCTGGATAGAAGGGTCAGCTTCAATCTACTGATACCATATAGCTGGAAATAGAAGGAGTTTGGTATTTGACTCTGTCATTAAATATTTTTAGAACAGATGAATTGTCTGTATTCTGGATTTTTTATGGTGTCTGTTCTGAAAGTTTGCTTTTGCCTTTTTTGTTTCCTTTTCTTTCAATGTCCAAGCAATCAAGTAGTTGATGCCTACATTTATGCTTGTTACTATTAGAAAATATGTCCAATGTTTATAAACTGACATGGCCCCAAGTTGTCCCGCTGGACTCACAGACACCAAGACCTGAAAGCATCACCAATACATGGTCACCTCCTTTAGCTCAAAGGCACATAGGAGCTTGGTTTTCAACAAGTAGCATTGTTAGCTCAAAGGCCAAGGCTCTCCGGAGGTTGGAATCTACCAACAACTCTACGGGAGAAAGATAGGTAATCTCCTTCTGTGTTTCTCCTCCTGTGAGCCTCAGAAACTCACTGTGGGGGTGTGTGGGGTTGTGGGGGGGAGTCAAATGGTTGTGCCTCAATTACAATGAGTTTTGAGTCCATTTTAATTCATTTTAAGTCTTTGTAGAGCCCAAGGGTTATCCTTTCAGAAGTAGGAAGGACTTACTTGCATTTGGCCTGGGGACTCTTGTAATCTCTGCTTTTTACTATGCCCTTGGACCCTCTCTTCATCTACTTCTTGTAACCTACCCATATTTCTAACCTACCAACCATGCTAGACCCTAATGCCACCTATTTAGGAAACCACCTCTGGTCACTTCTCTCACACTGATCTCTGTTCACCTTTAGGAACATCTATTAAATTTAAAATCAATGCTCTCTAGTATAACTCATAAAAAATGTACTATCTTGCCTTGTCCTTCCATTTCATGTGTATTAATCTTATCTTCTTAAATAGATTAAAAAGTACCAGGAGACTAAGGCCACATTTTCTATTCTGAACCACTTCTTCAAAGTGTTCAAAGGAGCATCTTGGGCAGGAAACAGAAAAAAAAAACCAAACCATTGATTTGGGCTGCAGACTGGCTGGCAATCTTTCTTGCAAGAGAACTATCTTTGTGGCTTTATTAAATGCAAAGGAGAGAAAGATGAAAGGTAACACGATGACTCTTCAAGAAGAATAATTGAACAGCGAATGGTGACATGCTGTTCCCTGGGTCCAAGAAACAGACAAAAAATAGACATTAACAGCAGCAAAAGGTCAGAATCTCAGAATAATTTGTCACTAAAAATTGTAGCAATTAATTAGGAAATCATTATTTATATGGTGTCTACTTTCCAAAGGACAGATGCCACTAATGGAGGGAGGCTGTGACATCTACTACTAAGTGGAGAATCTGGAAACATGATTCTCAATTTAACTTGGCTTTAAATAACTGTATGTAATTGGTCACATCAGTTTTATCCTTTAAATCTCATCTGTAAAGTTAAATAATCCCATGAACTGCATGTGAGGATTAAATAGAAATGTGTATATTCTTTTTTTTTT
>NW_006399811.1:2015281-2022062 GCF_000299155.1 Elephantulus edwardii | reverse complement strand
AAATGTGTATATTCTTAAGGGAGCTCTGGCGACCTAATGGGTAAGGAGTTGGACTCTCAATTCAAATGCAGACAGTTTGGGAGAAACTTTCTTCTTGGGAGAAAGGTAAATAATCTTCTTCCATGTAATTGACTGTCTCTGAAAACTCACTGAGTTAGTTCTGACTTGATAGTATACAACAACAATAAAATACATATTCTGAAAGGTCATAGTCCTAAATGAGCATGGTGCTACTCTACATGTGTGGGATTGGCGTGAATTGAAGCAGACTCAAACCATAACTAACAAAGACAAGAAAGCAAATAGACAGAGAGGTGTGTACACACACACACACACACACACACACATACACACAAACATCTCTGACTCACTCATTGTCTTTGAATTGGAACCAACTCATAGCTGACTCTCCAGCCAGTTTTCTGAGGCTGTTAATGGCATGGGAGGAGATTGCCTGTCTTTGCCCTGCAACTGTTGTTGTTGTTGTTGATGATGATGATGATTGCCATTGAGTTGAACACAACTCATAGTGACCCTATGAACAAAAGGTCTGAAGCCTTTCTATAACTATCATCATTTATCAAAGTTCACAGATACACACACATAAAAACCTATCTAGCTGTCCTTCTACAGTTGTGTAACTAACCCAAAGGTCACGCCTCTCTAGTTGTCCAAAGCCACCAGCAGCTTCAAGAGAGGCAGATCCACAATTCCCTCCTATTGTTGATTTGTTGTGAGTTGTTGTTGTTGTTAGGTGCCATTGAGTCACCTGCAACCCATGGCAACCCTATGTACAGCAGCTCTGAACCCCTCCCTGTCCTGAGCCAGTCTCAACTAATTCTTACACACCCACCTCCATTATCCCAGTCACTGTATCAGTCCATCTCACCTGGGGTCTTCCTCTGCTGTTCTATCCCTCGGCCCTTGCAACATGTTGTTGTTCTCCAAGAACTGTCCCTTCTGGCCAAGTGCCCAAAGTATGTGAGTCAGAGCTTCACAATCCTAGCCTCCAAGAAGAAACTTGCTTTCACCTTCTCTAAGACAGACCTATTTGTTTTCTTGGCCGGCCATGGTATGTTCAAGGCTCTTCTCCAGCACCACAACTCAATTCTTCTTGTGTCATCCTTAGTCACTGTCTAGCCCTCTGATGCAAAGCAAGTAACTGCAAAGACCATGGCCTGAATTAGGTGCACCTTAGTCTCTAGACAGACATCCTTGCATTTTAGTACTATGGAGTAATCTGACAGCAGATTTTCCCAGTGCAATTCATCTTTTGACTTCCTGGCTGCTGTGAGATTTACAGATTCAGAAATCCAGTGGAGGATCAGCTAGGAGTTGGTATCAACTGGACAGCAATACATTTTAAGTTATTGTCTCTATTAAATTCCCTAAAAATGTTAGGGACTCACTGAAGGTTATGAAAACTAGTTAAATCCTTTTCCTAAATTGGATTTCTATTTTAAAAACCTCCAACAACAACAACTAGACCATGCATTAGATAATATTTTAGAGCCTTAGAGTTAAAGGAATGTTGAAAGTCTTGAAACTGCCATGGCTGCCTAAAAGGAAATGTGCGCCCCCCAGTGGTGGAAAACACTCAACCTTGCTAGGTGTATTAGAAAGTGTGGACAGAAACTTGGATAGTCAACTTCAACTTCGCCTCTACTATAGGAATTGTATTACTCTTTTAGTATTGTTCCCTTGATTGATATTAAAGATACCATTTTTTCAGAGGAAGACGGAGCAGCTCTGAGAGGTCAGGTCAATTAGAGTTCTCACAGAGAGTACAAGACAGAGTCAGAGGATCAGAAGTCACCTGCAGGCCACAGGTCTCCTTAATTCACATTGGCATAGGCCACGCACGCACAGGGTGAACTGGTCACATTTGCCAAAAATGAAAGTACACCAGGGAGGCGCTGATCTAAAGACCCTTTCTGGGATTTCCAAGTGAGGGTTCATCAAAGTGGACAGAAGGTCGGGGGGGGTTGGTGTCCAGGCCTGGCCTAGCTCTTCCACTGAGCCCCTCTTTCACTCCTGAAAGCTCCTGGCCAGGCAGGAAGTCCTGTCTGCCTGGAGTTTTCTGCCCTCGGGTTCTCTTTAGAAACCTGACAGACCCAATAAAGGCCTGGTGATGATGGAGACAAGTGAGGTCTGAATTCTCCCAGCAGCCCTGATGCTGCCTGCACTGACACAATGGGGCCGGCTGTAATCACATTACACCCTCGTCTTTCATAATTACCCTCTTTCTCCAAGTGACAGAGCATCCCAACGGCAGGGAGAAAACTATTTTTAAACTAATTCTGACTGAAAAAAAGAAAAGACACACACACAAAATGTCATTTTCCACAGATACAGAACCAGTTTATAAATCACCCCTAGGGACAGAGTTGGGATGAAGGTTGACAGAATTTAAAAATCCAGAGTGCTGACCACCAGCTCTTGGAGATCACCTGACCAATAACCTACACACTCAATTTTTCTGAGGCATTGGCTTGTTTGTCTGCAGTCACTCTGCTCCGTGCTTTTCAATTCCAGCTCCTCTCTGCCTCTCACACTTAGTCATTAGCATAGAGTTATAACAGACTCATAGCTGACCACCTCCGACCATTGGGTATCCAGTGCTGTAAACAGAACTAGAGGCACTTCCCCATCTTTCTCCCTCAGAGCCTCTGATTCAAACCACTGGAGAGGTAAGGTCTTCGGAATAACATCAAAGCTCCCTACAGACTACACCTGTTGTTGTTGTTAAGTACACTATGAACAACAGATATGGACCCTGTCCTATCTCATACCATCCTCATCATCGCTGATATACTTGATCCCACAGGGACAGCCACTACATCAATCCATCTCATTGAGGGTCTTTTACAACTTTTCTCGCCTTCCTCCTTTCCAAGCACAAGATACTTTTCCAAGGAATAGCCTCTCCTAACATCATTCCCAAAGTATATGAGATAAAAGTTTGCCATCTTTACTTGTTAGGAAGAATCTAGATGCACTTTTTCCAAGACATATCTGTTCTTTTGACAGTCCATGGGACATTCTCTACTCTTCCCCAACACCACACACTCAAAGACATACAATTTTTCTTCCATCATCTTTATTCATTGTCCAGCTCTCAGATTCATAACAGGTGATTGAAAAGACCATGACTTGAATCTAGCACACCTTAGTCTTTAAGCTAACATCATTTCTCTTCAGTACTCTGAGAAGAATGGGAATACCAGAATGTTTAATTGTGCTTATGCGAAACCTATAATTGGACCAGGAAGCAGTCACCAGAACAAAGCAAGGAGACACTGCATGGTTCAAAATTGGGAAGGGTGTACACCAGAGATGTATACTATCTCCACACTTTTTTAATCAGTATGCAGAAGAGATCATCTAAGAGGCAGGGCTATATGAAGAAGAATGTGGCATCAGGATTGGTGGAAGAGTCATCAACAACCTGCATTATGCAGATGACACAACCCTGCTTGATGAAACTGAGGAGGACCTGAAGCACTTGCTGCAAAAAATGAAGGACTGAAGCTCTCAATATGGATTGAAGCTCGACATCAAGAAAACAAAGATTCTCACCACTGGGCCAATTGGCAGCATCATGTTGAATGGTGAAGAGATTGAAATTGTTAATAGCTTTAGTTTGCTTGGCTCCGCAAACAACACTCTTGGTACCAGCGGCCAGGAAATCAAGAGATAAATTGCATTGGGAAAGTCTACTGTCAGGGACTTCTCCAGAGTACTGAAAAGCAATGACATCAGCCTGGAGACTAAGGAGCACCTGATCCAGGCCATAGTCTTCACAATTGCTTGCTATATGTCAGAGAGCTGGATAATAACTAGGAATGATAGAAAGAGGATTGAAGCCTTTGAGCTGTGGTGCTGGAGAAGATTGTTGAATATACCGTGGACTGCTAGGAGAACAACTAGGTTTGTCCTGGAGAGGGTGAAACCAGCCTGCTCCTTGGAGGCAAGGATTCTGAAGTTTCATCTGACATACTTTGGGCATGTTGCAAGGAGGGACCTGTCCTTGGAGAGGGATGTCATGCTTGGAAGAGTGGAGGAAAGGAAAAAGAGAAGGAGATCATCAATGAAATGGATTGAAACAATGCTTGGGGTAATAAAGGTAGCTGTGTCGGAGATGATAAAGTTGGCACAGGATAGAGCAAGTTTCAGGGCTATTGTACGTAGAGTTGCTATGAGTCACAAGCAACTCAATGGCACATAACAACAACAAACAACAACAACTTTGGAGAAGTCTCTGACAGAAGACTTTCCTAGAGGTAAATAGTGAGGCTTTGGTTTGATTGGCTTCTCTTCCTCTTCTTTACTTCTTCTGAATCCTGCTTCCCACTCTCCAGGCATCTTAAGACTAGTTTTTCTTTCCCTTCTCCTTAGTGTCTGTGGAAACATAATAGCTCACAGAATATTTTTCTAAGATTAGTAAAGCTCTCCAGTGCAGAGAGAGAAAGCCAGAAGAGGGCATGTAGAAGAGAGAAATGGGGGAAAGGCACCTAAGAACTTTAGTTGGAGGCCAGCACATTGGCTAAACTGGGGTGACCAACTCTTTCCCAGCGGGTCTCTGCAGAGAGGAATGAGCACCTCATTAAAGCAGCACTAAATCAACCTCGAGGACGATCCTGTTATCCACCTCTTACAAATTACCCTGAGACACCTCTGGCGCTGACCATGATAATTATATTGATAAGGAAGCTGGAGTGGAGGAAATGAATCAATGGAACCACAAGGATTTCTTGAGTATCAATCTATCGAATTACTGAAACTCCCTTGCTCTCTCATTTGTAGGGTCATTAGCTATCTGTCTTGCTCAAGACTGTTAGTGTATCATTGAACCCAGGGTATATCATCTGTCCCTCAGGTTTCTATTTTCTTCGTGTACCTGTGGGACTCCTGTCTGTCTCTCTCGCCAGCCCGGCATGCTTCCATTTTTCCATCTCTGTCTTTTCTATTTTCCTCCTTCTTTGCTGTCCTCCCTCATTCCCCCTTCTCCCATTGCCTCTTTGTCTTGCTGGCTGGCCCATTTGTTCTACACCTGGAGTCTTCTTACCAGTTTTAGTTTGATGACTTGTCTGAGAGATGGAGAGGAGGGGAAGGGAAGAAAGGGAGCTGTTAGTTCCTTCAGACCTCCTGAGGTCCTAGGATTGCCTTTGAGATGAGGAGTCTTAGCCATCACTTCATACCAAAGGCAGAAGCTGGGTGTCAGATAGGCAGGGCCTCTCTCAAGGAGATAAATACATTAAAGGCCACATTCCTGAACACACTACAGAATTAGGCCAGGCCTTCTTTGTGAGAAGCTACAAAAACCTGCTCAGAGCTCATCAGCACACACCCGTACTTTATAGAGTGCTGCCCCCAAAACAGGCCACCCTCAGAACAGCAAGCACTCTTTATAATAGGGAGGAACATGCTGTGGAGAGAGAGAATGGAGTAGAGAAAGAGCTTTTCAGGAGCACAGGAAACAAAAGCCACTTTGAGAGAATTACTCAGTGACATGAGCATAGCAAAACTGAAGGCACATTTATTAAAGCAGCATTTAATACACGTTCATTTCATTTTCCTTCCCCTTTCAGCAGCCTTCAGATGAAGTGAGAAAAATTGAGCCCCTCAGTCATTTATCCCACTCTTTCTCTCTGCCTTCCTCCCCCAAGAAAAACAATTGTAAGCCAAATGGAGACACAAGAGAAACGCAGAGTTCCGTCATGTTGGTAATGATGGCCCGTGACTGGCAGCCACCCAGCACTGGGCCCTGAGGGGACACACAGAAAATGAAGGAAGCCAAAAGGACTCCAGACTTTCCCTAATGCTAGCTCAGTGGAGAATTGTCCCTTGGAACCGTCTCATAGCAGACTCTTCAGAGGGTTTTCAGAGACTGTAAATCACACAGAAGGAGTTTGTCCATCTTTCTCCATCAGAGCAGGTGGTAGATTGAAACCTAGTCCTTTGAGTTGGAAGCGCAACTCCTTACCCACTAGGCCATCTGGTTTGGAATTATTCCTGGTTCTCTGGGACAGGGTGAAGGCTGAGCATTTAGAAATGAAAAATATCAGGTGGTTTTCTTCTAAGGGAAGAGTCTGGGAAGCATTCTGGGTTAGCAGAGAAAACATGACATTGAAAATCACAACTGTCAAGAAGTCCTAAATCTGAGACCAAGAGAGGAGAGTGTTGATTTGTGAAAGGTCTGAGATTTTTCATGAGAAGGTTATATGACCAATAAATTTATCTTAAGAAAAAAAAAAACTAACGATGAAATAAGGGCTTGGACTGTGGTTAACTAGATCTGGGTTTTCAGTCTTACCTTCTCTGCTCCTTGACTACAATTTTGATCAAGCTCTTAGGCCTATCCTGAACCCCATCAGCGAAAATGAAGATGGTACGGGAAGGGTAAGGTTCAGATCTGTTGTTCGTAGGGTTGCTACGTGTCATAGTGTACTCCATGGTATGTGACAACAACAAGAAGTAATGGAAATAAGACAAAGACCTGGTCGTCATGGTGACACCAGTAGGTTCCCACTCTAGACCCCTCCTGTTGTTTTCAATGGGTTTCTGTTCTGACAGATTGATGCCCTAATTTGACTGATTGTTTGTCCAAATCATGTTGTTGTTAGCTGCCATTAATTTGGCCCCTTCGCTCATCATATGTTCATGAACAACAGAACAAAATATCTCTCTGTCTTATACCAAACCCCATGATAGAGTGCAGATCAGACCACTGTGATCCATAGGACTGATTTTTTTTTTAAATTTAGGTTGTTTATTTTTC
>NW_006399811.1:2012405-2014320 GCF_000299155.1 Elephantulus edwardii | reverse complement strand
CTCAATACTCTTCTCCAGCACCACAGCTCAAAGGCATCAATTCTCCTTCTATCCTCCTTGGTCGTTGTCCAACTCTTTGATGCATAACAAGTGATTGCACTTAGCTTAGTGCCTGATAAATCCCTGATGAACATTAACTATTGGCCATTGTTAACTACTAACTATTGGTAGATCTGGTGGCCTAGTGAGTAAGGAATTGGGCTTATAAGCTAAAGGCATCCAGTTCAAATCTACCAGCTGCTCTGAGGGATAAAGATTGACAAACTCCTCTTATGCTATTTACAGCCTCTGAAAAGGGTGCAACAATGAATGAATGGAATCCCAAAATCTCTGTAGATGTTCATTGAAATGAAAAATAAACAACCTAAATTAAAAAAAAAAATCTGCTGGAGGGTCATTTATGAGTCAGTTCAGACTTGACGGCATATTTGTTGTTGTTGTTATGTGCTGTCAAGTCGCTTGCGATTCATAGCAACCCTATGTACAACAGCCCTAAATCCTACTCTACCCTGTGCCGCTCTCGTTGTCCCTGACACACCTACTCCCATTACCCCAGTCACTGAATCAATCCATCTCATCCAGGGTCTTCCTCTCCTGTGCTGTTCTTCCACCCTCCCAAGTGTGACATCCCTCTCCAAGGACTGGTCCCTCCTTGCAACATGTCCAAAATATGTCAAAGTTTCAGAATCCTTGCCTCCAAGGAGCAGCCTGGTTTAACCCTCGTAGGATGAACCTGTTTGTTCTCCTAGCAGTCCATGGTATATTCAGTACTCTTCGCCAGCACCACAACTCAAAGGCCTTAATTCTCCTTCTATCATCCCTAGTCATTTTCCGACTTTCTGATGGGTAGCAAGTAATTGCAAAGACTATGGCCTGAATCAGATGCACCTTAGTCTCCAAACTGACACCATTACTCTTCAGAACTTTGGAAAAGTCTCTCACAACAGACTTTCTCAATGCAATTCCTCTTTTAATTCCTTGGCTTCTGGTACCAAGAGTGTTGGTTGTAGAGCCAAGCACTAAAGCTTTTAACAATCTCAGTCTCTTCACAACCTATCACGATGCTGCCAGTAAGCCCAGTGGTAAGAAACTTTGTTTTCTTGCTGTTGAGCTTCAATCCATAATGAAGGCTGCAGTCAACCTTTTACAGCAAGTGCTTCAGGTCCCCCTCAGTTTTAGCAAGCAGGGTTGTGTCATCTCTATAACACACATTGTTGTATAACATCACATAACAAGGATTTAATTGATATTGTAGTGATAGACTCCTTGAAAACCATTAAAGACCATGAATTCTTGCACAATAGTTTTTGACTTATACCTGAACACCTCCAGTGACCCAGTGTGACTCACTACCTGTCATGACAGTTGTGAAGCTCTTATTAAAAAAAATGTTCTTCCATATGTCATTGTTGTTGTTATGTTCCATTGAGCTGCTTGCGACTCATAGCAACCCTATGTACAAGAGCCCTAAACGCCGTTCTATCTTGTGCCAACCTTGCCGTCTCAAACACACTCATTCCCACCACTTCACTCACAGAATCGATCCATCTCATCAAAGGTCTTCCTCTCCTTCGCCGTCCCTCCACTCCCCCAAACATGATGTCACTCTCCAAGGACCAGTCCCTCCTTGCAACATGCCCAAAGTGTGTCAAACAGAGTTTCAGAATCCTTGACTCCAAGGAGCAGCCTGGTTTCACCCTCTCCAGGACAAACCTGTTTGGTCTCCTTGTAGTCCATGGCATATTCAACACTCATCTCCAGCACCACAGCTCAAAGGCATCAATTCTCTTTCTGTCATCCCTATTCACTGACCAACTCTCTGCAACATGTAATTGCAAGGACTATAGCCTGAACTGTCAGAAGTCTAGGCTGGGTTTAGAAGGGGTCGTGATACTAGGGATATTGTAGCTGATGT
>NW_006399811.1:2007711-2011030 GCF_000299155.1 Elephantulus edwardii | reverse complement strand
CCCAGTGGTGAGAATCTTTGTTTTCTTGATGTTGCGCTTATAGAAAATCAAAACTTGGCTTCACCATTATTTCCCTGTTTGACTATCTGTCAAATGAGGAAAGAAAGCTTCTTGAATTTTTACAATCTTAACCCTACTATCTCCAGTGACCTAGTGGATAAGTTTGCTTCCAAGCCAAAGGCATCAGCTGCTCCACGGGATAAAGATGGACAATCCTTCTCTTGCAATTTACACTCTCTGAAAAGTCCACTTGGGGGCCAGCTATGAGCCAATTCTGCCTCAACAGCAATGAAGAACAATCATTTAACTGTATTACTTTATTAGACAAGAATATTAATACATATAACAGAGTTTTAGCTGTCAATGGATTTTTTCTTTGCAGAATAAATTTCAACTTTCTCTACCAAAAGAGTCTATTAAAAGTCAATTTACTATTATCTCCAGTTAAACTATAGATGGGATACTAGCTCAACAAACAGATGCAGCTTTGAATGTGCTCATGGTACATGACCAACTGACTTGAAGAGATTCATATTTTCTCACATTCCCAAGAAAGATGATCTAATGTAATGTGAAAATTACCAAACAATATCATTAATATCACATAGAAGCAAAATATTGCTGAAGATAATCCAAACTTGCCTAGGACAATATATTGATAGAGAATCGTCAGAAGTTCCGGCTGGATTTAGAAGAGGCTGTGGCAACAGGGATATCAGTGCCAATGTCTTGGCTGAAAGCAGAGAATACCAGAAGAATGTCTGCTTGTTTTTTATAGACTATGTGAAGGCATTTGACTGTGTGAATCATAACAAACTATGGCTAACATTGAGGAGAATAGCAGTTACAGAACACTTGATTCATCTTATCCAAAATCTATACCTAGACCAAGAAACTATTGTGTGAACAGAGCAAGGGGACACTGCATGGTTTAAGATCAGGAAAGGTATGCATCAAAGTTGTATCCTTTCTTCACACCTATTCAATCTGGATGCTGAGAAAATTATTGGAGAAGCTGGATTTTATGAAGAAGAGTGTGGTATTAGGATTTAAAGAAGACTTAACAACCTGCATTATGGAGATAACACAACTTTGCTTGCTTAAAGTGAGAAGAATCTGAGGCACTAGCTGCAGAGGATCAAGGACTAGAGCCTTCAATACAGATTACATCTCAACATCAAGAAAACAAAAATCTTCACCACTTGATCAATAGACAGCATTATGACAGATGGCTAAAAGATTGAAATTGTCAACAATGTCATCTTACTTCACTTTACCACAGTCAGTATCCTCGGTACCAGCAGTCAAGAGATCAGGAATATGTGGAATATTGGGAAAGTCTGCTGTCAGGTATTTTTCCAAAGTCCTGAAGAACAATGACGTCAGTTTTAAGACTAAGTTGTATCTGATTCAAGCCACAGTCTTTCCAGTCAACTATGTGTCTGAGAGCTGAACAATGACTAAGGATGACAGAAGAAGAACTGATGCACTTAAATTGTGGTGTAAGAGAAGAGTGCTAAATGTCACATGGACTTCTAAAGGAACAAAGAGATATGTATTGGAGAAAATGCAGCCAGAATGCTTGTTGGTTGGAGGCAAGGATGGCAAAGCTTCATTCATCTCACATACTTTGAACATGTTAGGAGAGGCTATTTCCTGGAAATGGACATCATGCTTGGAAAGGTGAAGGAGAGGAAGACTTTCCATGAGATAGATTGACCTAGTGGCTGGGGCAATGGGCTTATATGTGTCAGAGATGAAAAAATGGTGCAGAATATGACAGAGCTCAGATCTGTCATTCACAGGTTAGTTATGAGTCGTACTTGACTCAATGGCATTTAACATCAACAACCACTTGATAGACTAGGTTATGCTATGGAAAAAAATACTTTTAAAAATCTGTATTTCCAATCCAGAAGATTATTTTTCTCTTGTATTGCACATCTACTATGGATGTACTATATCTCTCTGCAGGAGATCTTTGATTTCTGTAGTCACTCAGGACCTGAGGTCAATGGAGCAGCCATCATCTTGAGCATAATTAATTGCCATGAGTGAGAGAAAGTTCTGGAGGTCTCTCTCCATCAACTATGTGCATTAGCCCAGAGTTATATATACCATTTCCTCTCACAAATTCTTGACCAGAACTAATGACACAGCCTCAATCAGCCAACAGGAAGTCAGAAAAGGTACTGATACTGTGTCATTGGAAAGTCAGCCCAGAAATACTTGGCAAATAGAATGATGATTACCCCATTCTCTTCGTGTGTCTCTCTGTGCTGAGTGTCCCTGTCATGTATCACTGTCAGTCCTTCTTAGAGTGATTTACAAAGCCATGCATAATCTGGCCTCCAGTACAACTCTGATTTCCTTTTTCAACATCTGCTCTGTCACTTACTTGGTCCCAATCACTTTGTCACTCAACCTCCACTTAGCCTCCTTCTGCCTGCTGGGAGCCTTTACACTTTCTGTTCCCTGTGACTCAGACTTACCTCCTCAACCATCTGCTTGGTTCCTCAAGAGGGTCTTTCTTTGACCCTGGGCTATAAAATATCCCATAATCCTCTGTCCCGATAACTTCTCTTTTTCGTCATTGTTATCTTGAATTTTCCTCACAGCTGTTGTCCCTTCTGAACCACATATTATTATTATGATGATGATCTATCATTTACTATTAGTATCATATTATCATATTTGACATATGTTGTCATTGTTATATGTCATCACATCAGAGCTGACTTCCTGTGGATTTTTCAGAGGCTGTGAATCGCATGAGAGGTGACTGCCCCTCTGTCTCCCATGAAGAAGTTGGTAGATTCAAACCACATGCATTTGGACTGGCAGTGTAACTAAGAGCCCCCTTATTTGAGATACACATAATCCTTTTCAGTTACTTAGAATGTCATGGACAATAATTTGGATGTTTGCTGTCATTGTGTACCATCAAGTCAGAACTGATCCATAGCTGACCCTCCAGTGGGTTTTTAGAGGCACTGTAATTATGGGAGAAGGTTGTCCATCTTTCTGCCATGGAACAGCTAGTGAATTTGAACCATGGGCCTTCAGGATTGCAGCAAAGATCCTTACCACTAGGCCACCATATTTGAATGTAGCCTTTAGAAATAAAGTGATTGGCTTCTAGTGTTGTTGTTGTTGTTGTTGATGTTGTTGTTATGTGCCGTCAAGTCGCCTGCGACTCATAGCAACCCTATGTACAACAGCCCTAAACTTCGCTCTGTCCTGTGCCAATTGCACTGTCTCTGACACTCCCATCCCAATTATCCCAGTCACTGAATTAATCCACCTCATAGAGGGCCTT
>NW_006399811.1:2001156-2006699 GCF_000299155.1 Elephantulus edwardii | reverse complement strand
GTTCCAGTGGTTTTTGGATAATCTTCAGTAAAATCTTGCTTGCATGTGAAATCAGTGAAATTGTTCTGTAGTTTCCACATTCGGTTGGGTCACCTTTCTTTGGGATAGGAACAAATATCGATCTCTTCCAGTCAGTTGGCCAAGTGGTCGTTCTCCAGAAATCTGGAGAACGATCAGTTGGCCAACTTGGCTTCTAGTAGGATGCTGAAACTTTGTCTCACATACTTTAGGCATGTTGTTAAGAAGCACTAAACTTTTTAAAAAATCACAATGCTTGGAAAAATAGAGGGT
The DNA here is from genome assembly GCF_000299155.1 of Elephantulus edwardii. NCBI lineage: Eukaryota > Metazoa > Chordata > Mammalia > Macroscelidea > Macroscelididae > Elephantulus > Elephantulus edwardii. The sequence continues at coordinate 2,006,408 of NW_006399811.1, read as the reverse complement.
CAGCTAAGGGAGGAAGAGCCTCTAATAAGCTAGATTAACAGTGACTGCAACAATGATGGTTGCATGTGGCAGAGTCTTTGAGGATGGTACAGGATAAGGCAAGGTTCAATCTGTTGTTCACGGAGTTGCCATGAGTCATAGTCAACTCAACAGCACCTAAAAACAACAATAAATATATTTCAAATGAATGAATGATAAAGCAATGAATGTACTCTTTGAATCATCATTCTTCTGGGCAAAAATACTAACTTCCTCCCTCTCATATGACAAAATTCTGAGTCCTTATAATGTCCTACTCACCCAAAAGTGATAAACAAGCATTGAAGAGCAGAAGTGTTTGCTTATCCTTTGTTCTAGATTTCAATTAATAAAGTAAGTGATTCAGCAAAATTTTGGAGGCAGCAAAAGTCTAACTCTTAACTAACTCATACAAAGTTCATTAATTCTCTAAAATCTATGTTTTCACACATAACATTACACCTTTTCCTCTCTGTATATTCTCAATACATTATTGCTTTAGACTTCAGTACAAGAGCTAACGTTTTTCCTCTTAATTTTTCTGTCATTTGTCTTCCTTTTTTCACTTACAAAATCTTTAATTTTTCTCTTTGAGTGTCTACTATGTGTAAAAATCTATGTTAAGTGTTATCAAGTGTTAGTGCTAATTATTTTACAATTTAAAGAGGGAAAAAATACTCCAAAATAGCTGTTTGAATCAGACAGAGAAAATTTAGCGAATGAGGGAGCTAAAGCTCCTTCTGCATAGAAATGATAGCAAAGCTATTCCAGGGGAAAGTAGCAATAACAGGAAGGATGAAACAGTCATCCATGAATACGTCATCTTCTTGATGCTGTTGTTATACTAGGGACAATCAAGTATATTACAACTCACAGTGGCCCTGGTAACAACAGATCTACACCCAACGCTGTCCTTTGCCATCATCACAATCTCTGCTATGTTCCATTGTTAAAATCACTGTGTCCATCCATCTTGCTAAGGACCTTCCTCTCCTAGAGTACCTGAAAGTGGGAATACATGTAGAGCTTCTTATGAAAGAGAGCTTGAAAACAGTGTGCAGCTAGTATTGAGGTTGAGGCAAGATTCTGTTTGGTTCAGACAAATCACTCCATTTATCCCACCATTGACTTATATCATTGTAGGTGACCAATTAATTGCCACCTCTCATCTCCTTCAAATAACTTCATCATTCTTTGGACGATGGTATGCTAAGGGTTGGGTTTTCCTTCTGTTTAAGGATGTATGGGGCTTCTCACATGTTCCAGTGACTTCAGGAAAAAGAGAGACTGGAACAATTGTTCTACTGGCCTGCAAACCAGAGCTCTTTATTTTAGTTAATGTCAAGTACTGAGTATTGAGTATTGGAGATAATAGCGCAATAATTGCCATAACTCCACCAACTGGGTAGCATTCTGTCTAATCTGTAGATGGGGAACCGGAAGCACAGACAAGTAGAGTGGCCTGTCCACAGCTAGAAAATGAGTGAGCTGATGTTCCAACCCAGGCAGTCTGGCTCCAGAGGTCATGGCCTCATAGTTCTGCTCTGCTTCCATTCCATATTGGAAACAGGGGCAGATTATCATTCAATGTATACTACATCTACTGCTGTCCAATTGATTTGAACTCATAGAAACCCTATAGGTCAGGATAGAACTGCTCCGTAGAGTTCCCAAGGATACAAATCTATATGGCAGCAGCCAGCCTCACTGTTCCAGCAGAGCAGCTGGTAGGTTTCAATCACCAACTTTTCAGGTAGCGGCTGAGCATTTTGACCACTGTGACACCAGAGCTCCTATTAACATAACATAAAGGCTAAGTAATAATACATGACTTTTCTAGGTTGCTCATCAAGTCAATCCTAAAGCCTTATTCAGTTGAACTGAGTCTGAACAAAACTCAAACATCCTGGAGAGGCATTGAAGGCTTTTGTGAATGGCTCTTCCTTTTGCTCACTATCTGTTCATTTCTTCTGTCAATCTACCTCTCCGTTCCTTCAACAAGTAACTGCTAAGCCCTTTTGTGGTCCTAGACACAACATCACCTGCTGCAAATAAGACATAAAAATCAGTTACCTTCAAATCAGCTCTGACTCATGGCAATCCCATATATGTTGAAGGAAAAGTTGTACACTTTAGGGTTTTCAGTGGCTGATTTTTCAGAAGCCAAACCCGAGACATTTTCGCAAGGCACCTGTGAGTGGACTCAAACCTCTATCATCTTGGTTAGAAGCTGAGCATGTCCCTCATTTGTACCATCCAGGGACTCTGATGAAGCATGATCTGCCTTAAACCAGCGTAGCAATCCTAGTAGACAAAAGCATGAACACGAATTGTTGCAACGTGTGTTGTCTAAATGTGTAAATATTGTAAGAGGGGCTCCTGAAGGAATGGGATTACTTCAGCCTTGCATTAGCAAGGCATGGCAATCACACATGGTCCTGATGAGCCAGAACTGACTTGCGAGCAAGTAGACTGGGACTTTAGAGATTTAGATGAGAGGACAGGAGTGGAAAGATGAGAGAAGAATGCTACGTGAAGGAGGTGACATTGAAAAGCTGGCTCAAGCAAAATTTTCTAATTTTTGCGTTGCTGGAAAGATCCTAGTGCTTAGGTAGTTCCCACAAGAGACAAGAGAGAATGGAACCATCTTTTATGAGAAAGGCATGGGAGCATAGCACTTACAAATACAGGTTTTGGAATCAGGCAGACAGAATATCCTCAGTTAAACAATGAGAATAATCAGAAGGTCCTGTCATGATGTTGTCCTAGGGATCAAATAAGACCACACACAGAACCTGAACACGATCCGTATTCAGCAAATGTTACCTGTCCTGGTCATCTCGGATCTCACCATCGTTGTTCCCTCAGTCCCTTAGCCCTTAATCGTCTTAGTTGCTCTAACACTACCTTTAGAACCAAAGTTTGTAAGCTTCTTTTCTCTATTACATAAGGAATCAAAAGGGAATATAATTTCTGCAAAACTCATTTGCATTATCATACTTTATTATAAGTCGTGGTTCTTGGTGACTTGGTAACCAACAGAGAGCTAATTCATTATTTTAGCCATTCAAACAGGATCTCCTGGAAGAAAGGCTCCCTGTGGTCACAGAGCACTGAGATAACATAACTGAGAAGATTAAAAGAAAAGTTCGGCTCATATAGTCATAGATAATCACTAATGTACCCAAGGATTATTAAAAATCACAATTACCTGGAACTATATTATCGGCCTGATTGACTATTCCACAGGCAACCTGCCTTGCACAGATGAGCTCAGAGGAGTTTATGAATAAGTTATTTTGAAATAGGCTGGCAGAGCTCCTTCACGATAAATATTTGGAGAAACGTAAGGATATGTAAAAGGTTTCATGGTGCCCTTAATCTAATTATCACTCAGAAGTAAAAGAAAGCTCTGGATTCCCCTCAGGGGGACCTAAGATCAGAGCCCAAAGCAAGACTTGCATGTTCTCTTTGCTAAAATCCCTCGCTCACCATGGACTCTGAACTCCTGTACCCGAGACAAGCCTTTGGGAAAACAAAATAGCTCTTTGCAGAAGCAATAGCAACATTGCAGCTCTCTAGGGTCAAAGCCTGGCACTTTCATGACCTTGGCCGTCTCTTCTCTTTTCAATAGCCCCCTCCCTTGAAAATAAACATAAATCCCTGTGGTTGTTATTAGCTGCGGTGGAGTCAGGCCTGACTCTTGTTGATGTCTGCACATTCCTCATGGTTATTTGAAGATAGGATGACTGAGATCTATAAGGTTCTTATTGGTGGCCCTCCAAAAGTAGATCGCTAGAGCTTCCTTCCTGTTTAGAATATCTTGAATCTGGAAGGTCTGCTGAAATCTGTTCAGTGTCATAGCAACACACACCAGTTCACCAAGAAATTCATGGTGACTACACCTGAGGTGCCTGCCTGGGAATTAAGCTCAGGTGTCCTGCCTGGAAGGTGGGCATTCTTTCACTGTGTTATCACTGTCCTCAGCCTGGAAATCCACAGCTGTCTGCTTCTAGCTTTGTAGGATTGTGTGGAGCCCCGGTGCATGCCACAGGTCTCAAAGACTCTTTTGTTCCTTGGTTTCTTTTTCAGGTATCTACAACTCCATGCTGTGTGTTGCAGGCTGGTCTTGAACCGGGGGCTCTGGCTAAGAGGATGGGGACAGACGGGGAAACCGTGGTCCTGAAAAACATGCTAATTGGCGTCAACCTGATCCTTCTGGGCTCCATGCTTAAGCCTTCAGAGTGTCAGCTGGAAGTCACCACGGAAAGGGTCCAGAGACAGGCAGTGGAGGAGGAAAGCGGTGGGGCCAACTACAATACATCCAGCAAAGAGCAGCCCGTGGTCTTCAACCATGTGTACAACATTAACGTGCCCCTGGACACTCTCTGCTCCTCAGGGCTCGAGGCCTCTGCTGAGCAGGAGGTGAGTGCTGAAGATGAGGGTCTGGCTGAGTACACGGGCCAGACCTCAGACCACGAGAGCCAGGTCACCTTCACCCACAGGATCAACCTCCCCAAAAAGGCTTGTCCCTGTGCCGGCTCTGCCCAGGTGCTGCAGGAGCTGCTGAGCCGAATTGAGATGCTGGAGAGGGAGGTGTCCATGCTGAGGGACCAGTGCAACACCAATTGCTGCCAAGAAAGTGCCGCCACAGGTAGAGTCCAGGGGAATTGCAGCTGTGGTTCTCAGAGGGGAAAGAGGGCTCAGCAAGGAAGGTGTATGAATGAGAGTGAGCAATGCACTGACCCAGTAACCTGTCATCTCTTCTCCCAGTCCACAGCAGGGGGTGGTGGTGGGGGGAAGTGCCCCAGTCTGCAGCTCCTATTAATATGCCTCTAAGATCTAAATACAGCCCTTCCCAGGGGAATCAATTCTGGGATTCTCAACACTGCTTAGCTAGTTTGAAATACATTAACCTGATTTTTTGAGGGGATGAGTCAGGTAACGGTACATCGGTTCAGCAGAGCAACTTCTGTAGAGAGCGGGGAATTTGATATCTGTCTTCATTCATCTTTGGTTTTCACAGGCTGCTGAAATGATATCTATCCATGTTAACCTGAGGGACTAGAAAATGCAGGCACTCTGTTCATTCAATCGCAGCCTCTCTCCCATCTGTATAAATGATAGTCATTAAGGTCTCAAAGGACCTGTCCCCATCTTCTCCAGCAAGATGGAAGTTTTATCCCTTAACCATTCCATGCATGGGAACTCTCTCTCTCTCTCTCTCTCTCTCT
>NW_006399811.1:1981215-2001056 GCF_000299155.1 Elephantulus edwardii | reverse complement strand
CTCTCACACACACACACACACACACACTTTATCCTAGCCTGACCCCTTAAAAGCCTGAACACTCAGAGAATTTTCTTGTAGCCTCAGTCATTTCTTAGCTAGTTGTTACTATGGGCTGTAAAGTTAGAATCGACTTGTAGCACACTCTCCAGTGGGTTTCCAGAGGCTGTAAATCACACATGGGATTCCCCATCTTTCAACTGCTTGCCTTTGGGCTGGCAGGACAACTTCTTATCCCCGAGCTACCAGAGCTCCCTTCTTAACTAGTAACATTTATAAGTATTATCTTTTCTTCTCTGAGAGATGTAGGTCTTACAAGTCAGACTTCCTGAGTTCAAACGCTGACTCTACTGCTCATCAGCTTTGTGGCTTCGGCAAGCTGCCTTCTTTCCCTCATGTACAAAATGGGAGTAGAATAGAATATTTATTAAATATAAAAAAGCAAGCAACTGTTCAAAGAGCTTGGCTTCTAGTGAGCACCATATACACAATAGCTGCTATTAGGTGACTCATCAATGAGCAGAAAGGCATTGTTTTTGGTTTTTTGGGGGTTTTTTGTACCCTCAGTATTTCTCACCAAAAAGAGAACCTTGGACTTATGTAAGTCCATTTTTATATGAGAAGATGAATGTCTCTCACTATGTCGCATTCAAGCTTTCATTCCTGTAAGTCCCTCATATCATCCTGGGATGATGTTTTAACAGAACTTGGGGTGACAAACCTCTCCAGAGAGAAAGCTGACACATTCATCCTAAGACACCAAGATGATGGGTGACTTAGTAATTGGTGAAACATTCCTGGGTTTTTCTCACCTCCTTCTCCCCAAAAGGAAAAGCATTAAATAAACAATCTGAGGAACAGAGGAGACCACCCAGGTATTCAGTCTCCTGAAGTGAGAGTTGTCAGGCCAGTTAACCTCTTCAATGGAGCTGGATAACAAAGGGAGTCATAGGTTCCAGTGGATGAAAGCTCTTTGCCTTGCTCAGCTGGTTCGAATCCCCCAGCAGATCCTTAGGAGAAGATGGACAATCTCCTCCTGTATGATTTATAGCCTCCCACAAAAACCACTGAAGGGTCAGCTATTAGTCCATTCTGACCTGGGGACAATGAGTTTTTGAATTTCAAGTTTTTACAAGTCTCTCATGAGGTTACCTAGAAAAATATAGCACAAATCTACAGGCTTTGATAACCAATGACAATGTTAGTATCTTTTTAGGTCTTGTGGGGATTGTGGGGAGTGTCAGAGTTAAACAAGGATTTAACTCCCTTGATTTCCTGTCTCAGGGCCAAGTGCAGAGAAGGATACAGTGCAGGCACTGAGTATGTTCATTTAATAAATTTCTTTGATTTGTGCTAGGCAGACAGTTCATCTCCTTTGATTTGTGCTAGCCACTGCAGTTCTACCCACAAGCCCTGGTGACTTGGTGGATGAAGTTTTGTACTCCCAACAGAAAGGTTGGTGGTTTGATCCCACCGGCTGCTCCTAGAGAGAAAGTATGTGGTGGTTTGCTCCCACAAAAATTTACAGCCTCAAAGTGCAACAATGAATGAATGGAAATCCAAAGTCTCTGTAAATTTTCATTAAAATTAATAATAATAAAAAATGTTTAAAAAAGTTTACAGCCTCAGGAACTCCACTCCATCCTTTCAGGTCACTGCAAGTCAGAATTGACTCAAAGACCGTGGGGGTTTGGGGTGGTGGTTACACAGCAGTAAGGACTAGAACAGGGGTATGTATAGAATTCTAGAGGGATCTCAGCCACCAGTGACTAAAGGGGACTGAGGAAGCTTTCAAAGTTTGGATGAATGAGCAGTTTGTTAGGTGGTGGGAAGAAGGACAGGGTGGGCCTGGAACACAGGACCTTCTTTCTTGGAGGAGATGCCGCCAGTGCTCAGCCCACATCCCCCTGATGCCTTCCACTCCCACTGCCAGCACCAGGGTGTTCTTTGCCAGAGGGTTATTCTCAAGCCACCTAAACCTTCTGTCCTGCCTGAAGGGAGAATGGAAGAGGACATTTACAATCCCCCAGGAACAGATTTTAACCCGTAGGGAGGCAGGACCTGCACTATTTCCAGGACAAGATTAAACCCAAGTCACAAGTTACCCTTTATGGGACTTCCCTCCCCAATATTCTCCACTTCCTTTTCACCTCTCTTGCTCCTATCCATCCCCCCCGCCCCGTGTTGTCCAATAAATAATTTTCATACCAAACTAATGTGTATTTCTAAAATATTCAGCCTAATAAGCCTTGACAGTGAGCTCCAGAGCCAGACCATAGATTTTTTTTTTTTGTCTCCATGCTGTGCTAGGCACAGGCCACCCTTATTATTGTGTTGTTATGTGCAGTTACTCATAGCTTACTTTCCAGCGAGTTTGCAGAAGCCATAAAGCTCTCTCACTGGGGGAAACGGCTCATCTTTCTCCTGAGGAGCAATTGATAGATTCAAACCACATGCCTTTGGGTTAACAACATAGCTTCCTACCACTAGACCACCAGAGCTCCCTCAGGCCACTCAGGTGAAAACACTTATTATGACTACTAACTCTCGGTCCATAAATTCTGATCAGAGAGAGAGGAGAGGTCTCTGCCCAGCCCTCTGCATGCACCATTGCACGGGAGATGCCTCTGCTGCCTTTGACCTTCTCCTTGACCATTCCAGGACAACTGGACTATATCCCTCACTGCAGTGGCCATGGTAACTTTAGCCTCGAGTCCTGTGGCTGCATCTGCAACGAAGGCTGGTTTGGCAAGAACTGCTCGGAGCCCTACTGCCCCCTGGGCTGCTCCAGCCGAGGCGTGTGTGTGGACGGACAGTGCATCTGTGACAGTGAATACAGCGGGGAGGACTGCTCCGAGCTCCGCTGCCCGACGGACTGCAGCTCCCGGGGGCTCTGTGTGGACGGGGAGTGTGTATGCGAAGAGGCCTACACAGGCGAGGACTGCAGCGAGCTGAGATGCCCTGGGGACTGCTCGGGGAAGGGGAGATGTGTCAACGGGACCTGCTTATGTCAGGAGGGCTATGTTGGTGAGGACTGCGTCCAGAGGAGGTGTCCGAATGCCTGCAGTGGGCGAGGACACTGCCAGGAGGGGCTGTGCTTCTGTGACGAGGGCTACCAAGGCCCTGACTGCTCCGCAGGTAGGAAGGGGAACTCGCTGGGCTGTTTGGCAAGGGAAGCCCAGAAAACTAATTGGAGGTGGGAATAAGGGTGGCAGGGAAGGTTAGATTTAGAGAAAGTCATTCCCAATTGGGTTGTGCTCATTTGCTTTCAAGAGAGCTGATTTCATGAGCCCATCACTGTGTCAACAAAGCACACTGAAGACAAGGGAAAGGACAGGGATTATAAAAGATGAAGTTCATGAAGTATTGGGAAAAATAAAGGATAACTGTGATGATAACCTTCCACTGAGCTCGGTGGCAGAGGAGCGTGGAGAACAAGCCACAGGGCCACTTTATGCACAGCTATTTCCAACATGTAAGGTCTTTGAGAGCTCCTCCTGCTCCAAACCATCTCCCTCTTCTGGTATCATGTTCCAAACTCACCTCCTTTTCCAGTGCTACTGTGTCAGGTGATAGGTCATCTATGAGACACTCTGACTATCTTGGAATTCACAGTACAAGATGGTGTTAACTTGAGAAATGATCTGGTATGTCCATATGGTGAAAAACATTCATGGGCAAAGAACTAAACAGAAACAGAATTACAGTATGAAAAGCATCAAGCAGAAACTCATATTCTAGCCATTAGTACAGCATATTAAAAAGTCCTGGCTCACTTTGTTCCAGATGATTCTAGAATACATTGGAGCCCTCCCCATCAGTGGTATACACTGTGTCAAACTGATAGAAAAGTGATAAAAGAAAGGTCCAGTTCCAACGTTGGGAAAGTAACAGCATGCTTCTGTAACTGATGACTCTTCCCAAAATGAATCATATTTTTTTCATCATTCCATTGTCGTTCATCTTTTGCTGATCAAATCAATGGCAATTGTTGATATAGCTATGTTTTTAGCAAAAGGGATTAAACAATTGATCTCTTCCATTTAGTCTTCACTATAACAATAGGCTCCAAATGCTCAATGGGGAGATTTAAAAATGGAAAATGACAACAAACAAAACCCTGAGTAGAGCCCACCCCCATCCCCAAGTGGTCAATTCTAGAAATTTCTTTTGCCCAGTCCTCTGATGTAAGTTGAAGATGGGAGTCCTAGGCACTTTCACCAATGTTTTGTGCTTCAGCCTTATCAATGGCTGCCACAAACACAGCAGACGTTTCCGAACAAAGACCTTACAAGTGTGACTTCAGCCCAAATTCTCCCCAAAGACCAATGGCAAGAATGAGGAGGATAGCATTAATGCAGTGCTGGCGACTGGGGAGGGAACGGGTTTTTAAACGGACTTTATCACCCACATGTTCTGTCCTATTCCATTATCTCACTTAAACTCCCAGTTTTGTTAATGGAATTTAGGTATCCTTCTAAAAATATAAATAGTCATCATATCCATTGTTCCAAAGGCAAATTCAAGCAGAGCTTAAGTCTCATTGTTTCTGAATCTGACAGTTTTAGGCAGTTGAGTTAGTTCTAAAGTTAGTTCTAAGAGATAGCTATGAGGCCTTATCTGGAGGATGCTAGGAATCAGCTTGGGCCACCTCTGTGTAAGAATTCTATAGTATGCATACTCCTTAACAATGTTGATCATCACTGGACTGGACGTACGTGTCATGTCCTCAACTTGCTTTGGCACAGAGGTGGGTCTGTTTGCAAACAGAATCTTGATCCAAACTGAGTTGGAGATAAAACCTCATGGCCACCTCAGGGATGACTCCGCTGTCGCTAATTTAACCACCATTGAGGCAAGTCCAAACCAGGAGCACATTACCTCCAAGATGACACCTCTGTACTATCTGAGGAAGACCTCTGTAAGTCCACTTAAACTACTTTACAGGCCCCCAAAGAGGGTGAGAAAGGACAGTTGCATAATATCCATCTGTTTCTATAGCAACCCCGGAGCCACCATTCACTGCAGGAAGTACTGCTCTTAATGCCTGCCTTTTAAACCAAGTGCCACAGGTCTCTACCAGAGAAGTATCTAGGTCATTATCTAAAGTGCTACTTTGCTTGCTCTTTGTGAGAAGGCTGTGGGAGAGGGAGCTATTTATCTACTGTTTGACATTTCTGACCAAGTATACTCACTATAGCATTAATGCTCCCCTTGCCTACATGGGTGAAGAGAGGAAAGAGAAGAAAGTAGAAAAGTGAAGACATGGGGAGTCCCAAAAATATTGGTCATCCATTTCTCTTTAGCTAGGGCATGGAAATAGCCACCCAGTGTGTGGTTTGCATTCTGAAGCCCCCTAAGCTTTTGGAACTTGAATGCAATTGAATGGCGTTAGCAGCTCCATTATATCTGACTCTGACTTGGTGTGTCAACCGTTCTGCCTCAGTTCTCTGTCCTCGGCCCATATAAATAGAACAACAAAACATTCATGCACATGAACATTTAAAATAGACCTTAAGAATAAGCTACAAGGGACTAGTTGTTTTACAAATAGCAGTCCAGATAGAAAGATATCTCTCCTCCCCACCTTGGCCAGTTAGCTAATTAATGGTGGAGGAAGAATGAGAACCTCACCAATTTCTAAAAAATTTTAATGGTCTCCAGGATAACTAAGTAGAAGAGAATTAAAACAAAAAATGCTAAAAGCCACTCTCATGAAAGCTGAGCCCTGTCAAATGATTGGAAAAAAAATAAAATAAAATAGGTGTTAGAGATGGAAAAGAGACACACATTAAACCATTTGTCTGCATCTGCCCCATTAAAGGTAGTTAGGGCAGGAGCTGGCCAGTGAGTTGGCCAAAACTGCTGGTGAGTCAGCAGGATAAAAGAGCCATCAGAGCAGGGTCTTGGAACAATCCAGAAAGCTGTTCCCTGGACTTCAGTCAAACCTGCAGAGATTCATCACTGTCAACCTTCTGACTCTGCCGGGACTACTGTCAGCCGCCCCTTTGTCATCTAAAAACCACTTGCTCTTTGGAGCAAAACACATCAGAGAACTAACTCCAACAGCTTTCACCACACAAGGGCAAGCTATGTGCAGGATCCAAAGAGTCAATGACCTGGCATCTTTGCAGATAAGTGAGTCTGATCCCTCAAGCCACAGTTGATTTATTTTTGTCAGTTCCTTCTTTCCCAATTTTAAAAGATGGAACTAAAAGAAAAAAAAAATACAAGTAAGACTAAGGAAATTTTGCACCCACCACAAATGCTTTGAGTCAAGGCCTATCTTCATTTGATTTGTAGTTTAATAGTATTTAGTGCTTTAAGTCTTACTTTTACTCAACATATGTAGTTTTTGTTGATTACTGTGGAGTTGGCTCTTGACTTAAGATGACTTCAGGCACAACAGAACCAACTGCTACTAAAGGGAATCCAAACCTCCTACACAGAAAGTGAGAATTCTTCCCCTGAGCCCCTGATGCCTCTGCAGTCAGTGTACACAGCCATCAGGAAATTATATGGCAAGTGGTGAGGATCACCAAGGCATGGATCACAGGAGCACTGCTGCTATGAGCAACCCCATTTACTGCTTTCTCAGAGGCAAAGGCAGTGTCTAACAGTACACTTGGTTCTCAAGTCAAGTTGTCAAGATAAGAACATGTCCTACATCCCTTACTTACTTCCAAAACCCAGAATGCTCTGGTCAGATCCCCCTCCACTGCCTTTAATAGCTTTATTTTTCTAAAAGAAGGAACAAAAAAGGAACAGATGGACATATTCCAGATGCCCTAACTTGAAATTTGGAAAGGCCATTTCTGACACTCTAACAGCAGAAGTCTTACACAGGAAACTTGGAGTTAGAGCATTTAATCACAGTAGGCAGGAACTAAAGAACTTGTAGTAAAGAGTTTTCTTTCCTCTAGGAAAAACATTAGTCTAGAGATCACTTCCTATAAAAAGGAATGAATATTCCCTAATGAAGTTCAACTTGGGGAGGCAAGACAGGAGCAGTGTTTGATGAAACTGGGTTTCCTCATTTGTAAAAGTGAGATAATTAAGTCTACCTGATTTATCTCATGTTGGTTGTTTGTTGTTATGTGCCATCAAGTTGCCTGCGACTCATAGCGACCCTATGTACAACATCCCTAAACCCTGCTCTATTCTGTGCCAATCTCACTGTCTCTGACACACCTACCCCCATTCCCCCAGTCACTGAATTAATCCATTTCATCAAGGGTCTTCCCTTGTGCTATCTCATAGGGCTACTTAAAAGATGTTGTTGTGTTGTTCGTTGCCATCAAGTTGAGCATGACTCATAGCTACCCTTTGAACAAAAGTCCTGAAGCCTTTCTATAACTACCTTAATTTATTAAAGTTCAGATAGAATGTATGAACACATTTATAGACCATGAAATGCTATAAAAATGTAAAATAGTAGTATACATTGACTAAGAGGCCCTAGAGTTATTCTTTGTTACCTGTATGAATCCATTTCATCACCTATTAAATAAGGGCAACAGTAATACATGCCTTATAGGGTTGTGTAAGAGTGAAATGGGATAATCTGGTTGTCTCATTATCAAAAGAGATAAAGTATTTTGCATTTTGCCTATAGTGTAAAAAAAATTACATGAAATAACAGCAAGTGCTATAAATATATGAGTTCTTCTTCCCTTGGTTAAAAAAATCACATTGGGACATTATATAAGCTGTCCCAAAGACTCCAGGCACATTGGTGGTGGTGGTGTTAGGTGCTGTCAAGTTAAGTACAACTAATAGAGACCCTATAAACAAAAACTTTGAGCCCTGTTTTATTCTGTCATCCTCACACTTCCTGACACACAAGAGCCCATTGCAGCAGTCACTGTGTCAATCCACCTGGTTGAAGGTCTTCCTCTCCTTCACCAACCTTCCACCCTTCCCAACATCATGTCCTTCTCGAAGGAATAGCACCTTCTAGCAACATGTCCAAAGCATGTTAGGCAAAGACTCATAATTCTTGCCTCCAAAGACGTTCTTGCTGTACCTTCCCCAAGACTTATCTGTTTGTTCTCTTGGCCATCCATGGAATGTTCAGTGCTCTACTCCAACACCACAGCTCAAATGCATCAATTCTTCCATTATCCTTATTTGTTGTCCAGCTCTTAGATGCATAGCAAGTGCTTGCTATGCTCTAGGTATAGATCTATGAAAATTATAAATTATACAAACTTATATAATTTGATAGTTCAATTATTTATATTTTAATTATGCTTATTTAGTTTTGTAAAATTTAAAATTGTATTTTTAATGTTTTGTTTCATTCTTCATTTCCCATCAAAGGAAGATCTTTTGTTGACCATTGTACCCAATGAATAGCTAGCCTAGTGAGCTAAGGAGCTGTGCTGCCAACCCAAAGACTCATGGTTTGAATCCATCAGTTGCTTCACAGAAAGAATATGGGCAATCCCTTCCTATACTATTTACAGCCTCTGAAAAACGGCTGGAGAATCAGCTAGGAGTCATTTCTGACTTGACACAATGAGAGACATAGTTTGCAGCAAAAGCAACAAAAGATAATTTTGTTGTTGTTGTTGTTGTTCTCAGATGCTCTTGAGCCTGGTCCAACTCATAGCAACCCCATGGACCCACAGGACAAAACACTTGTCTGCTCCCAGGCCAGCCTCACGATTGCAGCTCTGCTTGAGCCCATTGTTGCAGCCGGTGTGACTCTCTCTCCTTGAAGGATACCCTCTTTTATATCTTCTAACCCTCTACTTTACCACCCTAATTTAGAAAAACTCAACTTCTAGCATATTGTATACGTCCTTAATTTCTATTCCAGGAGTCAGATTCATTGAAGGGCTCCCCATCTCCTTATTTGTCAAAGATTTGAGGGTGCATGTGTGTACATACACCAAGGAGCCCTGATAGCATCACAGATGAAACATTGGGCTGCTAACCAGAAGTCAACAGTTCAAATCCATCAACTGCTCTCTGGGAGAAATATGAGACAGTTTGCTCCCTTAAGATTACAGCCTCAGAAATAGTTAAGGACCAGCTCTAGTCTGCCTGAGAGTCCACTCTATGAGTTGGAAATGGCTTGATGGCCATGAGTTGGTGAGTGGGAGTGCACATGGCAGAGGCAGCATGCACTGTTCCTCATATGGCCCTGTGAAAAGCACCTGACCTACTCAGTCCTATTTCCCTTGGAGTGAAAGAGTGAGACTACCCGGCGGAGAAGCCAGCAGCATTGCTTAAATTAATCAAAGCCTCCCCTCCATATAAACTTAAGAACGAATTATGATCATTCAAATATTAGCCTACTCTTTGATTTAATCTGTGGGAAGGTCCCATTATAGGTGCACTGGCTAGCCTCCTAATTGGTCTTAAAGTTTCAATTATTTAAAGCTCTCCTGGCGAAAGCAAGGGAGACATCATAAATGGTTCTTTCACTGAGGCTTGATCTTTGGAAATCCTTTCAGCAGGATTTAAGAAGGAAGATAGAATAGCGAAGCACAGTCCTCGAGAATGCTTCTATCATATCACCCTAAAATTAAGGCTAATAAAAATGAGCTGAGCATAAGTTATATTCTCTTTGGAATTTAAACAATCTCTCTCTCTTTTTTTTTTTACTTTGAGAACTGACTATATTTATTCAATGAGATCTTTTCAAAGTTCATCCATGTTGTTGCAGGCAACAATCTCTTTTTTAAAGTACTAGTTTGACTTCTTGTATTTTGTAGGATAACTTTAAAAAAAGAAAAAATGCTGTGAAGTCAACCCTGACTCATGGTGACGCTATAGGACAGAGTAGAGACCACTCCTGTCCTATTGGTTTCCATGAGCCTGAACAGGCATGCCGCAAAGATCCTGCACTCCATTTCAGACCTCTGTTGTTGCTGTTAAGAGCTGTGGAGTTGGTAGCAACCCATGACTGACCCTCCACCAGGTTTTCAGAGACTATATTGCACAGGAGAGGTGGCCCATTTTTTCTCTTGTGGAGCAGATAGTGGATTCAAACCACATCCTTTTGGGTTGACAGTGCAACTCTGGCCACTAGGCCACCAGAGCCCCCTACAATAAAGCAAATATTGTTATAAAGCATGTCACCCAAATGTTTGGTTTCCCAATCAATATAAAAATTATGTTTATACTAGTTGTGCTGCCAAACCCAAAGACACACATGGTTCAAATTCAGCACCTGCTCTGGAAGAGAAAAAGGGGCAAGTTCCTTTCGTGCAATTTACTGTTCCTGAAAACCCACTGAAGGGTCGCCTATATGTCAGTTCTCACTCCATAGTACACACAACAGATCTTAACCCTACCTCGTGCCATCCTCATCATCTCTGACACACTAAGCCTACAGCAATAGTCACTGTGTCAGTCCATCTTGTTAAGGGTCTTCTTCCCCATTCCTGACTCTTGATCTTTCCAAGCATGATCTCCTTTTCCTAGGACTGGCCTCTTCTAAAAACATGCCCAAGTATGTGACATGAAATTTTACTATCTTTGCCTTCAAAGAGAACCTTGGATACTCCCTTTCCAAGACACACTGGTTTATTTTTTTGTCAGTCTGTGGGATGATCAGCACTCTTCTCCAACATCACAACTCAAAGACATTAGTTCTTCTTATTTGCTGTCTGACATTCAGGTGCACAGCAAGTAATTGAAAGGATCATAGTTTGGATTAGGTGCACCTTAGTCTTCAGACTGACATCTTTGCTTCTCAGCACTTTGGAGGTTCCTGACAGCATACTCTAACCATCCACATAGAATTTGGGTGTTATCAAGTAAATCCAGTCTTGCATACAAAATAAATACACAAATAGCGTTATGAAAAGCTTTGGAATGTTGTAAGAATTATCAAAATGTGGCACAGAGATGCAAAGTGAGCTCGTGCTGTTTGGAAAAGAGTGTCAATAGTCATGCTCCCCACTGGGCTGCCACAAACCTTCTATTCGTGAAGAGTGTATTATCTTCAAAGTGCAGTAAAACAAGATACACCTGTAAATATTTATGAATGAAGCCTGCCACATCGTTCTCCCATGAAGCAGCTAACAGGTTCAAAACCACTGGTCTATGACTTAGCAGCCAAGTACATATGGTACATACCACTGAGCTTTTCACAACATAACTAAGAATGACTCTTCCACTAGCCAGATCAGATATGGAGTCTCTTGATGTTTTGGTGACAATAACTTATTTAACCACAAAAACTGTGGCAGCTAGTTCTTTGAAGGAGAAGAATGATTCATAGTATTTGCCTTTCTATTCTTCCTCCATGGTCAATTTCTGACTACCAACATTACATTATTAAAAACGAAACTGAAGAGAGATATGCAGGAGCATACAACAATATAGTCTTTTCATCACCCAGATACAATGCAAGTCAATTATCTTCACTGCATTGATAATAGCAACTTGTTGTGAAATAATTTTAAAATCATGTTTTCTGCATATTTCTTTGTCTTTTGATATAATTTCTCTTTTACTAACAGGAGCATTTAACAAGCATCTTGCAAAATCAGAAAATTTAGAGTTCAGCTTTCATGAGCCCATTGGAGCTGGCTCCAGCACTCCACTAGCATATTGCCCCAGGGAGACAAGGGAAAGATAAAAACTTCTCTATAAAGAAAGTTAATAATCACTCAAGGCCGCTGAGCCCAGCGAATGCGTGTAGACATGGTGTGTGGGGTGAGAGGTGGAGCAGCGAAGTTGAGTCCAGCCTGGGGAAGGCAGTCCTCTGAGCTCATGCTGTCTGTGTATTGCCTCCTGGTAGTTGCCCCTCCAGAGGACTTGCGAGTGGCTGGTATCAGCGACAGGTCCATTGAGCTGGAATGGGACGGGCCGATGGCAGTGACGGAATATGTGATCTCTTACCAGCCGATGACCCGGGGGGGCCTCCAGCTCCAGCAGCGGGTGCCTGGAGATTGGAGTGGTGTCACCATCACGGAGCTGGAGCCAGGTCTCACCTACAACATCAGCGTCTACACTGTCATTAGCAACATCCTCAGCCTCCCCATCACTGCCAAGGTGGCCACCCGTACGTACCATCCCCCCTTCCTGCTTCATTTTTCTTTTCCCCTACATGAGACCATGGGCATTCATGATAGTAGTGTCTTTTCTTAATTCTTCAGGGATGCCTGCAGTTTCACCACTTTTGAGGGGAAGGGCTTCAGTTATGGCCCACTTAAGAAAGGGGGGATATCCTTCAAAAGTTATTTCTGATCAGAAAGGTTTCCAAATCCAGGCAGCTCCCATACCATACATTTCAGAGCCAAAAGAACAAGAAGTGCTTTTGTTATTGAGGACTTACTTATTAAGAGCCAGCTTCGAATTGGAAATCAAATAAAGCATGACATTTATCTGGACATTTAAGCTAGTTTGGAATTCAGAAGATGCAAAACAGAATATATAAGAAACAAGTGCTAAGTGGTGTGTCAAGGAGCTTGGTGGCACCGTGATGCTAACTTAAAGTCAGGGGGTTCAATCTATAAGCTGTCCAGCAGGAGAAAGGTAGACAGCATCATCCTGTAAAGATTTACTGCCTCAAAAACCCAATGTAGGGTTGCTAAGAGTCAGATTTGACTCAATAACAATGGTTTTGTTCAAATAGTATGTCACAGATTATAAGAATACAGCAGAGTTGGAGGACTGGAGTCTTATTTCAAAACCAGAAATAACAACATCCACGTCTCAAAAAGAATTGGCATCATTTCTTTATGCTCCTTTGTTTTGCAAAAGAACCTGACAGCCTTTTAAAAAAAAATCATTTGTTTAATTGTTATTTTGTGTTGACAATCCATTTGACTATACAGTTTGAGATTTCAGAGTATAACTCAGAGTCAGTAAGAAAGAGAGAGAGCAGGCTAAATTGTGTTCCTGAAAGACAATGAACAGGTTTTGTGGGGTTTGTTTAAAAAGATTTTTAACTAGGATGAGATGATAGGATCCTATTAACATGCATTTATATTATTTACATGTTTTTTTAGGGAGCTCTGCTGGTCTAGTGGTAAGAAACTGTCCTGCAATCCCAAAGGCATGTGTTTCAAATCCTTCTCCTTAGGAGGATGGGCAATCTCTTCCCATGTGATTTACTGCCTCTGAATATCTACTGGGGGATTATCTATGGGTTGGTTCTGACTCAATGCACCCAACAACACAAATATGTTTATTTAAGCATAGAAAAGGATGCAAATTTTCATATAAATTATTAATATTGACTATATCAAAGAGCGAACTAAGAAAGATGGGAAAGTACTGGGCTTTCCCCCCCCTATATACAGTTCTGACTTCTTAAATTGTTACAGTGAAACAGTCTTACTTCTGATTTTCACACACCAGAAGGAGGATTTACAAAGAAATGTAGGCCAGCAAAGTTGCAAGTGGTGAGAATGCCACACTACTACCACCTCCTCCCCCAAACCTACCACACTTAACTGCCATGCACCCAAATATATGTGTGTCTCAGGAGAGAAGTCTTTGGAGAGTATCTAGGAAAGGGGGATGAAAAGAGAGTGACAGAGATTTTACATCAACAGAAAACCAGAGCAAGAGATGAATGACCACAAAACATAAATACAAAATGCAAACTCGTTGCTGTCATGTGGTCTTGATTTGCAGTAACCCCTCTATTCAGTGTCTGAGGCTGTAAATTGTAATGGGAAAAGACTACCCAGCTCTCCTCCTCAGAGTTGCTGTTGTATTCAAACTGCTAGAGATGCCCGGCTTTTGGGTTAGCAGCACAGCCTGTGGCCTACTCCAGAGAAATGTGGGCCCCTTCAGACTCGCAGAGCACCTGGTCAGTCATTGGGAATTATCACCAAACACAGGAGGAAGAAGGCGAGTTCATTTTATGTAAGTCTCAGATGAAAAGATGCCTAGATTACAAATGCAGTAAGAGTTTATCTGGAGGCTCCAGAGATTCCATTGAGCTTTGTAGGAAGCTCAAGAGAAGGACAGGTAGGAGGAAAGAATTTAAGAAGTCATCCTGCCCTTTTATATTTTTGGCTATAAAATTTGTTATAATGTTGGGCCTCCCCTATGAATGCCTGTTAATACGCTTAGAATCATCTCTGTTTCTGCTTGACCTTAATTTTTTCTTTCTTTTTAATCATTTTGGTGCCCAAGAACTAGTTTTAAACATCTGCAAGGATTGTGCACAGAGGCAGGTCACCATCTGCTGCTTTTCCCACCTTGCTGTGGGGGAGTCACCATCTCTGGTGCCTGGCCTGATTCCCATTGTGTCCTCTCTGATTCACATGCACATGCAGGGATGAGGTTCTCATCTCCTATGCCATTCACTGGGCCAACCGAGGGCATCCCCTCTAGCAAAACCATGCAACCTCACCTGACATGATTTCTAGCAGGTTCTGAGTCAGCTTTGCCTTTCCATGAGAAGTATCAGGAAGCTTCTGGACAGCAAGGATGGAAATCTGTCCGTTTTCCAATGGGAATATCCCACGCGAGGCAGGGCTAAAATGAAAACAGGCTCCCTGGGGAACTGAGAAAAGTCATGCTATCCTATCTCAGGACTGGTAATTGGAATTCCATTGGGACAAACATACTTCCACCTCACTGATCCTGTGTATGTGTAAGTGTACGTGTACGTGTATGTGTATGTGTGGTGGGAGGAAGGGGCCAGAGGCAGAAAGAGGAGGAGATTAGGAGAAGAGGAGCAGAAAATAAGAAAAATGAGGCAAAGGCAGAAGAGGGAGTGAAGGGAGAAGTAGTGAATGAGAGAAGAGAGGAATATGGCTGGAATAAAAGAGAAGACAGTGAACTGAGATGGGGAAAAAAGCCAAGCATCTGCCCTTGTCCCCTGTATGTGCCCTTACTTTACATGGGTCCAAAGAAATGAAAATTTCCGATCATCCTAGTTTAAATTTTCCAAATAAAGTACTCGTAATGCACATCAGATAACCAAGACCGGCACTGCGTCGTCACTCTTCCTATCCACCTTTAGCCAGCCCTCTGTGGCTCCTTTATCCTCCATGTAGAATGAGACCTCTTGAGAAGCTTCCTAAGACAGTGTTCAAACTCTCTGGAGGGAGACATTCTATTAAATATTGAAATGTGTCACACCAGTAAGAGGAGAATAGAACCTTTTTAATAATAGATGCAATAATAAGTAGTAGAAAGTCTTCAAAATTATGTATTGGATCGCATTTGGTAAATTTGCTCACCTGCCAACACTCAGCATCAGGCCCCAGTGGAGGGGCCAGTCCTGCATTGAGCTCACTCTCCTCAGGATAAGCTTAGAGCTACCTGCTCTCTGGCTTCACAGTCATGGCTTGGAGGGCGTTCACCAAGACAAGATATAGGGGATGCTCTCTGCCCTGCTGGGAATAGCCATGACATTGTCCCCCCCACCCCATTCCTGTGTTCCAGATCTTTCCACGCCTCAAGGGCTCCAATTCAAGAGGATCACAGAAACCACCGTGGAGGTGCAGTGGGAGCCCTTCTCATTTGCCTTTGATGGGTGGGAGATCAGCTTTATTCCAAAGGTAATACCCACCGAGCAGGCTGCTCAACGCCCTTCCTGGAATACGTACATCCTTAGTTTAGGATAAAGAACAGCAAGAAAAGTGCTATCTAATGGCCTCTATTATTCCAATAAGGAAGGTACCCTGATGATGCCACTGTTAAATGTTCTCCTACTAACTGATAAGCTGGTGGTTCAAACTCACCCAGTGGCTCAACAGAAGAAGGGTGTTGGACATCCGCTGCTGTGAAAATTGCAGTCTTAGTCATTGACCCACCTTGGGTTTGTTTTTGTGTATGATGTGAGGTGTTAGTCTTGCTTGAGTTTCTATAATTGTTTTCCAATTTTACCAACACCATTTGTTAAACAGGGTTTTGTTTCTCTACTTAAATGATTTCATCTCCTTGTCAAAAATCAGTTAACTGTAGATAGATGCACTGATTTCTGAGTTCTCAATTGTATTCCATTGATCGATGTGTCTATCACCATGTGGTCTTTGCCACCACAGCTATAAAGTAGGATTTGAGGTTAGGGAGGGAAATGCTGAGTGGAATATCTCAGTAACAAAAGAACAAATACTGCATAACACCACTCTTATAAAACAGGACTGACATGCGATTTGGGAAGAAACTAAGAAAAGAGGAAATAAATAATGATTTATTAATTGAAGCAGATGAAGGAAACAACTGTTAAAAATATATATGCTTAGGCATTATTTGTATTATAAGAGTCCAGAATAATAGGTGCATAGCAAAGTGGACTGGAGGAGGGAGGAAATTGTGCAACAATGAGTGTTTTCTTCCTAAAAAAAAATAAAATAGTGAACTAGGTGGGTAGGGAGGAAAATGTGTCTCAATTAATGACTGAACATCCAATTTTTCTGTAAACTTTCATAACAATCGCAATTTAGAAATTTAAACAAAAATAAAATAAAAATTTAAAAAAAAGAAAATTGCAGCTTTAGAGAACACTATGAGATACTTCCACTCTGCTATGTGGAGTTACTATAAGTAGAAAACAGACTCAAGGGCATCCAACGACAATTCCATCAATCGCATTAGGGTGCAAAATGACATTGGGGGGAGGCCTGAGATGTAGACTATTTTCTTCTCAAGTGATGACTACCTAACAAAAATGACCACAAGCCAAACTCCCTGGTGTTGAATAGCAGGGGGATTCAGGAAGCAGCTGTCAGCTCCATCTCTCAGCTCTAAAGGCTCCAGGGTTTGGCTAACTGTGATGTGAACTAGTCAGAAAGTTAGATCCTCATCAAGTTGGAACTTCCCTTTAGGCTCTTAGGAAAGACAAGCTCAGTTAGTTGCATTTCTGTTACAGGCAGCTGCCAACAAAATCAGCCTGCATAACTTCAACCTCTAAAGTTTGGAGAGATAATACAAAGCACCTGGCTTCCCTGAGTTTTTCTTAATGAATTTATAACCTTTTAACTGAGCACAAAAATTCTCTAAAACAGATTAAATTGTCAGTCTTTGAGTTTAAAAGCACCCTAAGATTCTTTCCCCCCCCCTTCAAAGAAGTATTTCTTTTTAAAAATTATTTTTTTCCAAGTTGCCAGAGCTGCCTGGTTCTAATGTATTGACCTTACCAGTATTCTCACAAACGGAGCCATTTTTGATAGTATATAGGTGTGGTGGCCGAGTAGTAAGGAGTTCTGCTGCCCACCCGAAGGCAGGAGTTTGAACCCTCCAGTTGCTCTGAGGGAGGAAATTGGACAATCTTCTCTTCTGTAATTTATAGCCTCTGAAAATCCTTGTGAAGCTTAACTATGAGTCAGCTTCTACTGAATGACAATGAGTTGAGTTTTGATACTTTAGTCAAATCTCTTGCCTCTTTCTTCATCCTTCAACCTCAAAGAGCCTTTCCTATTTCCAGTTATTTGTCAGACTGATGTCATTTTTAATGACAAAGGACATCTTTTTTTGGCTAGCATACTATAATTTCACCAGTCTCTTACTTCACAACTCTTAGAACCATGAACTATTGGAGCTACAAGAGACTTTCAAGATCAGAATCGCACCTCTCATTTTATACTGTGTTCACTTTACAGAAACCAGGAGCCAGTGAGCTTAGATGACATCCCTTAGGTTAAGATGAAAACCCAGGTCTCCACTTCCTAGTCTGGGGCTCTGTCCTGTCAGCTAGAGGTCACTCTCTCTGTCGTGTGTAGTCATGTCATGACAAGCTAACTGCGTGTTAGCACACAGTCTTACAGGCTTTCAAGGTGCAGCTTGCTGTTAATTGCAGTTGAGTCAGTTCTTATTCATGGAGTAGAAGTAGATTTCAAGCTTGTGACTTGCTAGAAGATCATCAAGCATGTCTCCTAAGAAGCCTCTGAGAGGTTTTAACTACCAAGGTTTTTTGTTAATAGTTGAGGGCTTACCTAGTTGTACCACCAGTCTCACATACTTAGTTGACAGGACCAAGAAAGTACAGACTTAAAGGATAAAGACTCTTGTCACCTGCTACTCAGAAAAAAAAAATGATGCCAGGCTTGCCTGTTTTGCACCCAATATGTGCAACTGAATAAGAGAGAGAAGAGCCAAGGCAGACCAAGGTCAAACATATGGTTCCATGGAGTACCAGCTCTTGATCTATAGGTCGAGACCACTGGGGAATATTTATTAGACTGATTTGTAAAAGTATGACTAGAACTCTTATACAGGGCACTCTAGTGATGTGAACAGAGAGAAGGTCATAAGGGCAGGTCAGGAAAAGGTCCCTCATGTCTCCTGCACCTCCTGGGACACTACGGAACATACTTTGATGATCCAACATCATCAAAATGACCTTTCTCATTTACTCTGATACCAATTATTTTCTTTCCTCTCATTTCCATATTGTTTTTTTGTTCCCTACTTCCTTCTTCTTATCTTTGTACTTCACAGTCAATGTGTCACTGAGTCCTAGCTTATCTACGTTTAGGGAAAACAACATATTGACAGATTTGTGCACAAAACCATGAGAAACCTCAGATACAGCAAAATCTAGTTCCAGCTCATAAAAAAATGGAGCATCTTAGTTTAAAATACATTATATGTGTATATAAAGGTATTTACATATATTCGCACACAACTCTGCCCTCCTAAATAGCTAAGGGCATACTCATCAAGACTTTTTAAAAAAAAAATCTGATGGATGTTAACTGTAACTATCATACACTTAATCTTTGGCAAGAGTCACTCTGCATCACCTCATGACTAATTTTTACTGGCAAACTCAACAAACACAGGAAAAGCCCCCAAAAAAGTTCTTAAAAATGCCTTCTCCATTGCCAAACCCTCATAAAATAGTGGTCGTCCTTTTGTGCCTGTTGAGCATTGTTCCTGGCCCGAGACATTCAGCAGTCAGAAACAAACACAGCCCCATTTTTAATTCTCAAACCATGGTCAGTGTCCCACATCCTCATCTTCTTTCTCTTATCAAATGTCTCTCCCATTGATTTTTCCCCCCCTTTCTCTGCTCTTCTCTTTCCCCCCCACCTCCCTCCAGAATAATGAAGGAGGGGTGATTGCCCAGCTCCCCAGTGATGTCACTTCCTTCAACCAGACAGGCCTGAAGCCTGGGGAGGAATACATTGTCAATGTGGTGGCTCTGAAAGAGCAAGCCCGGAGCCCCCCGACCTCAGCCAGCGTCTCCACTGGTAAGTGTTCAGCCCCTCTCCCTATGGCTGCCTGATAGCTCGTTCATAAAACAGGACTGGAGAATCTCCCTCCCAAGAAGTGGAAGGACAAAAGGCACTAAGATTCTTCCCAGACCTGAGAAGGATTTGGGTAACCTGGAGGCGGAGCTACTTCATCTGATGCTTCACAGAGCATCTGTATTTCTCTTTATCCTCACAATTGTGGAAATCTGGGAGTGTAATTCATCTCATCTTTATCGTCAGTGGCCTCATCTGTCAGTCCTGGTGCCGTGAGCTTTGGAACCAGGTCGAGTTGACTTATTAATTACTTATTATGGTATTTGAGGAAAGCCACCTAAATATTTCCAAACTTCCATGAAGAACAATAATGAGAAACAATACTATGTCCACCAGTGAGCTAAAAGAAGGCTATATGTAACACTTTATTAATGAAAGAAATTCCCCAATACTTACTAACTATGCATGTACCCAAAGAACGCACGTAGAAGTTAAAGCAGTAGGAATCAAGTTTGGTGGGCAGAGCTAGAGGGTGAAGGAATGAGGAAATACGTAGTTGGGACCTGGAAAGGTGGGATAATGATGGGTATGGGTTGTTCTTGTTGTTGTTGTTATGTGCCGTCGAGTCGTTTGCGACTCATAGCAACCCTATGCACAACAGCCCTAAACCCTGCTCTATCTTGCGCCAACCGCACCGCCTCTGACACACCCATCCCGATT
>NW_006399811.1:1886704-1979154 GCF_000299155.1 Elephantulus edwardii | reverse complement strand
CTTGGCAGTCCATGGTACATTCAATATTCTTCTCCAGCACCACAGCTCAAAGGCGTCAATTCTCCTTCTATCCTCCCTAGTCATTATCCAACTCTCTGATGCATAACAAGTGATTACAAAAACCATGGTCTGTATCAGGCGGAGCTTAGTCTCCAGAGAGACACCGTTGCTCGTGAGTACTTTAGAGAGGTCCCTAACAGCAGACTTTCCCATCACAATACATTTTTTTTATTTCAATGTAGGAAATTAAAAACTGTGATGTATGTATGGGCGCCCTCACCCAGAATTAGAAATTATAGTTTATAAATAAGTGGCAGCAGCTATCATCCTTAGTTCCCATTTTATTGATGGGATAACTGAGACTCAGAGGTTAAGCAAATTTCTGTGTCAGTAACAAAAACTGAAATAGACATAAATCAGTATTGCTATATTTTTCATAAACAGAAATTGACCACCCAAGTTGTTCACCTGGAGCCTAGGACAAAAAAGCCGAGGTGGCCAGAAAAAGAAGCTGCAACACTATGTAATATGACCATGTTTATGGATTAGTGGCATACACTTTTGCCACTTGGATCAAATCTAAGCAGCATCAGGTTCTGAGGTCAAACATCAGGAGCTGACCTACTGAATTCTCAATCTGGAAAACATTCATTGAAAACTAATGTGGCCTTGGTACCTGTTCCATTAAAGTCTGAGCGTTCACCCAATCAAGGGCAGTTTCATTTTATAGGTTTAAATTTTTGTAGAAACATTTAAGATTTTTATATTTTTAAAAAGTTATCAAAAATCTTGAAAGTCACTATTCCAATCCAAAACGTTTCTAGAAGAAACTCTTGCTATTGTTAGGTACTCTCAAGTCTCTTATGTACTAAAGGAGGACAAAAAGAGAATTGATGCCTTTGGGTTGTGGTGTTAGAGGAGATTAGTGACCATCACTGCCAAAAGAATAAACAAGTCTGTACTGGAGAGAGTAAACCAGGTTGCTTCTGGAGGCAAGGCTTTTAAAACTCCATTTAATATACTTTGATCATGTTACCAGGAGGAACCAGTCTCTGGAGAAGGCTATCATGCTTGGAAGGGTACAGTGCAGGTGAGGAAGACCCTCGATGAGATGGCCTGAAACAGTGACTGTGGCAATGGGTTCAGGTGTGTCAGAGATGGTGAGATTGGCTCAGGAGAGGGCAGGGTTCAGAGCCATTGTTCATAGGATCGCTATGAGTCATAGTCAACTCGAGGGCACATGACAGCTGTCAAGTCAGAAGCAATCTGTGGCTCACCCTTCAGCCGCATTTAGTCACCATGGAACTCAAGTGTTGTGCAAAGATCTTTCCAGACTTCAATATCCCAAACTTCCCACAGGCTATGTCCTTCTTTATCTCTCTCCATCGATATGTTTGAACCTGACAAGAAGGTATTTGATAATACGTGCAGCGTCCCCTGTTGATATGTGACGGTTTCTGGGACTGTAAGCCATCCCTGTGATCAATATTAAGAAGTCACAAGAAAGAAAGAAAAAAAAACCCACACGCAACACTTAGAAGAAGACAACTCGGCAGAGAGCAGAGACGAGCATGACAGTGACCCAACATTGTTCTTCTAATATGTTAGGAATGCTTAGAGAAGGTAGTGCAATCGTGCTTCATTTTTTTTTTTACCCTCAAACCACATTTCTTACAAAATTTGTGGTACTCTTTAGTTCCAAATCTAAAAATTTGTGGTGAGCATAAGCAGAAATTTTTTTCAATTAGAGGAGTGGGGGGAAAGATGTTTCTAGTTAATATTTTGGCTTTGTAAACTGTTACAGAGGGATGGGGGGGAACCTTCATTTATTTCAATTTTCTTTCTGGGTAGAACTCATATTTACTTAGAAATTAGAGCCCGAGTTGAAAGAAGGCAAGCCAGGCCCTTCCTCGTCTGCAAGTGGCCAACTCAAGTGCAGGATCCAGGGGTGGGTACAGAAAGATGGCTGGTTCACAAGCCAGCCTACCATTTTTTAGGAAACAATTGTTTAATTACTCCCTTCTGCAAAGGTCTGACCTCCACCAAGACCCCACTTCTGGGAAGCTTTAAGGCTCTATCAGTACTCAGAGCAGCTTCTTTCAGCCAAGCCATTTTATGAATGCTAATTGCAAAACCTCCTGCAGCTAGAGCCCTCTGTGCTATATAATCACAATTAATACGGTCAAGTCATTAGGATTAGGATTCTTTGTATTAAAGAGTTGAACAAAAGCCTTATTTGGACATTTGTGAGTGTTTGGTGTTGGGGTTTTTTTGTTGTTGTTGTTGTGATATTTTTTCCCCCTCCTCAAGAAGCTCCAATAAATTGAAGTGGTTCCCTTTCTTTGTCATGGAAGAAGACCTTCATCTTGTGTCTCACTGACCTAACACCTAATTTACTGAGTGCCCACTATGTGCCAGGCCTTATTTATACAGCAGCTAGATCATTTCCTAATTCAATTAAGTCAAACAAAAAGAGGCCTAAGTTACCTGAAATCACCAAATTCTGTGTTCAAAAAGACAACCTTCAATCACTTTCCGGCCCTGAATATTAAAAACAGGTTCATTTTCACTCCAGCCTTGTTACTGTTGTTTTTATGTGCTGTTGAGTAGCCTGCAACCCATCCTGACCCTATGTCCAGTAGGTCTGAAGCCTGCCCTGTCCTGAGCCAGTCTCACTGACTCTGACACACCCAAAATCATTACCTCAACTACCATATCTATCCATCTCATCCAGGGTCTTCCTCTCCTGCACTGTCCCTCCACCCTTCTAAGCATGATGTCCTTCTCCAAGGATCGGTCCCTCCTGGCCATGTGCCCAAAGTATGTGAAACAGAGCTTCAAAATCCTGGCCTCCAAGGAGAAACTTGGTTTCACCCTCTTCAAGACAGACCTGTTTGTTTTCTCAGCAGTTCATGATACGTTCAAGACTCTTCTCCAGCACCACAACTCAAAGGCACTTCTTCTGTAATCCAAAACATGGTTTTAGTTTTTGGTAATGCTAGACCAAAACTTCTAAGCTTCTTGGGAGAAAGAAGGATGAGAAAGAGAGGGTAACTAGGGACAGGTCCAACTTCGAAGACTCGGGGTAGACCAGGTGTTGGATTGATTTAAAATAGTAAGAATGATGGGCAAGGTCAAATGGTGATTAACTGATTAATTTTATAAAATATAATGCACGGGAAGGATTGTATGGAACACAATGTGAATGAACAATAGTGTGAAACACAATGTATATGAACTCTGTAAGCCAATTAATATAAAATAAAACAAAAATAATAAGAATGTCTTAGTCAAGATTTTATAGTAACAAGGAAGAGATACTTATATTGGTTGAAACAAAAGAAAAGATAATTATTGGAAGGACGCAGAATGTCCCATAGAACCTCAAGGCCAGTTATATATCTGAGCCTCATGAAAGACTCAAACCAGAAAATGAAAAGTGAGAAATTCAGTTTCTCCCTTTCTTGAGGCACTAAATGGTCACTTATATCTGCTTTTCTCTGTATATCTACTCCGTTCTCTTCTCTCTTTCTCTCCTGAGCAGATAAATATTTTTGTATCTGTATGAATAGAATAGAAAATGCTCACTCCAGCCTTGACTCTCTATGATTCGATACTAACTAAATTAGACTCTCTAGTTCCAACTCCAATTTCCCAAAGAATACTCTCATTAGTATCAGCCCCCATCAGATGAATGTATCACATAAAAAAGTATGTGGGCTGGCTCCAGTCTTTAAAGAATGGCTTATGAGCCACGCAGTTGTCCTACGGAAAGCTGAAAGCACCGTTTTCCATTCTCCTTACTAAGTCCTTTCTTTTTCCGGTTCCCTTTTACATTCTCTCCCTTCTCCCCTCACCTGGTCACCTAGTTCAACAAAAGTTGCTACAAGTCATCCTTGACTCCAAGGTACACAAAATCAACAGCAAGAACCTTAAGTGAGTGCTGAACCCAGAGATGGCCAGGCACTACAGGAAATCCACTTCACTAGGGAATCTTGTTCCCAAATGGTGTTCCTCTCCGCTGCCCAGTTGAGCCATAGACCATGTTTACGGATTAGTGATTCATACTTTGCCACTTGGATCCAAACTAAACAGCATCAGGTACGGAGACTTATGCCCAGTCTAGAAAGCAGTGGTTTAAAAATCACTGTGGCATTGTTTCATGTTCCATTAGGTCCCTGGGGTTCCATGGCAGCCTCAAGGCAAGGATCAGGCCTCTGATTACTCGTTCCCATGCCTGTGCATAAGCCCTCCAACCAGGCACCTCCACTTCTTTTCTGTTTTCTATTTGTACACCATTTAAAATTTTGTTATTCTTTTTATAACATGCCAGAGGCAGGGCTTATAAGAAACATATGCTGGAGTGTCTTGAGTATTATGGCACCTAGTACTGTCCTGGCTCAGAAATAGACAAGAACGAGGGGGTGGGAGTGGGGAATAGATGACCAGCAAAGAGCTGTGGAAACCCACAAGTTTCCCCAGAAGACATGTCTATGTCCACAAATGTGAATGTCTGTTGAATTTTGGTACAGTCTTAGCAGACGGGTTTACTGGGTATCTAGTATGGCCGTTCACACCCGTTAGTCAAGATAGGTTGACACAGTGACCGCAGCAGCGTACCTGAGCATGGCAGAGATTGTGGCAGTATCGTATCCTGGGGTGGGGAAAGCTTCTGAGCTGTTGTTCATAGTCTACTCATCAGCACTTACCAGCAACAGTAAGGCTGAGTAGGATACACTGTGTGTGAAGTATAGGCAGGTGCACTGCTAACCAAAGGCTGGCCTCTCTGGAGCTTTGAATCCCCAGCTGCTATGAGGCAGGAAGATGGACAATCTCTTCTATGCAACTTACAACCTTGGAAATCCAGTGGAGGGTCAGTAACAAGGGAGTGAATGAGCATGGCTGAGTAATGCCATCTTTTAGATGGATGTGATAACCTCTTTGGCAGCCAGATTGAAAGACTTAGATGTGTAAACGGGACTGGTCATTTCATAGATCTTCCTTTAGCACCCAGAAAAGGTGAGAGGAAAGTCCCAGGCGTAAACCAGAAGTACAATGCTTAGTTCTCTGCTCCACTACCTCTGGACAATGTCAAAGTCAAAGCTATTCCTGTGGAGTTGGAACCACACATAACTGACCTCCAGCCAGTTTTCAGAGGCTGTAAATTTCATGAAGGGTGATTGTCCATCTTTCTCCATCAGAGCAGCTCGTGTATTTGAACTGGCTGCTTTAGGGTTGGAAGCACAAGTCCTTACCCACTAGGCCATCAGGGGTCCTATTGAAAATTCTATGGAGCAGAGTTTTACTCTGCTGTACATGGGGTTGCCATGAGTGATAGTTGAAACTGTGGAGACTGTTGGTTTGAAATTTTAGTGTCAGTTTTCCTGCTACCAAACTATGTGTCCTAAGGAAATGTACTCAATTTCATTATGTCTCATTTTCTCCATCTATAAAACTGAATAATATTTCCCATCCTCTCTTCACCCAGCCAGGTAAGTATAAGGAAAAAGGAGAGAGCTGATGTGAAATGTTAATTTCTCGATCAAACTTTTTGCTCTGTTTGATTCTTCCCTTTCAGTCATTGATGGGCCCACGCAGATCCTGGTTCGAGATGTCTCAGACACCGTGGCTTTTGTGGAGTGGACCCCACCTCGAGCCAGAGTTGATTTCATTCTCTTAAAATATGGTTTGGTGGGTGGAGAAGGCGGAAAGACCACCTTCCGCTTGCAACCCCCGTTGAGCCAGTATTCAGTGCAAGCCCTAAGGCCGGGCTCTCGCTATGAAGTGTCGGTCAGTGCAGTCCGAGGAGCCAACGAGAGCGAGCCCATTACCACCCAGTTTACAACAGGTAAGTCTTTGGTGGAAGAGAGCACAGAACAGAAAGGGTGTGGGATCAGCTGGTGGTATCATCACGGCAATAGAGTGCTAAGGGTGTGAGATGATGGGTGTTTGGACATAATTTCATAGGCGCTATAGGGAGGAAGTGGCCTCTGGATCAGGGCCTGTGGGTGAGATTCACGTCTCAGTGTAAGGGGAAAAACAGTGCACCAGCAATCAGGAGGATAGAACCTAGTGGCCTCAGCCACCAGCTGACTCTGTGATCTGTAAAAGTCCCTTCTTCCTTGAGTCTTAGGTTTCTCAGTTGTAAAATGTAAAACCAACAACAAACTCATTGCCAATCATATCAATTTCTGATTGACAGATACCCACCCTCAGGTTTCTGAAGTGGTTTTCTTCATGGAAGAAGATTGTAAATCCTTCTCCCTTGGAGTAACTGGTGGATTGAACTGTTGACCTTAGGGTTGGCAGCCTGACCTCCTATAGTGCCCCACCAGAGCTCCTTATGCCGCAAATATAAATAGTAATTTTGTGGTAGTTCAGTAGAAGTGACCTCTCTCCTTTACTGCTACTTGCTAAAAAGTATTGTAATAATTACATAAATCTAGCTCTGATGGATATATATATTTATAAATGTTGTTGATTGCCTTTGAGTCAAGCACGAATCACAGTGATCCTATGAACAAAAGGCCTGAAGCTCCTCTACAACCATCAACATTTATCAAAGTTCATAGAGTTACCAGAGGCATGTTGTTTAGGAAGTGGATGCCACTCCTGCTGACTCAAAGGCAGTCACTCTTTGGCAGTTCAAATCCACTCGTCACTGCACAAGAAAATGATGGACAGTCTCCTCCTGTGCAATGTACAGCCTCAGAAACCCAAGAGAAGGTCAGTTATGAGCCAGTTCTTACTTGACAGCAATGAGTTTGGGTAGAATGACTAAAATATCATGAGTGGGCCCGGAAAGTGGTGCAAAGCACAGCACGTCCAGCCGTAAGCAGCTCCTCGAGCTGTTGATAAGCATCTCCTCCTCCCATGTGCAAACAGTCATGATGAGGCTCAACCTGAGGCCCCAATTCCAGAGATGACCGAGGAAGGCTCTCACTACTCCTGCCATCCTTGCTATCATCACCACCCCTCCTCTCTTCCCAAGACCAGTGAACTTTGAGAAAGCTTCAGCATGATCTGGACAGGTTACACTTCAAGGTGACTTGCTTCCTGGCCCTCACAGAACCTATCGGACTGGGTAGCTGGTGGGCGAGGAGGACAGGTGTTTCCTGGCACCCTGACTGGGTCCACAGGTGCCTGCCATCAGTGAATGACCCTATCCACAGCAGATTCTCAGCCTCCGCTTCTCTGTCTTAGGGGGGGAAAACACAGCTCAAGGATCATTTGTGTCAATTCCAAGTTTCCCCAGGGGTCAGATGGAACGAATGCACCTGTCAGATTGAGTAAGCAGCTTCTCTCAGACTGGGGTAAGGAAGAGCAGGAGTCACTACCTCAAGCACCTGATCTTGAGCTGTGGCTTAAGACCTCACTACAGCAAACAAGTGCTGAGGAACTTCAAGGAGATCCAATAAATAGCACCCTTTTCTTCCATCTGCTTTATCTTAAACCAAACAATGAATGAAGCAAAAAGGAAGGCAGATGGAGGTCAAAATAACCCTCTGCAGCTTAGTGTTAGAGCCAGGTAAACCCCATAATCAGTCTTACCTCAGAGTAGTTTAATAGCATGGAAAGCAACACCAAAGTGTAGACCACTGTGGACTTGAGGAAATCTATGTGGCTCAAGTAAGGGGCTAATGAAGGAGGACTTACCAATAAGGATGAACAAGCAGTAGGCTTGATCTCTGGGGGCAGCTCACTCCCAATACAGAGAGGGGGAAGAGAGAAGAGAGAAAGTATCCAGAACTCACCACTGACTTAAACCCAAAAAATATGACGGAAGAACAGACAAGTCTGTCTTGGAGGGTATGCAACCAGGGTGCTCCTGGATACAGCGATGGTGAAACTCCCCCTCATCATATACTTTGGGCATGTTGTCAGGAAGGGCCAGTCCTTGGAAAAGGACATTTTGCTGGAAACGGTGGAGGATCAAAGAAAGAGAGGGAGAACCTCAACATGGTGGGTTGGCACAGGGACGGTGGCAATGAGCTTGAGCATGACAGCTACCAGCAGGGTGGTGCTGACACGACAAGGTTCAGATCAGTTGTTCATGGGGTTGTTACAAGTCATAGTGGACTTAGCATCATATCACAATAACTCAAAATACAACTACTTGGAAGGGACCGGAGAGCTTTATGCTAAGTGAACTAACTCAGTCTCATGAAGAGAAATACTGTAAAAGACCATTATTGTAGAATGAGTGTGAGGCTCCAAGGAGGCAAGGGCAGAGCGGAGGGGTGAGGAGGAGTGTGAAAAACAATGCATATGAGCTTTATTAGTAAACCAGTATAAAATTTTTTTTAAAAAAGCAAAACAATAAACAATTTTATCCTCAAACGGCCCAGAGTAATGTAGTCACTTCCCTCCGCACAGAAGGAAATACTGAGAGGTGGAGAAAGCTTCCTCCTTTCAAAGGAAGTAAGTGTAGATACTAAATGGAGAAGGCAGAGTTTGATTCCAGAAGACCCGTTTAAATACTCTCCCTCATCACTAGCCAGTATTCATCTGATTTTTCTCCTGAACACGTTTGGAATCCTTAGTGATTACGTGGTGTCTCTGAGTGATGTGAACAAAGTAATAAACTGACTGCTAATGAAAAGGTTGAAGGTTCAAGTCTACCAAAAGGTACCTCAAAGGAAAGACCTGGCAATCTACTTCCAAAAACCCTACAGAGCACAGTTCTATTCTGATACACGTGGAGTCACTGTGGCAACTGCCTAGTGACTGAAAATGAAACAAAATTCT
This sequence comes from Elephantulus edwardii, assembly GCF_000299155.1. Taxonomy (NCBI): domain Eukaryota; kingdom Metazoa; phylum Chordata; class Mammalia; order Macroscelidea; family Macroscelididae; genus Elephantulus; species Elephantulus edwardii. The sequence goes on along the minus strand of NW_006399811.1, from coordinate 1,970,406 downwards.
GCCCTGTTTTCTTCTCTTCCCTCGCTTCGTTAACAGTGCTCTGAGTGGAGCACTCGAAGGGAACTCACACTTGGGTTTACTCCAAGGTTCGTTTTTCTCCTCCACTCCCCACGCACAGCTTGCTGAGGGTGCTGGTATCTCTCCCGCAAATCCCTGAATTCTTTCCTTAATTTCAGGACAGTTTTGGTTTGAAAAGTAGTTCCTGTGTTGTGCTCTACTCAGATAAGAAGTTTGGAGGTGGAGGTAGGGGGGAGAAGCAGAGAGCTCTCCAGTAGCCTGATGCAAAGCAAATTCTTGATGTGGTGGTCTGCAAGATGGAAGCCGCATTGGCTGGCGGTCCAGGAACATTCCAGTCTAAACAGTCCCATGCTGGCTCCTACAGCGACCCCTGAGTGCCCTTCGCCACTGCAGGATCCGGCTTCTGGTTGCCTTGCTGATTGGCAGCTGCTCAGCAGCTCTGTCCGCTCAGCGCAGCCTCTTCCTGCACCTCCACCCACCCAGCCGGCCTCACACCGGAGGAGGTGGGAGCTGTCAGCGACTTTGCAGACCGACTTGAAGCCTGAGGCTGGCAGGTGCCACGTGAATGATGAGCAGGCACCCGGACCCTCGCAGTGGGGTTCTCAGTCATTTCAGAACTCCGCTTAAATTCAAATTAGCCAAAGTGCTTTTCCAGGTGATGACTTCGACACTAGGAGTGCACTAATTGCACAGGCAATTAAAACAGAGATTTGCTTCCTGCCTGGTGAGAGGGATGCGGTCCTGGATCATAGAGCTGCCTTGGGAAGGAAGAGAACTCTGACCGGTACAGGTAGAGGTCCGTGGGCTGATTGAAACCAACTCAAGAAAACTGAGAGGCCAGTCTCTGAATCGCCCTTCCCCTCCTCCTGCCCTCAGCCTCTATGCTGTCATTTGCCCTCCCTCCTGGGAGTTTCTCCACCAGAGACCATCTCTCTAAGTCCATCCTACTTAGGAGGAGGCTGTTCAGGGCCCACTGCTTTACCCTGAATGCCTGTACCTTCCCTCTTAATGCTCAACTCATAACAGTCTGACTTGGCAGCGAGTTGATGCTGCAATCATTTCTGGAATTCTCCGGAGACTGCTTTCACAAACTCTACCTGGGTGACCCTTCCCACCCTAGTCAAGATCTACCTTCAGATGGCAGAGGGCTGCTTCCTGACCTTTCAAGACCAATTTCTTCAGTCAAAACTATTCTTTCCCTATTCTGCCTTACCCCAGATATTTTCAAACCCTTACATTTAGCTAAAATACTCATAAAAACTTTTAAAAAGGATTTGGTATAGCTACCTAAACAAATGCAGAACCTATTATCCTGGGAGACTGGACTCTATGAAGAAAAATGTGGGGTCAGGATTGGTGGAAGATCTATCAACAATCTGCCTTATGGAGATGACACAACACTGCTTGCTGAAACTGAGGAGGACCTGAAGCACTTGCTGCAGAGGGTCAAGGACTGCAGCCTTCAATATAGATTGAGGCTTAATATTAAGAAGACAAAGATTCTCTCCACTGGACCAATTAGCAGCATGAGAATGGACGGTGAAGAGATTGAGATTATTCACAGCTTTAGTTTGCTTGGCTCCACAGTCAACATTTGTGGCACCAGCAGCCAGGAAATTCAAAGATGTATTACAATGAGAAAGTCTGCTGTTAGGGACTCCAAAGTACTGAAGAGCAATGGTGTCTCTCTGGAGACTAAGGTGCATCTGATACAGACCATGGTCTTTACAATCACTTGTCATGCATCAGAGAGTTGGACAATGACGGAGGAGGATAGAAGGAGAATTAATGCCTTTGAGCTTTAGTGTTGGAGAAGAGTGTTGAGGGTACCATGGACTGCTAAATAAACAAATAGGTTCATCCTGGAAAGGGTCAAACCAGGCTGCTTCTTGGAGGCAAGGATTCTGAAGCTTTGTCTGACATACTTTGGACATGTTGTAAGGAAGAACTGGTCCTTGGGAGGGTGGAGGGACAGCACAGGAGGGGAAGGCCCTCTATGAGGTAGATTGATTCAGTGACTGAGGTAATTGGGATGGGAATGTCAGAGACAGTGAGATTGGCACAGGACAGAGCAGAGGTTAAGGCTGTTGTACACAGAATCACTGTGAGTTGCAAGCTACTCGACAGCACATAAAAACACCACCACCACCACCACCACCACCTAAACAAAGGGGAGCTCTTAAATAATCATACGCAGCAGATCACACTGCTAACACAAGGGCCGTGTGTCTCCAGTAGTAGAATTAACCAGTCACTCCCAGGGGGGAAGATGAGCAGCCTCCCCTGGGCCTCCATTTACCCTCTCAGAAACCTGTTAGAGGGTTACGAAGAGTCAGAATTGATGGAACTGGAGGGAGTTTGAGGGTTTTGAGTTAACTAAACAAAGACTTAACAAGATCCATTCAGTCACTTAATCTGGTGTTTTAACATACACGAGTCCGTGTCTCTGGTGATGTGTTCCATGTTGCACAGCTGACTAAAGGTCAGTGATTCCATTGACTTCGAAGGAGAAGGATGAGCTGTTACCTCCTGTAAAGACATGTACCCTCAAAACTCAATGGAGAGCTCTGATGAATGAGAACTGAGGTGACAGCCTGGATTGGGATGGGGTTTTCCAGGTGCCCAGTGCAGTACCAGGCGCTGCGGCTGCAGAACAAACAAGCTAGACAAGATCTTTGTTCACAGGAGAGTGTTTTCTAGTGTTCAGAATGGGAAAATGGCAAAGAGGAGAAATACACAAGGCCATTTCTGTCTTAAGTGTTAAGCTGAGAGTTAAAACTGTCAATCTGGAGGAAGGGAGGCTCCGTTGAAGGAGGGATTCATAAAGGTCTCTCTCTGAGGAGGTTAGTTACCAGCTAAATGGCCCAAACCATGCTAGGGCCTGGCAAGAGCAAAGGCCTTGATGTGAGAATTAGTTTGATGTGATTTATGATTGGAGAAAATACAGTGTAGAGAGAGCACAGTCAGTCAGGGTGGAAGGTTACAAGGTAATGTTTGAAGAGCAGACAAGGCCAGATCGCCTGGCCATGCAAGCCACTGTAAGGAGTTTGGATTTTACTCCAAGCACAGCAGGAAGCAATGGGGAAGTTTTAAGGTAACTGTATGATTGCACGTATGCTAAGCACTCAACTACTAACATAGGTTGGCAGTTTGAACCCGCCCAGAAATGCCTGGAAAGAAAGGCCAGTAAGATATTTCTGAAGTTGAAAACCCTCTGGAGCGCAGTTCTTTGTGTCACGTAGGATTAACTTAACCACACTAGGCTTGTTTTTGTTTTCTGATCCACCATAGTTTGCCCTTTGACCAGAAAGGGGAAAAAAATTAAAGCATCATCTAACATGTTTGAGACTAGGAACACTATATACAAGATTCAACCCTCACCACAACCCCGTTTTTCCCCCCTCCAAGCCAGTCAGCCCCACATGCAGTCCTGCCCATTTGCCCAGGCTTTTTCTCCTACACGAGGGTCCTGGGTGTCACCCCATAGACCTTTCTACTTAATTTCCTCTCTCCACTCAATAACAGCAAAAGAAATCATACACACAGCTCATCAAGAAGGCACACTCTCTTCATTGAGTAAGGAAACGTTTCTCGAAAAGATAAGCTGCAGAAACATAAATCTGCTAAAAGATTGAAGCAATTTACATCACTAAACAGAACACTTCTCACTCCAGAACATCTGTGTTCAGATTGATTCACAGGGCTCCAGTCTTTGCTAGAACAATTGGTGAATACTCGCCTTGCATTTGCAAATTAAAACCATCCACTGGAGGTTTTCTCAGAATGAATGGCTGGTCCACTCCCAAGTTAAACTCAAGTCTCAAAGACAAGAACTATTAAACTAGCTGAGTTTGTAAATGGCTGGTCCTCACCATTGCATTTCATGATGCTTCAAACTGTCTAGGTTGAAAAGCTAATGGTCAGTTTTGGAAGAGGGAAGTAGCCCCAGGACTGTGGGAGAGTTCCTGATGCCAGTGTCCTTGCATGGTGCTAGAATCCTATTGCTACGTTGTTAGAACTCAGCAAGAGCTTAAGAGGCAACAAGCCAGTTCGGCACCTATTTTTGCCACAGATGGCGGGCTGCACAGATCACACACATTGTTTAATATATTCAATAATCAGTGAATTAGTGGAATTAAAATTCAAAACTCAAATGCAATGCCGCTGAGCCAATTCCTGCTCACTGCAGAAGCTCTACTGGGTTTCCATCGTTGTAAACTGCCCAGGAGGCATCTCTTCCTCACAGAGCCAATAGCGGATCCAAACCACCAGGGCCACCAGGGAAGTTTGCATTTGAGTTAACAACACAATGCACCCATTTTACAGATGTGAACTTCAAGGTCTGGTAAAAGGAGAAGACCTTTCTGCTAGTCACATTTCAATAAGTGACAGAACTGGGCTTCAAATTGAGACCAGATTCCAAAAGCTCACAATCTTTCCTCTGTGTTTCATCTACCAACCTCAAACTAAAACCTATTTGCTGTCTAGTAGATCTACACCCTCCATGGGTTTCTGAGGCTGTAAATATCCTACAGGCAAAGACTGTCCTTCTTTGCCTAGTGGAGTGGCTGATGGATTCCAGCTGCTGACATTTAGCCTAGCAATCCAGCATGGTCCACACCACATACAAGTATCCTGATCTTTCTGTATCTAAGTAAATCCAGGTGGAAGCATCGTTTACTATGAAGTTTGAGGTCTTCTTTTTTACTTGCTGTTCAATTCTGCTCTCACTCAATTCTCATTTAATTTCTTGGACGTTTTCTGATTTTCAACTACATATTTTTCCCTTGGTTTGTTTTTTAACTTTATGAAATTAATTAGTTTATTGTTAGGTTTCTTCACACAATGGAAATGAGAGCAGTATGGAGCATGTTAAGATCTCACTCCCAAGTCAGATTCTCTAATCTGCTCGGGGACTTTGTCCTGGTTAACGTCACAGATGCGGGCACTGGTGGTTCAGCACTAGATAGAATTCTTGACTTCCCAGGTTCAGTTCCCAGCCAGTGTACCATCTGTGCAGCCTCTGCTCTGCTGTCAGTGGACGCTTGCATTTTGCTGTGATGCTGAATAGATTAAAGCTTCTAATCAAGAAAGGCCTGGTGTTTAAAAAAAAAAAAAGACTGGTGTTTTGCTTTCAAAATTCAGCCAGTGAAATAAACACCTGTACACCTAATGGTCCAAGTTAGCTGTATGTGGGGTCACCTGGAGCTGCCTAACTTGAAGAAAGCTACCAGTGATAGGAATAATAACACCACCTGGCAGATAAAGAGCTCAGATGTAAAGCAGAGAGTCCAGAGATGTGGGTTCATGCCAGAAAGCTTTGAAAGTTCCAGATGACATATGTACCTTGTGTTGTGATGTCTGACTCATTCTAGAGATTGATGCCCCCAAGAACCTGCGAGTTGGTTCTCGCACAGCAACCAGCCTTGACCTCGAGTGGGACAACAGTGAGGCAGAAGTCCTGGAGTACAAAGTTGTATACAGCACCCTGGCGGGTGAGCAGTACCATGAGCTTCTGGTCCCCAAGAACACTGGTCCAACCACCAGAGCCACCCTCACAGGTGAGTCCTCTTCCCAGGAGCATGTCACTGCTTGAGTCTGTACCCTCACAGCACTTTCCCCAACCTACTCTCCCTTCATGCATCCAAACTGTTGCCCCTTTCCAATGATTTCATCTCCTCTGCACATATCAAACAAGTCTTGTACTTTCCATGTGCTTTGCTATCATGTCAGTTATTTGTTGGAACCAATGCGATAACTTCCGTATATTCTATCTTGCTCCCTTCCAACTTCATCTTCACACCATTGGTGATCTACCTTTTCAAAGTGTTTTTCTGATTATGCCATGCATGACCCATTCATCTCAGAAACTTTGTATTGTTCTTAAACTAGCATTGCAAATTCTTAGCCTGGCTCTTATAGCCTGCCTGGTTTAACCCCAGCCTTGTTTTCTAGTCTCACTTCCCACCTGCTCCCCCAGGTATTCTCAGTGCTCCAGGCTCACAGGCCCTCACAGTTATATTCTTACCTGCCTTACTTCCTCTCCTCTACCGCAGACTCTCCCACCCACCTCCTGCACCCAGTTAACACTTGCTTCCCTTTTCATCCTCCATCCCTTAATCATTCCTCAGGAAGCAGAAAGCCCTTTCTAGTACCCAGGCAAAGTCAGCTTATTCTAACCAATGCCAAAAACTCAACTGTATAATTTGTGGTAGTGGAGAACTGCATGCATGCTATCCCCTAATGTAAAGAGAGAGAGAAAAGAAAGAAAAGAAAAGAAAAGAAAAGAAAAGAAAAGAAAAGAAAAGAAAAGAAAAGAAAAGAAAAGAAAAGAAAAAATCCAGTGAGGACTTCTGATCTTAGAAGTTCTCATAATATCTAGAAAGAGTTTTTGTTTAGTCTTGGGAGCAATGAGGAGTTGCTAAGGGATTTTAAATGAGGTGGTGTAATGATAAGATTGTTACAACCGTCTTATGGAGAGTGGATGGACAGAGAACAAGGTGAGAAGTGAGACCTGATGAAGAGAATGTCACTAGTAAAGGTCAAGATGCTAGTGGCTCAGACCCAAGCAGTGCCCTAACCAGCAGAAAACTCCTTAGGAGAAGATACTCTGTAAAGCCACAAAGGTCTAGGGATTACCAATGTACCCACAGACTGAGATTTTATTTCACATGTGTTTTGGCTTCTTGCAAAAGCACTTGCCATCTTAGAGATAAAGGATACATAGCATAAAGTGTGTACAGTAAACAAGGGCAGTGTAATCAAAGCTGTTTTCCTCCTGAGCTGAAATCCCATACCACCTTGCCAAATGAGGCCAGTTAAAGAAAACACAATAACTGCCTCCTCTAGGCAGACTCTCTCCTGGGGGAGAGAAAAATTACCAACAATACCAGCAAGAACATGGAAAGATATGCTGACCAAGCAGGTTGACATGAGCATAGAAGGAGCAGACCAGCTGACATAAAGGCTTTTTGGAAAAAAAATAAAAGCAAAAGCTGAAGACATTCACAAAAATTAAGCCCAACAAAAATTTGAGAACGTGCAGGAAGGAATGAATTCTAAGCGCAGCCCTGCCCTGCCTGGAGCCTCAAACTCGTCTGCAATTAGCAGTTTACAATGTGGATGATGGGTTGGTTGGAGGGAAGATGCTTCATAAAATCATGGATGATGCTGAGAAGGACCTAGGCACACTTTAGTTCTCATTTCCCACCACCAGAGGAAAAGAATATTCAACACTGATGGCCTCTCATACGCCAGGCCCCAGTGCGTAGACATGGCTTATTTCGTCTTTATAATCTCTTGAGGTAAACAGTATCAGCAGTCTCATTTTATGGATGAGGAAACTGAGGTTCAGGGAAATTGGAAATTGCCCAATTCACAAAGCAAGCAAGGGATATAGCAGGGACCCACAGTCACTTTTTCTAAACTGTAACCAAAACTGTACTCCCCTAGGCCAAGTGATACCCCATTCATGGTCACAAGAAAAACAGAAGGCATTGTCAAAATGAAAATGTTGCTGATCTCTAAGAGACCAAACAGCGTTATTGAATCATGAGCTTAGGTTGGATTTTTGTGTGTGTTAGAGTTGGGTTTATGAAAAAAAATTATATATAGTATATATAATTATCTCAGGGAGCTCACTTCTTGGGAGTTCTGTAAGGCAAACAGATTTACATGATTTAAAGGGGATTATAGGCATGTAAGGAAAGCAAGTAGGTCTGTACTTGCTGAGACGTGAATTACAAGGATGTTTAGTGCCCTTGCTGTGATCACTGGGGAAAGAGAAGGAAGGCCAGTGAGGAATGAAGGGGAAGAGGAGAACAGTTTAATCTCAGATCCAAGGAGCTGTGTTTTCTTTCAAACTTTGACTCTAAAGGGGAAAGTTTTCCAGTTTCTAAGGCCTGTGTTCCCACTGCTTGTCTTTTGAGCTGTCATGCTATGATGGCTTGTGCATTGCCATGATGCTTGATTTTTTTGCCTCTGATGTGTCAAAATCACTCATGGTGGACAGGTTTCAGCAACCTGACAAACTAGTGGGTGGGGGCAGGAGACTGCTGATACACTTTAAAAAAAAAATTAGGCAATGAAAACCTTAAGGATCACAACAGAACAGTGTCTTTCTTGCATACATTGGACACACCATTGGGACAAGTTAGTCGTACCAGAAAAACATCATGTTTGGTATAGGAGAGGCCCAGCAAGGTCTTGCTGTTATAGGTTATCAAGTCACTCCTGCTCATAGTGATCCTTTGAGCAACAGATCAAAACTTTGCCCAATCCTCCACCAGCCTCACAATCTCTGCTGTGCTTAAGACTGTTACTGCAGACACTGTGGCAATCCAACTTGTGGGGAGCGTTCTCTCCCTCACTGACCCTTTACTTTCCCAAGCATGCTGCTTTTCCCAAGGACTATCCCCTCTTGATAAGATGCCCAAAGGATGTAAAACTAAAGCTTACCCCTGTCTCTAAGAAGCACCCTAGCTACTCCTTTTAAAGCAGATCCCCCCCGCCCTTAAGGTTTTTCTTTTATACTGGTTTACTTACAAACTCCATATGCATTGTATTTCACACTGGATCTTTCCCTTTTCCTTAATTCACCCCCTCCCTCCACTCATCAAATTGTATGATCCTATGATTGTGGCCCCCTTAGATCTCATACACATTATACTAGTTATCTATTTCTACAATAATATTCTTATACAGTATTTTTCCTTATGGAACTGAATTAGTTCACTTAGCAGAATGCTCTCCAGTCCCTCCCAAGGTAGTGATTTACAAAATCATTGCTCCTGCCTGCTTCACAGTACTCCATTGTGTGAATGTACTATAATCGCTCAATTCATTTCATTGTGGTCACACATTTTAGCTGTTTCCATATTCTTGTGAAGGTAAATAATAATGCACATTGGTGTATAAGTCTCCATTTGTGCCTCAGTTCTCATATTCTAAGGGTATATTCCAAGCAGTGGAATAGCTGGGTCATATGGAATTTCTATGTTCAGGTTTTTGAGAAATGTGTCAGGAAGTGTAAAGATGGCAAAGGACTACAGAGTTCAAGTCTATTGTTCATAGGGTCGCTATGAATCATACTCGACTTGATGGCCCCTAACACCACCACTACCAACACCATCACCAACACCAACACCAAGGAGTGTTTTATATTCTTTACCACCACCATAGATCAAAGTTCTTGAATCCTTCTTCAGTCTTTCTTATTTATCATCCAACTTTCACGTACATATGAAGCAGATGAAAATACCATGGCTCAGATCAGGTACACCTTAGCCTTTAAACTGACATTCTTGCTCTTCAGAACTTTAAAGAGGCCCCTGACAGCAGATTTTCTCAGTGCGGTGTGGGAGACTATCATTGAAAAAGACTGGCACAATAGCAACAATGACGAACTAGGACATGCTAGTTATTATGAGGGTAGTGTAGCACCAGGCAACATTTCATTCTCTTGTCTATAAGGTCTAAGTTTTATTTTAATGCTCTAGGTGGGCAATCTCTTCACATAAAATTTATAGTCTCTGAAAAATCACTGGTGAATCAGCTATGAGTTGGTTCTGATTTGACAGCAAGGAGTTAGAGTTTCTCTTTTGTGCTAAAGTTTGAACTCTATGCTGACTTTACCAATTCCTGTGTGATTTGGAACAATTTTGTTAACCTTTCAATGTCTCACTTCCTTTATCTCTACAAGGCAAAGAGTGATACTTACCTCATGGTATCATTCTGAGGATTTAATAAGATATGTTCAATGAGTTTAATGTAGTATTTCTACTGACACAGTAAACTCAATGAATGGTTGATGATGGTGATAAAAGTGGAGGAAGAAGTCTGTAAGCTCCTGGAAATCTTCAAACAACTTCCTCTAATCAGTATGGTGTATGGTTTGGAATCCACCTTCTTAAAGTGTCATGTGTAGACTGGCAGCATTAATATCATTCTGGGAGATGTCAGAGATATAGAATTTTAGACCCAACCATGAATAAGGATAACAAAAGAGGAATTGATGTCTTTGAGTTATGGTGGAGAAGAGTATTGTGTGTCCCATGGACTGCCAAGAGAACAAACAGATATGTCTTGGAGAAAATCCAGCCAGAGTTCTTCATGAAGGTAAAGATGGCAAAGCTTTGTCTCACATACTTTGGACATGTTGATAGGAGAGGTCCTTGAAGAAGACCATCATGCTTGGAAAGAGGGAGGATTGGTAAAAGAAAGGAAGTTAATTTACCAGACCTCTAAGTGATTTGCATTCAAATTAATGGGTGAGAAGTACTCCTTTAGAGTATGCCTCTGACATCACCCCTTGGAAGGTACCTAGTTAGGGTTTACTCCAACTCTGCTTTTCCCATTTACTGCACTTCATTTTCCTTGCCTGATGCCATCATCTCAATCCCAGGAAGTTGATATGAGGATTAAATGAAATCATATATATGTATATCTGTAACCCTCCCATCATACAAAGTTGCTCTGAATTTACTTAATTGACCCCCCAAAATAATCTCTCTCTCTCTCACACACACACACACACACACACACACACACACACACACACACACACACGGACACACTGTGAGTACTCACTCTCCATGAGATGCACTATGGTGTTTTATTCCACAGTTCACAAACCTAGACCCAAGGCTGCTGGTTTCCCTCACCCGAGTTCATACTCCTTCCCTCTTGTACTTCTTTCTAAACCCTGAAAAAGTCCCATGGTTTTGTGTTTGCTTTGCCTGCAGGAGCTCACCCTCTGTGAACACGCTTGACCCCTTGACTGTTGGATTCAGACCCTCCTGACTCTCTCAGTCTTGGAATCATTCACAGAGCACACATATGGGCATCGCCTGCCCGCACCTAGCCCCCAGCTCCTCCTTCACATACCTCACCCAGCCCTTTTCAAGCACAGAGGCCAAGCCAGGGCATGAAATACCGAACATTTTTCCCCATTATTTTTTTTCTCAGAAATGCCCGGTGGATTGCCTCTGGAGAATGAATTTGTTTCTCAACAACAGATTTTGTGTCTATAGTGATTTTTCTTTTCTCCGCTCTGGTGGTTTCTGTGTTCTTAATGCTAAGACTTTTTTTTTAGGCTCGGTCTCAGCTCAGATGATGTCTGCTTGGCCTGTGTGCCATGAGTCCCAAAGGGGCCTCAGTGCTGCCCGCACCTTACAGTCTCAGCAAAACAACACTAGGTTGGGGTTTGGCAGCACTGGAAAACACCATGCTCCTCTCTGGGTAGCAGGAAAATAAGCAATAAGCAATCTAGAAAACTCCTAGTACAGGGGAGGGGAAGAGATCCTTATTCTTTGACTGGAATTTGGTCAGAATTCCAACCTTCCTGCCAGAGACTAATGAAAATTAGAAACCATATTTTGACCTTTGGGTCTGAGGTGACTTCTTTAGCCCTCAAGTGGAAAGCATGTCCCTGAAGTATTTTTCCAGGAGGGAGAGGGATTTGCCCTCAGCCATTTCCACACTCACACTTGGACCTCCTCATGAACAGGACTCCATAGGACTGTGGTTTAGCCATAGTCTATGGTCCTGGGACAAGGTGAAATGAACTAACCCACTTGCTCACATGGTTACTATGTACCCACTCAGCCACCTGGGTGCCCATTCATTTCATCCTTTAAACCCTCTTGAAATACCCATCCGTGAGATTCATTACTGCAAGTTCTACCCAGTTGCCATTCTCTCTGCACTTGTGACCATCTTTATCTACAATCCACAGCCAGTCAACAAGATGGTCCATAGGGTTTAGGAAATCCAAGAGATTTGAACCTGGATCCCACAGAACAATTTAAGATTGCATGAAAACAACACTCTTATTCAATCTCACTCTCTCAAGGATGCTGAATTCTGCAAGCCTGTCCCAGTCATGCTGTGCAAGTAAGTTTTCACCTTCAAGGCACCTGGTAGATGGGGACATTGAAAGGGACATCTGCATCAAATTCATGTTTGAGATGATCATAGCTCATATTGGATATGGTGGTGAGAACGTGGACTCCCCAATGTGCACAGACAGGAGATGTGCTTGTCCACAGGAGGATTTTCCGTGAAGAAACCCGACATTCCAGAAGAAGTCCAGCTGGCACAGTCCTTCACCAAAGCACTTGATGTTCACTTCACCCTGTCTGCACTTCCCTGACGTGCCAGGGCACAGACACCACGAGTGCCAGACCTTTGACGCCTTCGGGGCTCTCTGAGGGAGGGATAAGGGGGCAGCAAGGGGCTTGGGGGCCAGGGCCAAACAGTCTCAGCCTCCTTTGAGCGAAGTCACAGTGACCCCAAGTGGTCATTTTGGTAAAGCTTTCCCTGGACACAGTCCTGCCACTCAAGGGTGGGGGGAGGCAGGAAAGGCAATAGTGGGTGCCAGCACCAAAGTGGAAAAAAGGAGAGAAAAGGCGGAAGCTTCCATACTCCTCTTCCTCACAGAACTGAGACATAAAGTGTCTGTCCCTTTATCTGTGTTCGAGGACTGGGGGGATGTGGACCAGGAGAAAAGCCAGGTAGAGATTTTTCCTGCTTTGGCTTCTTCAGCAAAGAGTACTTGTTTACAGTAAAGACCCAGAGACAAGATGTTCCTGTAAGACAGGGGATGATGAGACATGTTTTTCATTAATTTCATTGGCAAACAGAAAGTTCCGTCCAAGGAAGTTCCTTATAATTTTTATTATTATTTTGAAAATGCGGGTTTGCCAGGCCAGTCTCTTCCTTATGGTCATCATAGAATTGGCTGTTTCTCTTGCTCTTTGTACAGCATCCACATCAAGAGAGCAAGGAGATGTCCTCAAGGCCCTTAATCATTCAGGGTATTCTGAAGAAGCACCTGCAGCTGTCCACAAAGATACGGGTGGGATCTTGGGAGCTCAGATCTGCATTCCACTGAAATCCAGATTGTTACTGCTTTGATCTGAGTTGAGATTGGCTCCTAGGAAGACCCCCTGTCTCCAGATATTTCTCCATCTGGAACCCTCTTATCCCCAAAAACCACCACTGGAAAATTCCCACTGGCGGTGCCTTAGTTTTCATGTATTTTTTTGCTAGATCTGCCTTTGTATGTGCTATTCCCTCAGCCTGGGACACCCTCTCCTTAGTCAAAGTTCCACTTCTCCTTCAAAGCCCAGCTCAGCTATCATCTCTTGGAAATTTCCCCAATACTCCCCACTACCACCACTGTTAATACCCTGTTCCTTCTGTGCCTCTACATTTTTTTTGCTTCAGATTTAAGATAAAATTTTACAAAAAAAACACCAAAATTCCTTGCCTTGGTGACCCAGAATTCTAGTGAAGAAGGCTAGTGTTGGCTCAGACAAATGTGTGAGCCAACAACAATATAATGCCATGATCATTTAATCGAATGGAGAAGAATTGCAAAGAGCAAAAGCTCTGTGAGGCTGCTAATCCCACTGAATTACAGTTACTGGACTTTCTTGTATCCCCCTCGAGACTGCAAGCTTCGTGGGGGCAGGGTCCTCAGTTTGCCCCTCCCTCTCAGGGTGGATATCAAGTATATGAAGGCTGATCAAAATTTGCCAACCTTAGTTTTTGGCAAACTTGAATTTTCACAAACTCTTGGTATATGAAGCCATGGGGTTTTGTTTTTTTGTTTTGTTTTTTAAATAATTTTAATGAACATTTACAGAGAATTTGGATTTCCATTCATTCATGAAGCCAAGTTTTTAAAGATGGAAAGGTCCGTATGTCCACATGTTTACCTGAACTCAACCAAGTGTGCAGACCCCCAGTCTCTTATTCATGTTTTCACTGACAAAAGACAGCACTTTCAATCTTGGACTTCCTTCTCCCTGTGGCTTTCCCCACTAGCAGCAGTAAGTGTGTATATTAGTTTTCTTAAACAGAGGGGAGTAAGTCTTTCTGCCTTTATCACCCAATCTATGCAGTGCAACTGAGAATCCCTGTTCCCTCTGCTCCCCACCCAAACCACCACAGGACCCCATCCTCTCTTCCCTCTACCTTTCCCCACTGTCACCCCCTGTCAAGGTACAACTCAAGCCCCTTTTCTGTTCTAAAAAGCTTTCTCTGGCTACCCCAGGCCATAGCAATCTCTCCTCCAAAATGGCTTTCTTAGTCAGCAGCCCATGATGCAACACCAAATTACTCTAACATTCCAACTATATTATTTCACTCCCCACAATCAGACTATGAGGCCCGTAAGGATGAGAACTGCTGTGGTGAGACAGAAAGAGCAAGGGACTTGGATTCCGAATCCAGTCTTGGCAGGTACAAGCCTCATGTTCTGGGTCAAAACATAGGCTTCTCTGAGCCACTGTTTGCTCGTCGGCAATATTCTCTCGGCAAAGCTGCTGTGGGATTAAACAGATAACGGGGAGGGGAGGGTGAGAAGCAGTAGTTATAACAGTACTCTACCATCCCATCACTGTCATCAAGTGGAATCCAACTCACAGCAACCGTGTTGGACAGAGTGGAATTGCCCCTTATGGCTTTATGGAAATATTTACAGATGAAGCTGGCCACATCTTTTTTCCTGCAAAGCAATTGGTAGACGTGAACCATGGACCTTTCCATTAGCAGCTTAAATGCGCTGATCACTGTGCCACTCAAGTCTGTTTCTTTATCATCATGACCTCTTCCTCCTTTCCTCTCTTCCTTCTTCATTAATCTTCAAGATGTGACATATTTTGGATACTCAATAGGTAATTAATTGACTGACTTAGTACAGATTCATTTTCACCTCAGTCCTAACAGAGGCTGATTAGAAGGCTGATGTCTCCCCAGTCACCTTGGTCCCTCTCAGGGACCACGCAGTGTGCGTGGCCCAGAGGAGACAGGAGCACTCAATAGTGCTCGTGGAATGAATGAACTGTGTGCTTTAGGAGTTCAGATAAGAATGGATGTGCAGTGAAATTGTTGAGAAAACTGTCAACCTCCAAACTGAACAAAGGAAATTCTATAAGGGATGGAGAGCAGTGGCTTCCTAAGGGATATATTTTCTGAGCTGTTGTTAAGAAAGGGAGCAGAGCCATTTGTATGCTACCACTTACCAGAGTTGGATGGAAAGATAAAGGAAGCCTTGGTGGAGAGCAATGGGATCTTTAAAAAAAAAATTCTTCTAGTCCTTAGAATGCTGATATATAAGTGTGCTGAATATGCCTCAGATACACATTTTCTTTTCCAGCAGAACTGCATTTTACCTGTTGGCAAAGAGCAACAATTCACTTGTAGCACAGGGAGAAAGCGGCTGAAAATCAAAGGCAAGAAGCAGGCACAAACCTATAAGCGAGTCCCACTTTCCCATCCCCTGGACAGAAAGTGGGGGAAGAGAGTGCTTTAAATTCTGCTCTACCGTTTTCTGGGAGAAGATGATTCCGTTGTAAATTATTGAACATTTCATTTAAGCTTCATAAATAAGAAACTCGGATGAAAACGTTACATGTTAGATCCGTTTGGCAACATATAATTTCTGTCTTACTCCCTCCATCTGTCATCCTTCATCTCTGTCTCGGAATTTCTACTTCATTATAGGCAATTGAAGGTCTCAATCAGTTGTCTGAGAAGAGTAGTTTATGTCCCAAAGGTAATCTAATTTCTCCAACCAAGGATGTACCTGGGACTTGCTGAACATATTGACGGAGATAAATGTGTGCTTTCAACAGATTCGGGACGCTGCAATCACCCACTCAATCTAGAGACAGGTACTTGACCTCAGCCAGAGGTGAGCTCCTCGCTGACACCTGGACTCTCTGAATTACTGCTTGTGGCTGGAGTCTATAGACTAAGATTTAGCAAACTGACAATAGCTATACCTGGAACCAATGTCTCTGTACCTGTGGGGGGTACAGGTATCTGATGAGACCACCCACTAAGGAACGGGACTTAAAAATCCTAGAATCACACTCTGAGCCACACATTTTAGACATATTGGTTCCCTAAATTATCACAATGGCATTTAGAGCTAGTTGTTGTTACATACTGTCAAGTCAGAGTCAACCCATAGCTGACCCTCCAGCAGGTTTTTAGAAGCTGTAAATTGCACAAGAGGAGACTGACCATCTTTCTCCCCTGGAACATCTGGTGGATTCAAACCAAGTGCCTTTGGGTTGGCAATACAATGCCTTACCACTATGTGGCCTAATGGTAAGGAATTATGCTACCAACTCAAAGGCAAGTGGACTAAATTAACCAGCAGCTTTATAGCAGAGATGGGCAGTCTCCTTCTGTGCCATTTACGTCTCTGAAAACCCAATGATGGGTCAACTATGAGTTGGTTCCAACTCAACAGCAATGAGCTGAGCTCTCAGCTAGATACTCTTATTTTTCTCATTCTATGGAAACTGGAACAGACCGTTATATAATCAAGATCATACCAGCAGAAGATGAGAATCTCAGAATGATCATAGATTTGTCACACTTCAAAGTCTGTTGATTTCTCCTTCACCTCTTTGACCTTGGCAGCACAGTGTGTGATATATAAGGCTGCTGACTGAAATGTCAGCTGTGCAGATCTACCAGCTACTCCATAGGAGAAAGATGGACAGGCTCCTCCTATAAAGATTTACAGCCTCATGTGAGCTCTGGTGGCCTAGAGGCAAGAAGCTGTACTGCAATCCCAGAGGTGTACAGTTCAAATCCACCAGATGCTCTGCTGGAGAAGGAGGAACAATCTCCTCCTGTACCAGTCAGATCTGACTTGATGGTACACACACAAAAAATATTAAAATTTTAAAAATTAAAAAAATATATTTAAAGCCTCAGAAACCCAATGGGTGATCAATTCAATGGCAGTGAGTTTGGTGGGTTTTTTTGGTTGTGTTGAACTTAACAGGTAAAGGAACTAAGGATTTGCTAAGGAATAGAGTGAATTCAAGAAAGAAAATTAAAAAAGGAAGCTGATTCAAAGTCCCCAGGACAAGGCTTGGGAACTGCATTAGTTTGCTGGAGTTAGGTCAGAAAGACCAACCAGATCCTATCATACCCGGGATGATGTTATGTATTGAATGGACTGAGTGAAAGCCATACAGAAGGCATTGAGCGGAGAACTTTCAGACTGCTGAGCCTCCCTTGCTTGGTTAAACTAAGCCATGTTAAGAAAAGGTTGACCAAAGATCATTCACATTTCCTCATAGATCCCAGGAGTCACAATTGATTTAAGGGGCATCACAGTGCTCTTAAAAACCCTGAACCCTGAGGTCCAAGTCTAGATGACTTACCTAGCTGATTATAGACATAAACATATTCAAGTATTTTTAAAGAGCATGGATGATATATAAAGAACAATGAGGATGAAAACCTAGGCAGCTCTGCTGGCAGAGTCAGTAGGGGGTTGTGCTCCTAACCCAGAGGCAGCACCTCTCTGGTGGTTTGAATCCACCAGTGCATCCTCAGGAGAAGGACAGGCATTCTCTTCCTAGGCAATTGGGAGAAAGATAGGCAATATTCTCCTGTGCAGTTTATAGCCTCCGAAAATCCTCTGGAGGATCGAATGTTCATCAGTTCTGACTTGAAGGCAATGAGGGGTTTTTTTGAGTCCTAAAATTAGGCATCGTTCTGTAATTCCCACATAGGACACCACAAAGGACTCAGCCTGGACAGGAGAAACCCTTAGGGTTGACAATTTTCATTTGGTTGCACTACTATACACTTCCAGTCCTAATATAGGAAGATAAGTTAGTTAAAGGCAAGTTAAATAATGACCTGAACAATGTTCATTCACATACTGACCCCTGAAACCTACAAATTTCTCACCTTACACGACAAAAGAAACTTTGCAGATGTGATTAAGTCAAACTCTGGAGTAGAAAATATTATCCTGAATTATCCAGGTAGACCAAATGTAATCCTTAAAAGGCAATGTCAGAGTAGGAGATACAATGACAGAAGCAGAGGTGAGAGAAAGAAAAAGAGAAGTTGTTAGAAAGTGGTATGCTGCTAACTTTGAAGCTGAAAGGTAGAGGCTAAGGAATGCAAGAAATCTCTAGAAGGTGGTGAAGTTCAGGGAAAAATATTCTCTTCCAAACCCTCTAGACAGAACATGATTCTGTGGACCCAGTTTAAAATTCTGTCTTCTTGAGCTGCAAGACAATACATTTGTGTCCTTTTTAAAAAAAAAAAAAAAGGTTTGTGCTAATTTGTTACACCAGTTAGTCATAGGGTTGCACAATTCGATGGGTGGGTGAGGTGAAGGAAATGGGAAAGATCTTTTATGAAAAACAATGTATTCAAACTTTGTAAATAAATCACAATAATTTTTTTTTAAAAAAGGATAAGGAAGAAGGTTAGGAGAGATATCAGATAATTCCCTGTATTTATGGAGCTGTTATCATTGTTGTTTATTGCCTGTCTGTCCAGCATGACCCATAGCAATCCTATGAACAAAAGGCCTGAAGCCTTTCTGTAACTATTGTCATTTATCAAAGTTCATAGAGCTTCCAGAGGCATGTTGTTCAGGAAGTGGATGCCACTCCTCCTCCTCGCAACAGATTTTCAACGGGATAAAGCCACCAAAGAATTTCTTCAGAAAGATTTCTTTCCTGAGGCTGGACAATATGAACATTTTCTCTAACTTCAGGCGGTCTCCCAAAAGTCTTCCTAAGATTGGATTCTTTAAAGTATCTGGGGGCCTTAATGATCAACCTTGGTAAAGAGCTTCTGTACTCTATTACAGTGAAGACTTGACAGACTGTGTTCACAAAGAAAGTCACCTAGCAGAGACCCACAGTCCCCATTTGACCTCAGCTACTCAACACAAATATGCACATTAATCCACACAAACATATTTTTTAAATGCTTCAAGGTCCAACCCACACACTTCTTCTCAATTCACAATTTCAGTAAAAATACTAAACTTTTCCACCAGTCCTAGCCAACCTGAGACACTAAGTATGATGGAGAGGTCTCCCACAAGCGAACTTCTGAAGTTCACTGATGAGGGGTGCTTCAGTGCTCAAGAGGAGCCAGCAGCGAGAAGCGGGTTCTGTGATGACCACACTCATCCTGTTGGCATAGTGTGGATTTCCTGCACATCAAAATGTCCTAATAGATAAAAGTAGGAAAGGATGCAGGTAGGAATAAAATAAAGATCTAAGAAGGCCAAGACAATTTACTTCCTTTTCAGTCTTCCTTCACCTCCAACATTCACAAAGGGGGGTGAAGTAGAGAGCGAGAGAGCAAGAGAGCACGAGCGCGAGTGAGCAAGAGAGGATAACATCTTGTGTTTCTGCATCTACCCATAGATCTGGTGCCTGGCACTGAGTATGGAGTTGGAATATCTGCCGTCATGAACTCACAGCAGAGTGTACCAGCCACCATGAATGCCAGAACTGGTGAGTAGGAAGATCAGTGAGGAAGAAGATCAGGATACCTGTGAACTCAGAGAACCATGAAGACTGGTCCTAACAAGGGTCTGTCAAAAGGCAGTCTACTCTAGTATGAGGAAAACAATTATCTGTAGCTCTTTGATTGTGTTTGCCCATTGATGCCTGCCACAGAGATGAAGTCCCATTTATTCTCCATAGATCTATGCATGGTGTCCTATGGCCTGAAGGATTGCCCAGAACAGAGAGTTGTGTTTGTGTGTGTGTGTGTCCATAATTTTTGGTCTTCTAAGCAATATTGCTTCCTGTGCTACACTTGTATATACAGGCCATCAGGAGGGAGGTATAGACTTGAAAAGTGAAATCCAAATGGTATGGAAGCTTAGACTAAGACCATTTTTACTTTGTAGCATTTTAGCTTCCAAATTTTGGGCAAATTACAGTCACTCACTCTTGTAGCTTACATACAGGCAGCCTGAGCTGGAACCGGGAATTTGGAACCAACCCCAAATTATCTAAAATAGACAACTTTTCCTAGAGAGGTGGAAAATAATCTGTACCTAAGCCCCAGGGGTCCTTGGCTGCTTGCACATCCCCAGCTAGGTCAAGTACATAAGGGAGGAAGGTACTCCTATTGCCAGGAATGCCATATCTTTACTTGATACTGGCTGACGGTTTGCTCTTGTTGGCCTACTGAGAAAAGCCTGGGAGCAAATGAATATGGAGAGCTTGAAATCAGCAGCCAGCTTGTTCCAGAGTGGATGAGTTCCAGTCATGTCAGAACTAATAATGCCTTACTGCAGACTGTCCATCTGTTTGCCAAGCCCCTGGCCATCTTTCCAAGAGAAGGTGTTTAGCAAAGTATGAGATAAGTGTCAGCAATGACAAGCTAATTCTCAAGGCCACCAGGCCTGCTGTATCTTAGAAACCCTCAAGATTAAAGGTGGGCTAATTAATCCTGTGCCCTATCCCCTGCTGGGGGACCTCTGTAAAATAAGCCATTTGTGTTGATCCACAGAACTTGACAGTCCTCAAGACCTCATGGTGACAGCCTCCTCAGAGACCTCCATCTCCCTTATCTGGACCAAAGCCAGTGGCCCCATTGATCACTACCGAATCACCTTCACCCCATCCTCTGGGATAGCCTCTGAAGTCACTGTGCCCAAAGACAGGACCTCGTACACGCTGACAGATCTAGAGCCTGGAGCAGAATACATCATTTCTATCACCGCTGAGAGGGGTCGGCAGCAGAGTTTGGAGTCCACAGTGGATGCCTTCACAGGTAACAGACAGGAGAAACCCTCTGGGCACTCCTTGATGCCACTCCATCTGGTTCAGTGATTCAGTATCTGTGTGACATGATGAGAGTGATGGTCACCAGGCCATCAAACAACCTATTCTCCCAATGCCCTGTTCCTATCAGCAAAATGAGGAGTAGAGAGGGAAAAAACAAAGTAGAAACTCTTAATACATACAGAGGGGATATATAGAAGAAAAAAGAGAAGGGAAGAAATAGGCCATCATCTTTGAATATTTGTGTCTGGTTTCCTACAACTTGAACACTGTGGTTGATTCATCCATTTTTTCCTGCCTGCATGAATCAGCTGGCATTCAGTGTATCCATGAGATCATGTTCTATTCCTCCCAGGATATAACTGTGCAATCTTGGATCAGTATTATGATTAGAGGCAACTCTGGTTTTGCTCTGCTTAGGGTGTTTATTTTTCATCATGTGACTTGGGGAAATAGGTATGGACAGGACTGGAGAGTGAGAAGGTAGAGCTTCCAGATTGGCTGGTGACAGGGAAGCTCTTATTAACAAGAGGAGCAGATTTCAGGAGTCAGACCACTATTCTAATGCAGTGGCCCCACCACCTCACACATGTTTCATCTCTTCTTGCAGGCTTCAGACCCATCTCCCATTTGCACTTTTCTCACGTGACCTCCTCCAGTGTAAACATCACCTGGAGTGATCCATCCCCTCCAGCAGACAGATTCATTCTGAACTACAGCCCCAGGGACCGAGAGAAAGAGATGCGGGAGGTTTCCCTGGATGCCACCAGGAGACACTCTGTCCTGATGGATCTACAGCCTGCCACTGAGTACATCGTGAACCTGATGGCTGTCCATGGCACAGTGACCTCTGAGCCCATCGTGGGCTCCATCACCACAGGTGAGGCTTCACAGCAGCTGGTAAAGGGAGCTCACTCTTCAGCTTTTGACAAATACATGAAATTTTTAAGAAGAGTAATATCTAGGGAGTATGATGACTGTCTTATTTGGCTATATAGAGAATCTGTGAGCTATTCTGAAAAATTAACCACTGTTAATCTATGCTCACTATTACCCTGTCTTTTCAGGCCCCTGCCAAATCTTTCCTAATTCCTTCACATCCTCCCTCTACCCACCAAACTCTGAAACCACATGATTCCCCCACACACCCTCAGTCTCCCTTGCTTTCTCCCCTTCCCCTTTTGGACCATTGTACACATTCTGCTAGTCATCCTTCTATTTTTACAATAATGGTCTTACGTAGCATTTGTCTTTATGAGCCTGAGTTAGTTCACTCAGCATCATGCTCTCTAGCCTCTTCCATGTAGCATCATATTTTTCAAAATCATTGCTCCTTCATGCTGCGTAATATTCCATAGTGTGAATGTTCACACAATTTCTCAATCCATTCATTTGTTGATGGCCATTTGGGCTGTTTCCATTTTCTTGGGATGGTGAATAATGGTGCTATGAACACTGGTATATAAATCTCCATTTGTGACTCAGTTCTATTTTCCTCAGGATATAGTCCTAGCAGTGGAAGAGCTGGGTCATACAGAATTTCTATGTTCAGCTTTTTTGAGGAAATGCCAAACTGCCTTCCAGAATGTTGGTACCATTTAACAATCCCACCAACAGTGTATGAGGGTTCCAATCTCTCCACTCCTCCTCCAACATTTATTATGAGCTCTTCTGTTAAACTTTACCACTGCTACTGGGGTGGGATGGTGTCTCATAGTGGTTTCGATTCACATCTCTTTTATTGCCAATGATTTTGAGCATTTCTTCATGTGTCTGTTGGCCATCCAAATATCTTCCTCCAAGCAAAGTCTTTCCATGTCTTTTGCCCACGTTGTAATTGGGTCTTCAATCTTTTTTGTTATTGAGGCCCTGTAGTAGTCAATAAACTTCCATTATGAGACCCTTGTCTGAGATGGTATTGTTGTTGTTGTGTGCCATCAAGTTAGAACGGACACATAACTGACCCTCCGACAGGATTTCAGAGGCAATTAATCGCATGGGAGGAGACTGCTCATCCTTCTCTCTCAGGGCAGCTGGTGGATTTGAACCACATGCCTCTGTAATTGCAGTGTGGTTTCTTACCACTAGGCCACTAGAGCTTCTTATTGGTTACTAGAGCTCACCAAATGTTTTTTTCCATCAGTAAGTTTTCTTTTCACCCTTTCGGGAAAAGTTTTTGATACACCCAAGGACTTAATTTTTAGAAGGTCCTGTTCATTGATTTTATCCTGTCCTGGTTGTCCATTTCTGGCAGTATTTGCCAGCCTATTTGTACCATAGATTAGACCTTCTAAGTTTGGTCCCATTTTGTCTCTTATGATCTTTATGGTTTTGGACTGTACCCCTAGGGCTCAGATCCACCTTGAGTTGATTTGTGTGTATGGTGTGAGATGTGGATCCTGCTTCAACTTTATTTAGTCCAGTTTTGTCAGCACTATTTGTTGAAGAGGTTGTTCCCCCATTTGGTAGGTTTTGTGTCCCTGATGAATACCAGCGGATGAGTTCATTCTGAAGAGGCTAATTCTTGAATGTGTTGTTCTCAAGGTCCTCCCACTACCAGCTTGGAAGCTATCCTAGTAAAGTGAGGAAACTTCTGTCCCCATTGTGGAGCCCCATCTCGAGACTAGATCATAGATAAGTTTTCTCCTAAGCAAAGTCATTAATGCAAATGACATTTTTCTCAGAACCTGAGGAGCCAGCATGTGACCACATGGTGATGCGGCACTCTAAGAGTGAGATGGTTGTGCACTTGATTTGGAAAACACGGGCGCCCTGAGATAACTCGGATGGCTATTTCCTCATTCTCAAATTCAATCCCGATATGAGTATACGTGTGAGTGAGGCTATGTGTGTTGATGAAGTTTCCTATGTACTGTGAAGAACTCGTAAAAAACAAGCAGTTTAAACAGTTCGCTGATTTTATCCTGCTATCTCATAGAATTCTTTTTAAAAGTAAAGCATTCAGCATAAATTAAATAAAGCATACAGTGTAAATGAAATACAATTTAGGAAAGTGGATTTGTTCTGGACTGGTGCGCTTAAGTCCTTCGACATTCAATAGGCAGTCTCTCCAAGCTGAACCAAAGGCAGCTGAATCATGGGAAAGAAAGGAGGAGAAGGAGACAGGAGAGGAGGAGGAGGCCGGGGAAGAAGACAGAGAGAAAAAAAGAGGGAAGGAGACAGAGAGACAGTTATATTTGTCCAAGAGAAGTTCCCAATGAATTGGCCGTGTTACTTCTAGTCCATCTTCAAAGCAAAATATATGAACGTAAGAAAAAGTTCTCAGATGATCTTTAGATAGGTAGTATTTGCTGCATCAGCACAGATCTTTCTAACTAGCCATCTAGCCTTTATCTTGTTCATATATTTTCCAGGAACGTGACTTTGGCTGGGCCTATGAGATGTGTGGAGATTTTGGCCTGACCATGGTTTTAAGGACTCACAAATGCACAGCCACTACCTATCTGCCAGTGAAAGCTTGTGAGTTGCAATGATGCCAAACAGATTTGAGCAGAACTGTTCAACTAAGGCAGATAGGAAAGAAAGACCTCCAAAAATGAACCTATCAAAGCAGTTTGGTGCTTTCTCAAAAAGTTGGATATAGAAATACCATTTGACCCAGCAATTCCACTACTGGAAATACACACTAAAGAAAACATAGCTACCAACCAACCAGTTATATATGCACACCCATGTTATTGTTGTGTTATTGACAAAAGCAAAGAGATGGAAGCAACACAGTTGCTCATCAACAAATGAATGGATGGATGGAAAAACAATGGTATATTTATACATTGGAATACTACACAGCACTGAAAAACAATGAACTTGTAAAACATTACACAACATGGGAGACCCTGGAGCACATGATGCTGAATGAAATATCTCAGTCCCAAAAGGACTGCATAGCACCACTGTTATAAAGCAGGTCTGGCATGAGGGATTGAGAGGAGAGTAAGATAAGAGTAGATAAATAACGGCCATTGCATTGGAACAGATGAAAGGAAAAAACTGCCTAAAATTAGCATATGATTATGCACTATACATACAACAACAGCCCAGAATAAGAGATATATCATTGTAAAGAGGACTGGGAGTGGGGAGAGGTAGGTAATTATACAACAATGAATGAATATTTAAAAAAAAAAGTGAACTGGAGGAGGGAGAAGAGGACAAGGGGCAAATTGTGCAATAATGAATGAATGAAAATCTAACTTCTCTGTAAATGTTCACTAGAATTACAATTGAAATAAAATGTATATATATATATATATAAAAAGCCGAGCCCTCTAGTTGGCAATGGTCTGCCCTGGGATGGAACAGGAGCATGGGGCGTCTCATTCCCTGTGCACAAGTTTCCATAAGCTGGGTCTAACTTGATAGCAGCAAACAACATCAATGATATGTATAATTCGGTCTTCTCTGCATCTGGGATGTGAATGACTCTTGGATCACAAAAAAATCATTAATTCCTTTTTCATATTGTGCTTTCTATGGTTTTTTTGTCTCCCAACCCTTCTGGGCCTTGTAGGAATTGACCCCCCAAAAGACATCACAATTAGCAATGTGACCAAGGACTCAGTGGTGGTCTCCTGGAGCCCTCCTGTTGCCTCTTTTGATTACTACCGGGTATCCTATCGGCCCACACAAGGTAATGCAGTTGTTTGGGTTCTCAAAAATGAATGGGATTCTGAGCTGGGTAAAAATTACTTTGGGAGAAATTAGCATATCTCAGAGGATATCAACCCCCTGCCGACATTTTCTCTTCTCACTCTGAAATGCTTCATCTGTATAAGCGTGTGTTGATTAGAAACAGCCAAGAAAACCTTGTGCTTACCACCTCTTCTCACAAAAGCCTTGATACATTCCAGGAGAAAACAGACCCTTCGCCAGCAGGGGTAACTGATCACTGATCTAAGTGGTGTACTGAGAAAGAAAAAGCCCTAGAAGAATCTATCAAGACCCAAAATCATGAGTACTTTCCTGAGAATATAAAGTTTGAGATTAGTAGCCTGGGGCTAATCAAAAGGCTCAGCCAGATGGAGCCTTGGAAGGAGCCACAAGTGACAAGGTCCTATTTCTGTCACTTCAGCCAAGTTATGAGTCAGAGAAATATGCCCTTGACCTCACCTGTATCCTGCCAAGTCTGGCTGGTGTATGGTTAATGAAATAGAGTATACGTTCACTTGCAGTGAGGGGGCAAGACTATTTCTTGAGGCTGTCCTGTCTCTGAGTTGCATGGAACCTGCTTTGCAGCCAGGTCATTAATACTCCCTTAAGGAAATTATTTCAGAAGAGACTAGCTTGTTCTAAACCACCTGAAAGCTGGTTCTTCTGCCTCTGGTCCAAGGAGTCTGTTACATACAAAGAGAGAGCAACCATGTACGCTTCCGGCTCCGCCATTCTCTGTCCCTCAATCATTTCTCTCCTTCCTTTCCCGAGTGCTGAGTCCCCTCAAACCGTCTGTGCTATATGACAAAGTGCTACCTCGAACTTCTATGTAGACTGTACCTGAGCCACGCAGATGGAAAATCTGCTCCGCTCTGAGCGTGGATTCTGTTCTCCCCTAGTGGGACGGCTGGACAGCTCCGTAGTGCCCAACACTGTGAGGGAATTCACCATCTCCAGGCTGTACCCGGCTACAGAATATGAAATCAGCCTCAACAGCGTGCGCGGCCGGGAGGAGAGTGAGCGCATCTGCACCCTAGTGCACACAGGTAAGCACAGCCCCCTCATTGTGTCCAGGGGAGACCCTGGCTGAGCATTTGCCGCAAACAGAACAGAGCACTATGATCCTGGGGTCTGAGGTTCCATTTGTAGGCACTCCCTAATGCTGGTGGCCTAATGCAAGGATTTGTGCTGTCAACCCAAAGATATGGGGTTCCAATCAGCAGCTCCATGGGAAAAAGATGAGCAGTCTCTCAGCAGGCAGTTTACTGGCTCTGAAAACCCACTGGAGGGCCAGATATGGGTCACTTCAGACTAGACAGTACATAAACATAACAGCAGCAACAATCTAACTTACTATCTCATGGAAAGCAAGTCACGATTGCTCTCGCCATGGACATCTCGACCTAAAACTGGAAGGTTAGAGTCTCCTGGCAGGTGACTGAAGAGTTTCTTAATTTTGCTGGTTTAAGTTAAGAATTGCCCTACTGGAAAAGTGACCTTTCAAAGAGACAATGAAAGGGAACTTCATCTTAGATGCCTGAATCATGCAAGATGAGTCCATGTAATGTCTTAAAAGGCTTCAGAGAAGACAAGAGTTGTTATCTTTATAATACCCCCTGGAGTCAGGGAATGCTTTATCATATGTTGCCAAATTCCCCAAGTAGTATACTAACTGTATTTGCTCTTGCTCTGTGCTTAGGAGAGGAAAGAAGCCTTTCTCTGGAAAACAAGCTCCCTTGCTGGAATCAAGAACACGTTTTCTTCAGCAGTTCCTTTACCCCTCCCTCTCCTTCCCTTCAGCCACTCTACCACACAGAACTAGCAAAGATGTCATGTAGAAATTACCAGAAATGACAGCTAGCCCCTAGAATTAGTTAAACCATCATTACAATGTGGTTGTTACCTGCCATTGAATCAGAACCAATTCACAGCTAACAGCCAGTGGATTTGCAGAGACCGTAAATCACTCAGGAGGAGATGGCCTATCTTACTCTCTCGGAGCAGTGGACTCAAACCACGTGCCTTTGGGTTGGCAATGCAATTCCTTATCTCTAGGCCACCTGAGCTCCCTCATCATTGCAATAATACATGGGGAAGCATCCAGCGCTCATCATTAGAAAAACCCCTGGATCTGCTGAGGTTGCTTAATTTCCACAAAGAGCCCTGGTAGTGCCATGGGTTGCACATCAGGCAGCAAACCAAAAAAGTCTATCTGTTCCTGTGAAGATTTACAGCCTCTGAAACCCTGCGGTGATGCTCTATTCTATCCACAGGGTTGCTGTGAGTTGGAATCAGTTTGATGACAGTAGGTTTAAGTTTATTTTGTTGTGTTTTCATTTCCTCAGAGACTATTTTCTGAGTCAAAGAAAGGTGCCTTAGAAGTTCTCACTACTTTTGTGGCTGCGTTTTACTAGCCCTGAAATAAGATCTCTAAGGCAATGTTTGAAGATTATGTCTTCAGAAGTAAAAATAAAAGAAAACTTCTAAAGACTCCATAAGTTCTCAGCCTCCTCCAAACCTAGGATTACAGATACTGCAGATAATTCCACCATGTTGTTGTTATTGTTATGTGTCGTCGAGTCGCCTGTGACTCATAGCAACCCTATGTACAACAGCCCTAAACTCCGCTCTGTCCTGTGCCAATCGACCGTCTCTGACACTCCCATCCCAATTATCCCAGTCACTGAATCAATCCACCTCATAGAGGGCCTTCCTCTCCTGCGCTGTCCCTCCACCCTCCCAAGCATGATGTCCCTCTCTAAAGACCGGTCTCTCCTCACTACATGTCCAAAGTATGTTAGACGGAGCCTCAGAATCCTTGCCTCCAAGGAGCCACCCGGTTTAACTCTTTCCAGGACAAATCTGTTTGTTTTCCTAGCAGTCCATGGTATTTTCAATACTCTTCTCCAGCACCACAGCTCAAATGCATCAATTCTCCTTCTATCCTCCTTGGTCATTGTCCAACTCTCTGATGCATAACAGGTGATTGCAAAGACCATGGCCTGTATCAGATGCACCTTAGTCTCCAAAGAGATACCATTGCTCTTCAGTACTTTGGAGAGGTCCCTAACAGCAGTTTTTCCCATGGCAATGCACCTTTTAATTTCCTGGCTGCTGGTGCCAAGACTGTTGACTATAGAGCCAAGCAAACTAAAGCTGTGTACAAGTTTGTTTTATGTAAACTTACCTTACTCTTTACATGATCTCTGATCGTTAAAACCTCAACCAATATTGATCAGAAATGGTAACTCACTCATTCTCACTCACTTATTACCATCAAATTCGAACCAACTCATAGCTGACTATCCAGCAGGTTTTCAGAGACTGCAAATCACATGGAAAGAGATTTTCTATCTTTCTTCTGTGGAGTTTCTGGTGCATTTGAGCCATAAGAAGCTTCTTCAGGTGCCCCTAGGAGGCATACATGATGAAGCAACTAATTACTGAATGGTTGGTGATTGCAACCTACCCAGAGGCACCTCAGAGGCCAAGCCCAGAAATCTACATCCAAAAATCACAGCTTTAAAACCCAACGCAGTTGTTCTGTTCTGCACCCACGGGAATGCCTTGAGTCAGGTCTGTCCATGGGAAACTCAAGACAATAACAACCCACCTTCTTAGAATTTCTAGAAACTCATGACAAAGAAATTAGGCTTTCTACTCATTAAGAACAATAAAATGGAGTGAAAGAACCTCTTACTCCCAAGGCAAAAGACAGCAGCAACTCAGGTCAGATGCTCATTCCTTGCGTCTGTCATCACAAGCAGCAGGCATCTCTCAAGTAGATTTTCAGCTGTGCACCATCCCAAATCCTGTCAGTCAGGCGAGGCTACAGCTATTGTGGCAACTTCCAAAGTCAGATGACTCATTGAAATGCCTTACTTTGTGGTTGCTGTTTTAACTTAAGGTCTATGATTTCATAACTTTTGGAAATGAAACCTCTTTCAAGGTGTCGCCTTTAATGTCAGAGAGATCAAGACAAATCAGAGCTCATAAGAACTTCAGCTAAAAAAATTCTGAAGGCACAGATTTTTTTTATCAAAAAAATGATAAAAATATTTTCTGGTTGTTGCTTTGAAATGAGAGGCATATGCAAGGAAAAAAGGAAAACTCTTCAATTAGAAAATAAGGCCAAGCTTACAAAAGTATGTTACATGAGGTATATGTTGTATTGATGTCTAAATTACTGTAATAACATCCATTTCTAAAATCCCAGCTTTACAGAAGGGAAGCATAATCATGAAGCAAAGTTGTAGGGCATGAGCAGATGAGAAAAGAAAGCTAGTCCAATAATGAGCAAATTCTACATCTGCAGAAAGGGCTTTGACCTCCATAAACCTGCAAGATAACTTTAACTATCTATGCTGCAAAACCAAAAAAAGCAAGACTTAGTCATAAAGCAAGGACATGGTTTGTGAGCAGTAAAGCAAGGAAAAGTTCAATAGAAGAACTAATAATTAGATGTGACATTAGGGGCAATTTGAGTCTTATTTCTTCTATAAATATTTACCAAGTCCCATAAGTTATAGATACTGGAGATACTCCTGCCCTCATTGAGTTCCCATTACACTTCCTGAAGTTCATCAGTAGAGAGTTTACCATAAGGCAGGCCTTTGTTTGTTGTTGTTATTTTTGTTAAGTGCTGTCAAGTCAACTACAACTCATAGTGACCCTGTGAACAATAGCCCTGAACCCTGCCCTCTCCTGAGCCAACCTTACTATCTCCAACACGCCTGTCCCCATTGCCACAGTCACTGTGTCAATCCGTCTTATCCAGGCTCTTCTTCTCCTGTGCTGACCCTCCACCCTTCCAAGCATGATATCCTTCTCTAAGAACTGGTCCCTCCTAGAAAGTGCAAATAGTGCAACATAAATCGATAACCATTTCTATGTGTTCTTAATTACTCCATCTAGATTTATATGTCTAAAAAAATTACTAAGAGTCATATATTTGGTATCAGCAGCAGCATCTGAGATAGATGTCCTGCACATATAAAGTCAATGAAGAGATAGAAAGGAAGACCGGGGCAGTGGTGAACAACTGAGTACTTGGGAGGACAGTAGAGAGAGAAGAATAAGGGGCTGATGGAAACAGAATGGGAAACATGGACGAGGTCTCTGTTCACTCCACTTCTTTGTAGCTCCCAGATGACGCAAGTCAAAGAGTGAAACTTTCTGGGATCAGTGTTTCTTGTACTTCCACCTGGAACGTCTTATAATTTACTCTCTGTTTCAGCCATGGACAACCCTGTGGATCTGATTGCTACCAACATCACTCCAACCGAAGCCCTGCTGCAGTGGAAGGCCCCTGTGGGTGACGTGGAGAACTACGTCATTGTCCTCACGCACTTTGCAGGTGGGTATCTGTAGGCCTGAGCTCATGGCAGGTGGGAATAGGGCGTACAGATCAATACAAAGGTGAAGAAAGGCGTGTTGACAGTCTAAGGAAAAAATTCCATTTCCTGCCTTGGTTATACTGTAAATTTCTCAAGATTACTGCAAACGGAGCGAATGGTTTTCACTAAAAGAATTGAGAAATCTAAGTCTGAAAGATCTGGAAAACCATGTAATGACAAATACAAAATCAGAGTAACACTAGGAAGAAAAACTCAGAGAGAGCTAAAACTTATCCCCAAATTCTAAGGACATTTATAAGCATTTAAAGAGCAAGAAAAACACTGTGGTTATGACGATCATGCTTGGGTCTCATTTCTTTACTCTTCCATGTTATCATGGAAACTCTGGTGTCCTAGTGGTGTGAAACTACCACAATCCCAAAGGTATGCAGTTCAAATCCACCAGGTGCTCTGTGAGAGAAAGATGGGAAATCTCATCTTGTCCAATTAACATCCCTTTTGAAATCTGCTAGAGGGTTAGTTAGGGGTCAGTTCTGACTCCATGATAAAACACCACCATGCTGTCATAGTGCATGACAGCAGGGGATTTATATTCAGTTCAAATAGTTGAACTGATATTCATTCTTGAGGTTCAATGTCATCTTCACCACTTTTATTCACCTTAAACCATGTGAAATTGAACAAGACAAAATGTAAAATTGTATTGGGTAGTCCACATATTGGGAGCTCTGGTGGTCTAGTGAGTATGGAGTTATGCTGCCAAATCAAAGGGAAGTGGTTTGAATACACC
Source organism: Elephantulus edwardii (assembly GCF_000299155.1). NCBI lineage: Eukaryota > Metazoa > Chordata > Mammalia > Macroscelidea > Macroscelididae > Elephantulus > Elephantulus edwardii. Next base: position 1,938,979 of record NW_006399811.1, on the reverse strand, counting down.
AGCCGACACTGCGTAATTTACAGCCTCTGAAATCCCACTGAAAAGTCAGCTCTAAATAAGTTCTAAATCAACCACATGCAACAACAAATGATACACGGTGTAACAGAATTCTGTGGATTAGTCTCCAGCTACGCCATCCTGAACGTGCCCAATTTCATCTGCTCTTGGAAGCTTAGTGAGGTTACTGTTGTGTTCCATCAAGTTGAAGCCAACTCAGAACATCAGGTGGATTTGAATTGGTGGTGCAACTCCTTACCCACGAGGCAACCAGAGCTCCCTAAGTGGAAAAAGGTCTGGTTAGTACTTTGATGGGAGAATTCTGTGGGTTACATTTAGGAACCCAGAGAATAGAGATGCCAAAAGACAGAAGGCAGGCAGGCAGATGTCTTGTTTTTCAAAAATGACAGAGAAAGCCAATTCTGTAAGGTACAAAGAAGCAAATTTATTGTCCAACCTTAGAAAAAGAAAAGCTGAAACAGACCACTAACCAAATTGGAAAAGAAATTAGCAATCATGGCAACCAGCATAGGTTCACTAGGAACTACTTTTCCAAAATCAAGGCATTTAAAAAGCCCACTTAGCACTTTGTCCTTACTTAATATAGAAAATTGCATGATGGGCCTTATTTAGAGTTAGCTGGAACTGGAACTGATTGAATGACTCTCCTCAAAGACTAAATATCATTGCTATGGATACATTCTAATCCCTCTGTGTATGTGCACATTTCATCTTCTTACAAATCATGATCCCTCATTTCTTAACCCTCACGTTTTCTCAATCCTCTATGAATTTTCACACGCTGTTTTCTTCTCCAAGAAATTATTTCCCCAGTTATCAGCCTAGAAATCCCATCCTTCAAGTCTGAATGTCAACATTCTCCCCTCTGATAAAGTTTCTCTTATTCTCCCAAGGCAATAACTGCTCATAGGAACTAGTGGAGAGGGCCATGGTAACAATTAACTTGCATTCAAGTCAATGCATTGTTATCAATTTGGAGCCTAGTGATAGCTGACCCTCCAGTGAGTTTTCAGAGGCAGTCAATCACATGGGAGGAGACTGCCCATCTTTCTCCTGCAGAGAAACTGGTGGGCTTGAACTGTTCCTCTTTGAGTTGGCAGTACAACTCTCTACCCACCACTTCACATGAAGGGAGTTCTGGTACAGTCCACAGGGACCTGGGCCACTAACCCAAAAGCCCAACCTGTCTGGTGGTTCAAATCTATTAGCAGCTCCACGGGATAAAGAGGAGCAGTGTCCCCCAGTTCGATTTACAGTCTCAGTAAACCAGTGGGAGGTGGGGAGGGCAGCTCTGAGTGCACTCTGACTTGAGATCAATGAGAAAAGGAGGAACTCATTATGAAAGTAATGTGATAGAGAGAAGCATAGGACATGATAGATCACATGCAATAGGCATGTAAGTTAAAGCAAAAGCTACTGAGAAGACAGGAGGAAGGTCTTACCTTTGAAAAAGAGGAAAAGACAGGGAACTCCAAAGAAAAGCTGAGGGTCCGAGCATTTTCAGAGATGTGCGAGAGAATAGCAGCAACACTGAATGGAGGCAGGATGTAGCAAGGAGCAATGCTCGTTAAAGACATTCTGTCTCTTTGAAAGAGTTAGATTGAGCTTTAACTTACTTGCATGTCTTTCTTTGTCTTGAGACCATATGAAATTTGAACCCTGAGTTGCTACCTGGTTTGGAAGCGTACCTGATAAATTCTTATTACATGCTGAGTGACTCCGGAGTGGTCTAAGGACACAATGGAGAGATTGGCCTTGATCTAAGGAACAGTTTTACCAACAGCTTGAGTGAAGACAGAGAAGACAAGCTTAATGAATCTGTATCTAAAACAAAGTGTGATTGATAGACTCCAAATACAAAATATTTTAAAAAACTGAAACAGTGATCCAAAATGCTGTTAACAAAGCAAAATGCAATAGCAATAACATTCTGCCCATAGATCTAAACAAATCAACTACCCAGGGGTACACTGAGGTTATGAACAAGAGCTTTGGTTAGCAATAATATGACAATAGTATCATATGATTGTTTAAAACCTAATTGACTTGTATAAATGGCACACACAGAAGCAGAAGTAATCCTTGCTTATTCGTTGGTCAGTACATAGCAATTATTCTCAGTTCTCTTTTGAATATTTGCATTTCAAAAAGGATACTGATAATTGGTTGCTCATTCTGAGAAAAGAAACCAGGATCAGTAGGAATATTGGAGTTGAGGCAATTTCAAATAGGATGAAACAAAACAAACCCACATCAAACTCACTGCCATCAAGTTGGAAGCAGCTCATAGGTGACACTCCACGCACCCCACCCACCCCCAGTGGCTTTTCTGAGGCTGTAACTACACTGGAGGAGAGTGTCCATTTTTTCCAGCAAAACTGCTGGCAGATCCATACCTCCAGAGAATATTTGACTTTGGGTTAGCAGCACAACTCGCTACCCACTAGGACATCAGGGCTCCCCCACAAAGAATAGGAATTAAATGTTCTTAAAAGAAGAAACACCTTAGCTAGGACAGAAAAATGGGGAGGCAAGCTTTATGTAGACAAAGAACTCAGCTTATTGTTTGAAACTCCAGTAACCTGAGTAGAAGTTCTGGAGAAGACAATCTGACTTTCATATAAGAAATGTTTCTCTCAACAAAAAATATAGAGAATAAGATGGCAAGTTAGATAAACTCTAACATATTTTTTCCAAGTACTCTAATATTAACTTTCAAAACAAATTGCCTCTGAGTCAATGCCGCCTCATGGCTGAAACCCCAGTAGTTTCTGAGGCTGTAAATCATATCACAGGTGGTTGTTGTTGTTGTTGTTGTTGTTGTTAGGTGTCATCTAGTTGAGTATAACTCATAACAACCCAATGAACTACATATCTGAACTCTGTCCTATCGGAGGCCATCGTCATCATCTCTGACACACTTGAGTCCATTGCAGCAATCACTGTGTCATTCTTTCTGGTTGAGGGTTGTCTCTTTCCTTCCATCTTTGCAAACATATCACAGGAGATTTCCCATATTCTTCCCTAGGAACCACCAGTGGATTTGAACTATCAGAGAGGCATGACCTTTGGGTTAGCAGCACAATAGCCCATGGAATATGTAGAGCCTTGTTAAATGCCTTTGTGGGTCTTCCCTAAGCTGAAATGTCTTTTTCAATGTTGATTCATATTTCTCTGATTGTAGTTGCTGGAGAGACCATCCTGGTTGATGGAGTCAATGAAGAATTCCAGCTTGTTGACCTACTTCCTAGCACCCACTATACTGTCACCATGTATGCCACTTCTGGACCTCTCACCAGTGGCACCATCAGCACCAATTTCTCTACCCGTAAGTACCTGGTCATCTATATACTGCTATCTCTGGAGGCTTTTTTAGATCCTTAGAATCATTGGTTTCACCATGGTGGACAACATCATAGTGATAGGCTCTTGACAGGGCAGCTAAGAGCTATTCTTACTTTGGTTGATGCCAGTTCAACTGCTTTTGAGCTGTGGTGTTGGAGGAGAGCACTAAATATCCCATTGCAAAAGAGCAAACAAACAGATCTTGGAGAAGGTGCAGCCACAGTGCTCCTTGAAGGCAAAAATGATAAAGCTTCACCTCACATGCTTCAGGCATGTTACTAGGAAGGGTTAGCCCTTGGAAGAGGGCCATCATGCTTGGGAAGGTGGAGGGTTGGTGAAAGAGAGAAAGAGCCCTAACCAGATGTACTGACAGTGCATGACTCCTGCAATGGGCTCTAGTGTGTCAAAAGTTGTGAGGATGACAGAGGATAGGACAGGGTTTAGGTCTGTTGTTCATGGAGTCGCTATGACCATGGCACCTAACAACAAGTCCAGCTGCCAGTGAAAGTGAGAAGGTGCCCTCAGCAAGCAGATGCACATCTTTTCCATCACCTTAAGTTTGGGTGACAGCTGTAGAACCAAACCAAAAGTCCAAGAGATACTGTGTTAACTTCTTAGTGCTGATGCAATGGAAATGCCAGCGTTTGTGGCTTTGAAGAACTGACATCATTTTCTCATAGTTTAGGAGTCTGGAAGTCTGAAATCAGGATGCTGGCTCTAGGGGAAGGTTCTCTATTGGCTCTTTCAGCATCCATAGCCCCCTTATTCCTGAGTTCCTCCAAAATCTTCACATGGTATCTACCTTCCCTTCATTTGTACTTGCTTCTGTGTCTAATATGCTCTTTTGTAACTCAGTAGCAATTAGGTTTATCTCCCAGACTGCACTGATACAGCTTCATCATTATAACCAAGAAACTCCTAGTCCCAAATGAGGTTGCATCCTCAGGTACAAGGGTTGGACTTCAGCAAGATATGTTTTGGGGGAGAGGACACAATTTAATCAATAGCAAATATTAAAGGTCTAGATATGACGGTAACCACTTCTGAATGGGGTCATAACCAGGAGAGCTGTAGACAAAGCTATTAGTGTGGGAATATTAAGAGTTTAAAGTAGCCTCACAGCCATGCAAGCTTAACAAGGTCAAGATCCCAGGCATTATGGGTCAGCCCATGTCTAGAGGTCCAGGTGAGGGAATGGGAGACTCACTGCAAGAACGATATTGAAATGTTCTCTTCAGACCCAGGAGCACCCTGGCTACTCCTGTCCCAGTCAGCACTGAGCTCAGCCTGTACCAGCTCTCAGGCTCAGAGACAGGGACTTAGACCCACATGCCTGGAATCGAGCAGAGAGGAGCTATGGAGGCAGGCGCACGCCAGCATGTTCTCTTTGCAGTCCTGGACCCTCCAGAAAACCTGACAGCCAGTGAAGTCACCAGACAGAGCGCGCTCATCTCCTGGCAGCCTCCCAGGGCAGACATTGAGAACTACGTCTTGACCTACAAGTCCACAGATGGAAGCCGGAAGGTAAGATTTTCTTTGAAGGGGAGAAGATCTTTTCTATCAAGCAAGACAATCCACAGAGGAAGAATTTAAGCACCCTAACAAGAAGACACAGGATACCGTGGAGGAAAGAGCCAGGGCGTCTGGGCTCTCGTTCTGCCTCTATTGTCACCTACCATATGAGTCAAGGTAAAGCCACAGACTCCACAACCCTCCATTTCTTCCTCTAGATAGAAACATCTACCCCTGTAGCTTCACTAGGCTTGATGATACTTCAAATATAATGATGCCAAGCTTCAAACTATGTACATATGTGGTATTGAAACAATTTTCCACCACAGGACTAAATAAACATAAGCAGAATAGCAAATTCAATGGCCTTTTATACTTCTCAATAAGCATTTTAAAGGCTGAATCTTTCTGGCCTACAGTAAAGAGATGACAGGTATTGTTTATGGCATCAGTCAAAACAGCCCATCTACAGCCCTGCTTGTGAAGCTTTCCTGGGTAGTGGAATCTTTAAAAAAAAAAATCAACGTATACGCAAAAGCCAAACATACACAATAGATTTAGCAGAACCACTCTGTTGGATATGGGAGTGGGGGTGCCTAGAATCCCGCTTCAAACGTCTTCCTTAACTCTGTGAAAGCCAATAGATTGGATGGCTACTCCAGATGCCCTTCTGTCCATGTGCACTTGTTAAGGCAGGAGATGCCCAGAGTCTCACAGAGGAGCTGTCCTCTCTGCTTATTGCTTTCCTTTTTGTTAGGTGATGCAGAAGACAGTTCTGGCTAATGCAGAACTTTGTATCTAAGTCCTAGTGGGCTATGAGACTTCCACTTCACTTCCCCAGACCCCCATGTTGTGGGCTTGCTGCTCTTATCCACCCCTCTTCCTCTGATCCTTCTGACAGGAGCTGATTGTGGATGCAGAGGACACGTGGATCCGATTGGAGGGGCTGTTGGAGAACACAGACTATACTGTGCTCCTGCAGGCAGCACAGGACGCCATGCGGAGCAGCATCACCTCCACCGCCTTCACCACAGGTGAGAGGCCACTTTGATGTCTTTTTTCCACTATGTGATGTTTGGTTCTTTGGCAGTCTCTGCCAAACCTTTTCCTGGGAAGAGAACTATCAGAGAAACTCAATTACCTTCCTGCCAAGGAAAAGAGTTATTTCTTCTTCTACTTCCTTCCCCTTCCCAAAGCACGGCAAGAAACCTCTCAATACCAAGGCACCTGCAGGAACCAGCTGTGCACTTCCCTACCTCACCTGCCTGAACCAACTAAACACACCGAGGAAAGACATCAGGTTCTTGCTCAGAATCTCTGCAAGTGTTTCTAGCAAATATTGTTCCTCCCTCCCTCCTTCCCCACTGTGCTACCGAGAATCAGAAATTTACCTGCTGAAAGGAGCAATAAATTCAAATTCACTGCTATTGCATAGATTCGGGCTCCCAGCCGCCCTACACGACAGAGTACAACTGCCCCACAGCGTTTCCAAAGCTGTAAATCTTAACCACTCTGCTACCAGCACTCCTCCAAAGGCAACGGTTTTCTTAAAAAACAAAGCAGAAACCACAACTAAAACTAACTCTGCTGTTGAGTTAATTTAAACTCATAGCAACCCCTCTACTAGATTTCCAAGTCTGTAAATCTTTACAGAAGACTGCACATTTTTCTTCTGCATAGGAGCTGATGAATTTGAACAACTGACCTTTTTTGGAAGTACAATTCATAATATACTATACCAAAAGAATTTTTTATAAAGGTAGCGTTGTTGTTGTTGTGTACCATCGAGTCAGAACCGACCTATAGCTGACCCTCTGTTGGGTTTTCAGAGACAGTCAGTCGCATGAGAGGAGAATGTCCACCTTTCTCCTGTGGAGCAGCTAGTAGCCTTGAACTGCATGCCTTTGGGATTGTAGCACAGCTTCTTGCTATGAGTCCACGAGAGCTCCCTAAAGGTAGCATAATTACTCCTCATACACAAAGCACCTTTGTGTCTTTGTGGCCCAAACTTGGTCCTTTTAACAACTGATGGTGATGAAGACCTTAGACCCCTATTTTACAGAAATCACATGGCTAGGACACGGCTGGGACAGAGCCTGAGGTCATCTATCTCTAAGACTAGGCATTCCTCTTGCCTTCATTGAAGTCAGCAGAAGATGATTGAAAAATGCTTTTAGGAGAGAAGAATGTGCTAATGTGTATAATGGAGTTCCAGGGTGACACAGTTAACACACTATCTTGGCTGCTAAGCAATTTGAGGATTGAGTTCACTAAGAGGTGCTTCAAACGAAAGGCTTTGCAATCTATTTTTTTAAGATAAAAAGCTCAGTTATGGACAATCCCATGGAGTACAGTTCTACTCTGATGTATATGGAGTTGTCATGAGTCAGATGAGCTCTTCTTTAATGTTTAGAAATCATCTAAACAAGATCTTCCCTTTGAGCACTATTTACCAGACAGTTATAACTCCAGAGAGTTCTGGTGGCTTAGTGATAAAGAGTTGCAATGCCACAAACCCAAAGGTGTGAGGTTCAAATCCACCAGCTGCTCCAAAAGAGAGAGATGGGCAGTCTCCTCCCATGTGATTCACTGCCTCTGAAAACCCACTGGAGGGTCAGCTATGAGTTGGATCTGATTCTATGGTGCACAACAAAGGTGCTGATTCTAAGGAGTGCTGGTGGCATAATGTTAGACTTCCAACTGAAAGGTCAGTGGCTTGAGTCCATCAGTCAATTCACTGAAAAAAAGATGGGCAATCTTCCCAGAAACCTGAAAGAAGATCTCTGTGAGTCGGAATCAATTTGACAGCAGCAGATTCATTCTTTGGTTTGAGCTCTAGCCATATTGGATGTATTACCTAGTTAAATCCCATAATAACCTGTGTAATAGGTATGATTATCATTGGCCATAGATGGAGGAACTGGGCCACAAAGAAGTGAAATAACTTTCTCAAGATCCTACTGCTCTTAAATAGAAAGGCCTAGTATTTGAGGTCAGATGGTTGGACTCTGGAGCTCATGTGTTTGTAAACACTACTGTCCTACTTCTTATGCAGACAGCCTCTCTGCAGTGTGTGGTGTGGGACTACCCAGCCCAGACTTTGCATTCCCCCTACTCTGAAGGGTAGGTGTGCATATGTGTGTGGCGAGTGTGAGCAGGCTTCTGAGTCTAGACTTAACCCTAAAGATGATCTGCCATCTTACCTTAGAGCACTAGGTTGGGTTACATTCCACACCCCAGACTCAAACAGTCCTTCCACGCCAACCCAGGTGCTTCCTGCTCTTGTAGACATGTTCTACCTGACAAAAGGGACACTGGACCAGATGCACCAAATTTCTGCCAGTGGTCCTTTAGCGCTGTGAGTTGTGAATGAGTCCTATTGTCCTTTCTTTTTAAATAATGTCCATTTGTATTTTATTGACTTGCAAAAGCAAGTGTGTATCACAATAAACAAAGACTAACGTTGAGGAGAACAGGAATTCTAGAACACTTAATTGTATTTATACAAAACCTGTACTTAGACCAAGAAGCTGGTGTCAAACAGCATGAGGAAATACTACATGGTTTAAAATCAAGAAAGATGTGTATCAGGGCTGTATCCTATCTCCATACCTGTTCAGTATATATGCTGAACAAATCATTCAAAGAGCAGGACTTTATGAAGAAGAATGCGGTATGAGGTTCAAAGGAAGACTCATCAACAAATTTTGAGAGCTGGACAATGAATAGGGATGCTAGAATAAAGATCAATACCTTTAAGTTGTGGTGTTAGAGACGAGTGTCCCACAGACAGCTGAAAGTACAAACACACATGTCGTGGAGAAAATGTAACCAGAGTGCTTGTTAAAGCCAAGGATGGTGAAGCTTTGTCTCACTTACTTTGGGCCATGTTGTTAGAGAGGCTATTCCTCATGTTTGGAAAGGTGAAGGGTCACGGGAAGAGAGGAGGACCTTCAAAGGGATGAATGGACACAGTGGTTGAAGCAATGAGGTCCAATACATCAGAGATTATATTGATGGCACAGGATCGGGCAGGGTTCATATCTGCTGTTTATCAGGTTGCTATGAGTAGCACTTGACTCGATGCCACTTAATAACAACAACAAGGTTCCTATAGTGAACACATTCATCATAAAGAGGTTTTGCATTAAAAAAAAGAAGATGAGACCTTGTTCACACAGTCAAGGTGTGAAAGCAGAGATGTATCCTTACGAACCAGAACTAGTGGGCACGGACCTTTTGAGTGAGGCTGGCATCACTTATACTCACACTTTCCAAAGGGTGTCTTGGATCCAAAGTGTTGTTTTCATCTTGTTTAACCTCTTCCCTGTACATACACTCTCCTGTAGAGTCTTCTTTTCCAAACTACCTGCCCCAGACCCACAAATTAGAACCTTTCACTGAATGAAGAATTTCTTTTTCTTAAAAAGGACAGAAACAACTACTTTAACAGAGCTCCCAGTTTATATATTTATCAGGTCCAAACCAATTCTAGAAGACCCAGTACACTAGTTAAAGCACTCAGCTAAAACCCAAAATGTTACTGGATCCAATTTGCCACCCACTCTATGGAAGAAAGATGCAGAAGTCTGCTTCTATAAAGATGCACAGCCTTGGAAACCCTGCGAGTTTTTTTCTGTCCTACAAGGTCACTAAGGGTCAGAATCAATTCTGACAACAGTAGCTTTTTAGACCAGTCATTTAATATCCAAACTTCATGGGTGTCTATACTTGCTTAATGCAGTATGAGCTTTGAATCCCCTTCTGGGTGATATCATGGCTAGTTAATGTTAGCTACGTGACAATGTTCTTAAGGTGCAATGCTTTGCTCAGATACCTCTCTGCTCCTACCATTACTTTTGCTTAGATAAAGTTTCCCTAAAGAATGTTCAAGAGTTGGGACCAATGCCAACACAGGAGGAACATGGAAGAGCCCAATTGCTGGTCCAACTTGTGTAGTTTCTGACCGAGCTCCTCCATGTAGGGTCAAGAGTACTAGAGAAAGACTTGCCTCTCAAGCATGGAAAAGAAGTGTCCACCTTTATAAACTTTTTCAAGATTTTGACAGAAAGCTTGAATTGCATTTTCTGTCACTTACGCCCATCAATCTCTGCTAGCTTTGCCTCTGAGATGCATCAGAACCCATTAGGGTGGGGAAATAGTTCCCAACTGCAGAATGAACAGTTCAAAGATAGGAATAATACATGTAAGAGTACCTTCTGCAAAGCCTGACATTCAGACAACGACTTGCTACTGGTAGATTCAAATAGTTACATTTCAGCTGCAGAGAACTCATAGGGGGGCCCTTTGTTGAGCCGGAGTCCCAGTAGGAGAATTCTCAATATTCCTAGCAGGAATGGTACACTTATGTACTACTGCAGAGTATGATACACAAAGTCCTCTCATTTCAGACTCTCTGAGTTGTCCCAAAAGTAAGTGCCCCTGAATAAGTTACATGAAGCCTACAGTTATTTTAATATTAATGGATAATATTAATATCCTCTCATAGCTTGAGCCATCTCCCCAAAATCTGTCAAGTACAAAAGAAAGGGAGAGCAGGGTATCAATTTCGTATGGGCAGGGAAGAAGCTGTTACCAACAAGGGAAAGAAGTGAAATTGAAGAAGGGTTGAGTGTCAATGCTCAGGAGATTGAAATGCTGCTGGTGTGGCCCCCACATGTATGACTCCTGCTGAGCACGAAGTCTGAGGAATGCTGGAAGCAAACCAAGGCCAGTGGATTTAGGGTTAATTCCATTCCAGTGACCAGCATTCTTTCACTGACAGCACATGACTTTTTCTACTTAGCAACGTTATGCTCTCAGGGCTGGCAGACCTCAGCTGATCATCCTGAGTGTTTACTATCATTTCCTCTCATGGTATCCCCAAGTGGCACAGCTCTTGCACTCCACTGCTAACGGAGGTTGATGATTCAAATCTACCCAGAGGCATCTTGGAAGAAAAGTCTAGTGGTCTACTCCCAAAATAAGCAGCCTCTGAAGATCCTACAGAGCCTAGGTCTAGTCTGGTACACTCAGGGTTGCCATGAGTCAGAATCAACTTAGAGGGCTGGTTTCTGTCTGTATGTAACATTCTCTTTTTTCTGTCTTTCTCTATTTGTCTGTCTGCCTGTCTCTCTCCTCTCTCTCTGTCTTTCTCTCAATAAAAGAACTTAAAATTTGGGTCCCCAAAAAGTCTCCACTTACTGACAAAACCTCTTCTTGTCCTGAGTGGACAAGAGACTTATTTCAAGCAAATAGGTAGGCTTTTGTTGTGTTGTTCAATGTCTTTGAGTCTCTTCCAATCCATGGTGATCCTACATACAACAGATCAAAATCTTTCCCAGCCACATACCATCCCCACCGTTTCCACTACACTTAAGCCTATTGCCAATCCATCACTGTCACTGTGTCAGTCTATCTCATTGAGGACCTTCTCTTTACTGATCCCTTTGCCTTCCCTTTTCCAAGGTCTGGTCCCTCCTAAGGGCATGCCCAAAGTATGTGAGACAAAGTTTCACCATCCTTGCCTCTAAGGAGTACTGTAGCTGCATTTCAGCTCAGACAGACTCACTTGTTCTTTTGGAAGTCCGTGGCATGTTCAATACTCCCTACCAGCACTGAAAAAGACTTGAGATGTTAAAAAAGAGATTTATCCCCCCTTCACCAACACTGAATCAAAGGCATCAATTCCTTTTCAGCCATTCATTTATTGTTCAACTTCAATATATACATGAAGCAATTGAAAATAAGGTCGGATGCATCTTAATCTTTAGTATCCTTGCATTAGAGAAGTCCTTTGTCAGTAGATTTGTCCAATACAATTTGTTGTTTGATTTCTTGACTGTTCCATGGATCCAAGTAAACGTAAGTCCTTTACAGCCAAAAAAAAAAAAAAAGAAAAGAAAAAGAGAGATTTTAAAAAGAGAAACAAAAATAAAAGAGCCTGCCCCAGTAAAGCCTCAGAACCTACTTTGATCAAGATGTCCTCCCTTGTGTTCCTGCCACATAATATAAGCCCATTTCATTCCTTCCCTCATGTTAATAGCTTCCTGTCCTCTTGTCTCTGGTGTTTGCACAAGGCTCTGGGGGGAATTAAACACAAGTAGCATGGAGAAAAGAAAAAAATATGGATACATTATTTATAATTTACTGTCGCCTGAAATTTCATCCAAGGTCTGCTTGTCTTTTAGAGACATGAATATAAATGAGGAAACAAATATTCCCCACAGAGCAACAGAGACTTGGTGAAATGATCATCTGAGAGGAAGGTTTCATTGTCTCTTTTAATACTATAAGAAACAAATAGGCCTTTAGCTAAAGCTTGTCCACAGAGGCAGCGGAGACTATAAAATAGGTTGTCTTTGACCTTGAGGTTAAGTGAAGACAGTCAGTTACAGAGGTACCCAGAGATGTAGTATTGCAAAGGTTTCTTTTATTGCCTCTGCTCGGGCCCTATCTATCTCACAAGCACCTGGCTGAGCTGTACTGTGCAATCGGTGTAAACTCTAGAGTTCACTCCAGCAAAAGCTTCCATTTCTGGGATTCTAAAAATGAGTGATGACTGGCAAACCCAGTCTTCTAGAATGACAAGATAGTGCAGCATGCAAATCCTCATAGCTATCAGATACATCAGAAAGGAAAGCCTGATTAGCAGTAACCACTACCACGTACCCTGATGATACCTCACCCCACGTGGGGAGCTGAAGACGCTTTCCTCCACTCCACCAATGAGAGACAACTTTAGTTGTTAATTAACTAAAAGGAGAGGTGCACATTCTCTTCCCTAAGACTTGGATTAGAGAAACAGCTAGAGCACTAAGCAACCCATTTGAAAGGTCATTTTTACTCATGTCCAAAATAGATACCTATAAGAGTATGTTTCAGACATACAAATTAATCATACCACACTGTTTATCAGGGAGTTCTGGCAGCTAAGTAGTAAGGAATTTCACTGCCAATGTGAAGGAACATGGTTCAAATCACCAACTGCTACGCAGGAGAAAGATGGACAGTGTCTTTGCATAGACTCTGAAAACCCACTGGAAGGTCAACTATGGGTTGGTCTGACTCAATGATACACAACAACAACAATAACTCTGTTTATCATAGATCACCAAAATTAGCCCCTGGCAAATTCCCTCTGTATATTTATTAATTTATTTCTAAATTATGTTATTTCCTTTTACTGTCTTTCCTTTTTCTGCTTTCATTATGTAACCATCCTAAGGTACTAAAATTTGTATCCTTTTGTTTGTATGTACTTTTACAAAGTACATTCTTGTAAAATTTTTCTGAATATAAATATTTTTGCTTGTTGTTGTTATGTGCCATCAAGTCGTTTGCGACTCATAGTGACCCTATGAACAACAGCCCTAAACTCTGCTCTATCCTGTGCCAATCACACTGTTTCTGACACTCCCATCCTGATTACCCTAGTCACTGAATCAATCCACTTCATAGAGGGTCTTTCCCTCCTGCGCTGTCCCTCCACCCTACCAAGTATGATGTCCCTCTCCAAGGACCTGTCCCTCCTTACAACATGTCCAAAGTATATTAGACAGAGTCTCAGAGTCCTTGCCTCCAAGGAGCCACCTGGTTTAACCCTCTCCAGGATGAGTCTGTTTGTTTTCCTAGCAGCCCATGGTACTCTCAATACTCTTTTCCAGCACCACAGCTCAAAGGCATCAGTTCTCCTTCTATCCTCCTTGGTCATTGTCCAACTCTCTGATACATAACAAGTGATTGCAAAGACCATGGCCTGTATCAGACACACCTAAGTCTCCAGAGAGACACCATTGCTCTTCAGTACTTTGGAGAGGTCCCTAACAGCAGACGTTCCCATGGCAATGCGCCTTTTAATTTCCTGGCTACTCGTGCCAAGAGTGTTGACTGTAGAGCTGAGCAAACTAAAGCTGTGAACAATCTCAATCTCTTCACCATCCATCCTGATGCTGCCAATTGGTCCAGTGGTGAGAATCTTTGTCTTCTTGACATTGTGTCTCAATCCATATTGGAGGCTGCAGTCCTTGACACTCTGCAACAAGCGCTTCAGGTCCTCCTCATTTTCATCAAGCAGGGTTGTGTCATCTGCATAACACAGATTGTTGATAGATCTTCCACCAATCTTGACCCCACATTTGTCCTCATAGAGCCCAGCTTCCCAGATAATCTGTTCTGCATACAGGTTGAAAAGGTATGGAGATAGGATGCATCCCTGGCATACGCCCTTCCCAATTTTAAACCATGCAGTATTCCCTTGCTCTGTTCTGACGACTGCCTCTTGGTCCAAGTATAGGTTTCGTATTAGAACGATCAAGTATCCTGGGATTCCCATTCTTCTCAGAGTCAGCCATAGTTTGTTATGATCCACACAGTCAAATGCCTTTGCCTAGTCAATGAAACACAGATAGACATTCCTCTGGTATTCTCTGCCTTCAGCTAAGATCCATCTAACATGAGCTACAATATCTTTAGTACTACAACCCCTTCTAAACCCAGCCTGGACTTCTGGCAGTTCTATGCTGAAGTGCTATTCCAGTCATTTTTGGATAATCTTCAGTAGACTCTTGCTTGCATGTGAAATCAATGAGATTGTTCTATAGTTTCCACACTCTGTTGGGTCACCTTTCTTTGGGATAGGAACAAATATAGATCTCTTCCAGTCAGTTGGCCAAGTGGTTGTTCTCCAGATTTCTTGGCACAACTTGGTGAGCACATCCAGGGCAGCATCTGTTAACTGAAATATGTCAATCGGTATACCATCTATTTCTGGAGCTTATTTTTTGCCATTTCCTTCAAAGCAGCCTAAACTTCTTTCATCACCATAGACTCTTGCTCATCTGTTGTTTCATGAAATTCTTCTGTGTCTGCCAATTCTTTTCAATACAGTGACTCAGTATATTCTTTCCATCTTCTTTTAATACTTCCTGGATCATTTCATATTCTGCTGAAAGCATCCTTGATTATAGCAACTTGAGGTTTGAATTTGTTCTTCAGTTCCTTGAGCTTAAGAAATGCTGACTCCAACTCCTGGCACATTTCATTGTAATATTTTACTTTGTCATCCCGTGCTGCCTTTTGAAATTTTCTATCCAACTCCTTAGTATCTTGAATTCTTCCTCATGCTTTGGCTTCTCTGTGGTCCAGTGCAATTTTCAGAGTCTCTTCTGACATCCATTTTGCTCTTCTCTTCTCTTCCTCTTGAAAGTCATTTTTGTTTAGCACTATTTTTAAGCTCCACACGGTTATGCATAGCTATAGTCTTTTCATCCAAGTGATGCAAAATACATGTGTATGCATAACATTTTACCTCTGTACTCTTCCAAAGATGGACATTAGATTTCTGTCTCTAACTCTCTCCACCACAATTGGGGCTATAGGAAATACCTTGTATGCTTATACTATGTATTAATAAGACTATGTCATGGTGGCCTAGTGGTAAGAAGCTGTGCTGCAATCCTGAAGGCACACAGTTCAAATTCACCAGCTGCTCCATGGGAGAAGGATAAGCAATCTCCTCCCATGCAATTAATTGCCTCTGAAAAGCCACAGGAGGGTCAGCTATCAGTTGGTTCTGATTCAACGGTATACAACAATATACCCAGTGGAAGACTTTTTTGGTGCATGGAGTAGGTTCTTGCTTAATTTAACTAAGTACTTCTCTCCCGGTAGTTGTCTCAGTCATCCCTCTCTGTAGCAGTATCTAAAGGCTCCTATATTCGAATGCTGACATTTATTGTCATCCATCTTTGTAAATTTTGACAATATGTTGGATACAATCAACTTCTCATTGTTCTAGCTGAATTTCTTCAAATTATTGAATTTTAACATCTCTTCATATTTTTTCATTTTTAGCTTCATTTTCTGCAATTTATCTGTTCATATTGTTTGCTTATTTTTCTACTGTTGTTGTGTACCATCAAATTGAAACTGATCCTTCGCTGACCCCCAACAGGTTTTTAGAGGCAGTAAATCACACGAGAGGAGATTGCCCTTCTTTGTCCCATAGAGCAGCTGGTGGATTCAAACCGAGAGCCTTCAGGATTGCGGCAGAGATTCTTACCACTAGGTCACAGAGCTCCCTTATTTTTCCTACTAGGGTCTCTGATTTACATATTGGGTTTGTTGGTTTTGTTTTTTTCTTTAAATTACACACAACTTCTACATTTATTTATCAACCATTACCTCCCTCTCCATGACATAGTTCCATAAGGCATGTTGCTATTTAAAAAAAAAAACAAAACACCTGCATAACATGTTTATGAAAATACTTGTTGGGAGAAAAGAAGAGTTAGCAAACTAACATTGAAGTTACATGTTGCTTATGTAAAAGTATGGTGGATGTCGATGTTGTAGCTATTATTGAGGTTTAGAAGTTGTCTTATGTCTTTCTCTGCCTCTAGGCCACAAAGACGTTCTCCATATATTCTTCTACTAACTCTCAAAATTTCTTTTTCAGGTATATTCTATTTTGTATATGGAATTTGCTAGGGATACAGTTTTCTTTTCTTTCTACAATGAGCCAGTTTACAGAGCACCATTTACTAAATAACTTATCTGTTCATTGGTTTGTATACGAAATTCCTTTATATCCTTGAATCTGTCTTTGAACTCTGCACTCCCCACTATCCCTAAGTCTGTTTATCTGCAAGTGGTATCAACCCAAAAGCACATGGGTTGAGTTCACCAGCTGCTCCACAGGAGAAAGATGGACAATCTCCTCCCATGCACTTTACAGCCTCTGAGAATCCACTGGAGGTCCAGCTACGAGTTGGTTCCAACTCAGTGTCATATAACAACATTCGCCAATAAAATGTATTTATGACCTCTGAGTATATCCTAATATCTGATAGGATAAGTGTTCCTGCAATTAATTTAATAAATGAATTTGGTGAGAATTGGCATCTTTAGAGTATTAATGCATTCCTTCCAAAAGTATATAATGTATCTTCATTCATTCAGATTATACTGATGTTCTTTAATAGGGCTTGAGATTTTTCTCTGTAGTACTCTTTTATGTTCTTGGTTATTTCTTTTCTAGAAATTTTTTCATTTCATCTGGGTTTTAAAACTTCACATAAAATTCTTCATAAAGCCTTTTATTATGTTTCATTTCTACTGCAACTGTAGCTCTTTTCCATTTTTGTTTCATTCATATTTTACTTATTTTCATCTTCTCTCTTGGTTCCTTAATCTTACTAGGATTATATTTCTCTTCCTCATATTTTCAAAGAACCAGATTTTGGACTTAAGATCTATATGCATGTTTCTATATTGCTGTTGATAATTAATCTTTCAAAAACCTAGGTTTTGGATTTAAGATCTATGTTTACATTTCTTTATCCCTGCTGATTCTTAAATATATCAATATAGTATCATTTCTCTAACAATCCAAGTACTTGTACATGCTTTCAAATCCTTCCTTGGCCTGGATAAGGATAAGAAGGGATACTTCTTATTCTTCTATACTCACCTAAACCTAACATTATACCTAAGGCTAGACCTACCTATAAATAATGCTTTCTAGATTTTTAGTTTTAGGTTATCACAGCTATGTTTTCCCTTCTCTGATTAACATCTTAATGCAATAATAAGACATTTTACCTATGTATTTGATCACCCTTACTTTTCATATCTCCAAGGTTCTTGCTTTCCTCATTTGTCCCCATATCCATTGGATCTATTCCAACTCACAGTGACCATGTAGCAGAACTTTCCCCTTTGAATTCTACAGTTTGTAAATCTTTATGGCAATGGATCACCACATTTTTCACTGGGGGAGTAGCTGCTTGGTTTAACCCACTGATATTTTGGTTAACCTCACAATTCCTGAGGGGGAGAAAATAACATCTGATGTCAATTGTAATTCAAATACGTTTTGAAACCTATGTTTCATTAAATTCGTAAAATTTGAAAAACACCTCACACTTGAATTGCAGTTTGGTGAGATATAAAATGCTGAGCTCAAATATTTGTTTCCTTCATATTTTAAAAATATCCTTCCATTGTCTTCCTATATGCAGTGTCACTCATGAGAAATCTGGCAGTATGGACTTTTGTTGGCTTTCCTTCTGGGAGCGTTTTAAGTATTTCTCTTTCTTTTTGGCAGTCTTCTTGTTGTTGTGTGCTATTGAGTTGAAATTGACCCATAGCTAACACTCCAATAGGTTTTCAGAGACAGCAAAACACACAGGAGGAGATTGCCCAACCTTCTCCCTCAGAGCCACTGGTGGGTTCAAACTGCATGCCTTTGGGGTTGTCTTGTAGGTTCTTTATCTTTTTATCCCCATTTGACACTGTGTGAGCCTTTTAAAGTTGAGGCATTTTCTCTTTACTTCTGGGAAATGTGTCTTGATTATTCCTTTAGACATTTTCTGTTAATATTTTTCCCCTTTCTAAGATTGCTATTAGTTGGATGTTAGACTTTATGGTCTATCCTCCATATCGCTTAGCTTTTTATTTATGTTTTTCCTCCATTCCATAAGCTCCTCTTACCTTCTCAGAGAGTTCCTCAATCTGATCCTCAAGCTCATTCATGTGTTCTTCAGCCATATCTAGATCAAGCAACGTTTCACTGTGCTGTATGGAGAGCTGCTATGAGTTGGGAGCTACGAGCTGGCATCAAATAACAACAACTTTGTATTCTGTTTTCCAGCTGCTATAATATTCATACCTAACATTTCTACTTCATTTTTTATTACTTACTCTTCTTTCACATGGTTAATATATTTCCTTAGCTCCTTAAATGAAGTTGTTGTTGTTGTTGTTGTTGTTGTTGTTATGTACCGTCGAGTCGCTTGCGACTCATAGTGACCCTATGTACAACAGCGTAAACTCTGCTCTGTCCTGTGCCAATCGCATTGCCTCTGACACCCATCCCGATTACCCCAGTCACTGAATCAATCCACCTCATAGAGGGTCTTCCCCTCCTGCGCTGTCCCTCCACCCTCCCCAGCATGATGTCCCTCTCTAAGGACCTGTCCCTCCTTACAACATGTCCAAAGTATGTAAGACAGAGCCTCAGAATCCTTGCCTCCAAGGAGAAGCCTGGTTTAACCCTTTCTAGATGAAATCTGTTTGTTTTCCTAGAAGTTACCATGATTAATTTAACCTTAGTGTGTCTATTCAGAAGATGAATGTCATCTTGCTTGCGGTCTTGGTGGGTCCTCAGTGACGGGAGCTCATTTTCCTTTGGGATTTCTGGGTCCTCTGCCTGTTAATACATGTATCAGAGAGGATAAAATATGAAGGAGTAAATAATGAGAACCCCAAATTATTTAGGAGCAATGATGTCTGCTGGAAGGCTAAGGTACATCTGATTCAGGCCATAGTCTTTGTAATCACTTGCTATGCATCTCTGAGACCTGGACCATGAATAAGGTTGACGGAAAAAAAATTGACACCTTAGAACTGTAGTGTTGGAGAAGAACATTGAACATCCCATGGATGGACAAGAGAATAAACACTTATGTCTTGGAGAGGGTGCAGCCAGAGTGTTCTTTGGAGGCAAGAATGACAAGGCTTTGCTTCACATATTTTGAGCATGTTGTCAGGAGGGGCTATTCCTTGGAGAAGGACATGATGTTGGGAAGGGTGGAGGGTCGATGTAGAAGAGAAAGATCCTCAACCAGGTGGATTGGTGTGGTAACGGCCACAATAGGCTCTTGTGTGTCAGGAAGTGTAAGGATGGCCCAGGATAGACCAGGGTTCAGATCTTTGTTCACAGGGTCTCTAGGAGTCGTACTCAACTTGATGGCACCTAACAACAACATGGCAATGTGGAGTGGAAGCAAAGATGAATACCAAAACTTTCTTCCTACCTACACTCTCTCTTTTTCTGTACTGTGTTTATGGTTTTACTATCAGATTACTGCTGACCTCAGTGAATATATTGAAAATGCTTCATTTACTGAAAGATATTATTTTAAAATGTATGTTATTTTTCTTTAAATGTTTGTTAGAATTCAGTGAAGCCTCCTGAGCCTGAAGATTAGTTTTTAACTGTAAATAAAATACAATTTCTTTTGTCTCGATATTATTTAAATTAATTATTTAATCTTGATGGAGATTTATTGGATTTTTTCCCCCATCCTTTCATTGTCAGATGAAATTCATTCATCCAAGTTGTTGAATATATGTACGCAGAGTTGCTTATGCTATAGACATCAACAGCAAAGGAATATTTGATACCATAATAGAGAGGGCAGTACATTTTGTCAAGTGATAATGTAATTTACCATGGACTAAAAGATTACATGGTAAATGTTACAGCAAGATCTACATTGTAGATAATATTATCCAGGGTTTTCTCTGGCTGCATTTTCATTTCATTGTACCAAAAGTTTTCCAGAAACCTGATCTACATTTATCTTGTCATAATAATATGGAAAAAACAATATAATCCATTCAACAAATATTGATTGTCAGAACCTAAGTAAGTGAGGCACTGTTCCACGTGCTGTAGATAAAGTGATGAACCAAATAAGCCAAATATCTGCCTTCATGGAATGTGCTTCCAATGGGACAAGACAGTGGTGAATAGATAAAAGGAAGGAAATGAAATAGTTTTAAGTTAATTTTCAGTATTTCCCAGTCAGAAGGCTTTCAGAGCAGTAAACCCCACAGGAGAAGATTGCTCATCTTTCTCCCATGTGAAGCAGCTGGTGGTTTCAAACCTTCTGCCTTTGGGTTAGCAGTGCAGCTCCTTACCACTAGGCCAACAGGACTCCCTGTTGTTGTCATTGTTGTTGTTACTGCTGAATCAGTAACCGGAAGCTTTTTTTCAGAGGCAGTAATTCACAGGAGGAGATCGCCCATCTTTTCCCCATGGAATAGCTGGTGGATTTGAACTGTGTACCTTTGGGTTGCAGTTCAAATCCATTACCACTAGGTAGTGCAGCTCCTTACCACTAGGCTGTCAGAGCTCCATAGTATAATGCTATTTTTAATAATAATAATATTTTTTACATATATATAATGGCTTAAGGGTGGGTGACTTTTGATCCACGGCCGTCGGTCCTATCTTTCATTGTTTTTGTTCAAACATTCTTCTAAGCCGTATAACTCTGGTATGTCCACTTGCCATATAGTGGTCACTTGTGGTTGCTGTGAAGCTTAACACTGTGACTCTGATGTGTCAGATGCATTAATGGTTGGTTAACCAATGCAGACAGTGTGGGGTGGAGCTTCTCCATTAAAACAAGCCTGGAAGCAGGAGTGGCATCCACTTCCATAATAGCTTGCCTCTGGAAACCCTATGAACCTGGAGAGAGGATCAGGGACACACAAGTGTTGAGGACTTTTCTTCATAGTGTCGCTATGAGTCGCCTACGACTTGACAGCACTTAACAACAACATATAATGGCTTAAAGGCAATGGGAAGAGTTAACTTCTAGAACAATTCTTTGATAGAAAATATTTTCTTATTGGCACTTGGCACTTTTCCCCATCCTAGATTCTGATCTTAACCAAGATTATATATATAAAAAAAAATCTCTCTTTAAGCTGAAATGTTTGAGATGAAGTTTGAATGAGACTAAGCCAGGAGAGCATGCCAGGTCTAAGCAAAAGTAATTATTTTATACCAAAGGGAGAGATGCGTTTGGCATGTCCTCCAGGTTAAAAGGAAGCCAGAGCAGCTGGAGTGGAGTGTGAGCAGGGTGAGTGCGATGCAGAGCCAGAGCATGCTGGGAGGCCAAGACAAAGATTTATCATTCCATTTTCACAGTAAAAGAGAAACTTTTGGTGGCAGGTGTAAATGAGCGTGAATGTGAGATAGACTCACACTTAAAATTATAAAAACATTTCTCTGATTAAAGAATGGAAAGTGAGGTCAAAGTATCAGCAGCGAGACCAGGGGAGAAGCCCTTCATTGCCCAATCCTCTTCTTGCTAAATCAAGAGCTAGAGGTAGGAATTAAAGTAGCCTGCTATGGAAGTTCAAGGAACAACAAAACTAAATTGTATAAGAATGCATTGGACATGTTAGCAGGAGGACCAACCCCCTGGAGATATTCGTCATCCTTTGACTGCAAACATAGTAAAATCTCGCTCTGTCGTGCTCTGCCCTCACAGTATCTGCCTTATTCAAGTATGTTGTTGCAGTCACTGTCGATCTACCTCACTGAAGGTCTCCCTCTCTTTTGTTGATCACTTACTTCCCCTCAGCCCTACATCTTCTGATAACACGCCTGAAGCATGTCAAACAAAATCTCCCTATCTTTGCCTCTAAGGAGCACTCTGATTGCTCTTCTTCTAAAACAGAATGTTTGTCCTTTTCACAGTCCGTGGTATATCAATAATCTTCCCCACAACATAATTCAAAGATGTCAATTCTTCTTCAATCTTCTTTACTCATTGTCCGTGGAAAAGCAGAGAGTCGGTGAGAGAAGATGGTTTGACACAGTGATTTGAACAACAGACTTTAAGCACAACAAATATTAAGAGGATGGTGCAGGATTGGGCAGGGAGTTTTGTTCTGTTGTATACAGTATCACGATGAGTCATCCCAACAGTCTCTCTTAACAACAGCAGCATGTGAATATCTTTAGTTGATCTTTATAAGAAAAATTTCTCACAGAGCCAATGGAACTGGTCCTTAATGAGTAAAATGTAGGGTCTGCTTAGCTCAGGGATCTCCCTTAGCATCTCTGCTTGGGATGGAGGCATCAATGCTACCTGCTTCTCAACTGATTCTCCTCTCCCCTTACTGCCTTAAGGGCTACTGTCACTCCTCCTCCTGCCGCCATACCATTAACTCCTGAGTGGGATCCTACTCCCATCTAATCCAAACTCCACACTTAAAGGAGAATGAAAAGGTTATCACTGGCATACTCATCCTATTGCTTTCAGGAAAAAGTCGAACTCCGTTCATTGCACAGTCCACACCGTACCTGTAGGGCAGGGTCCACCTCCAGTTCTGTATTAGCTCTGTCTCCCAGATAAATCTTCTGTTTCCTAAAAGTACCAGGTTTGTGCACTGGCCTGTAACACACTTCTACTAATGTGGGGCTATAGTCTATGTTAAATCCTAAAGTTAAACACCTTTCTGACTGGCATTTGCCATTGTGACCTCACTCAAACCCCCTCCTGTCTCCCCAACATTGCCAGTCCCAGTCTGCATTGATTGTGGCCTCACTCCCAATTTCTCCCGCGTTCTAATGGTCCCCTTTATGTTTACCTCTTTCCCATAGCTCTTAGAATTCAGGGTTCTATGTTCCTGCTTCTCCCATCAAAGTGCAAATAACCTGAAGAGTGGGGCTGTGTCTTTTTCCTCTTCTCATTTCCTCACCTAGCCTGGTGCTTAGAACCCAGCAGGTACTCCTTATTTGTCTGTTGAATGAATAAATAAGAGAATAAACACGTGAACGGGCTGGAAGATGCTCTGAAGGAGGTGAAGGTGGTAGGTTTGACAGCTCATGTTGGCTCATTGGTTATCCTTGCCTTGTCCACAGCCTCAGACTGTACCTCATTGGCTAGCCCTCCACAATGGAAATAAATAAATAAATAAATAAATAAATAAATGGGCCATTAATTCTAATAAAGGGAATGAGGGGAGAGCCAACTCTGAGGCTACTTCCAGAATGTAAAAAAAGTGCTGGCACCCGGAGCCGGTCACCCGTGCTTCTGCAGAGCAGCACAGTGCAAGTCTGCAGTTACTGAGAAATCTGCTGAGGCTGTTCAGAGACACACACTAACAGCATGGCTATGGCTATGGGCAGTGGGCAGACCCTTCCCAGGGCCATTAAACTCAACCATTTTAAAAGACAGCATCTAAGGGCACAGAACAAGTAAGGAGCAGGGCAAAGAATCCCTTCCCTCATTCCCAGTCAGCTGGGAGCCGTCTGATTGTGCTGTGCATCACGTAGCTCCCTCGATTCCACTCAGCATTCAGCCTCCGGATGCCCAACACAAACCAATTTCTGAGCAATTCTTCCGGTGAGTGCCCTGGTCCTGTTGATCTCACAATTACCTCTACAAACACTTAACCATGAGGCATTTCAGTGTACTGATCACTTGGTGTTGCTGTCCTCTTAACTTGGTAATCAGCACAGCTTGTGCTAAAAAAAAAAAAAAGAAGAGAGAAAGAAAATAAAAACCTCTTCCCCAGACCAGGCAGCAGTTATAGCTTCAAAAGAAAGAAAAGCTTTTCAGCTTTTCAGTTTCATCCTTAGTCCTAAAATGTCTCCATATGTTAGGATTGCAAGAGCTCTGATGGTCTAATGGGGCAGCAGATGCACTGTCAACCCAAAGACAGGCAGTTCAAATCCACCAGCTGGGGTGTGGAAGAAAAGTGGGACTTTTCTCCCCGTGAGATTTACAGCCTCTGCAAACCAAGTGGAAGGTCTGCTCTGAGTTGGTTCCAACTCAATAGCACATGATATCAATAACAACGTGTTAAGATTACAAGTGAGTTTCTAATCATATTACATTAACAACCAGTGATAGCATGCTGGGACAATCTTCTCTGCCTTGTATCATGGTATGTCTGGTGCCACAGGACACACAGCCTAAGGGGAAGCTGAGTATTCTTTATTATTTGCTAAACCAGAGCCTAATAACTTTCAAAGCAGAATTTAAGGTCAAAACTGGGACACAGGGCTTAAACTCAGGCCAAGCAGAATCTCTTCTTCTTCCATCCTTTCCTTCAAATCTTGGGATCAGCCCAGTCAAGGAAGCCAGTGAGGGAGGAGACTGGAGGGAGGTGCAGTGGGGGGAAGAGAAAGCAAGTGAGACAGAGAAGCAGAGACTAAGAGAGATTGATTCAGGCTTAGTCTACTCACCCAGTCCTGCAGATCTAGACAGAGACAGCCAACCCCTGTATTCTTGTGGGATACTCCATTCCACTTCTTCATCTCTCTCAGATAAAAACCCAAAACCCATTGTCATTCAGTCAATCCAGATGCATGCAATACCTTGTGTTACAGAGAAAACTGCTATACTTCATTTTCTTGGCTGATGTATTTGTGGAAAATTGCCAAATGTTCTTCCATAGCACCACTGGACGGATTCAAACCAGCAATATATTTGTTATTAGTCGAGTACAAACCATTTATTTGCACCACCTAGGGAACCCTTCCTTAATGAAAAGAAAAAGGGGAGCTTGGTTTTGAGGTCAGGAAACATTGCCCACCGATGAGTCGCAGTTCATTAACCAATTAAATGAGAAGCCCCTTTCATGAAAGGAGCCTAACTAGGGACAGGGGCTAAGACAAACACCCCCCCCAAATTCAGTTACATTGTTACTGAGCACAAGGGGTTCTCTCTGTAGTCAATTGCCAATAAGACAAAAGGATTTCAATATCCATACACACTTTATTACAGATCTGGGAGGACAGCTACCTCAAAGACTGCCTCCCTTTCTGGGAGCCATTAGGCTTTTAATACCAAAGTGAGACAGGGACTCACTTAACAATGCACTTTGGTTAGTAAAATCAAAGAATTTCTGCATTTAAAAAAAAAAAACCAACACAAAAACACACCAAACCCATTCACACACAGATACCAGTAAACAGACAACCTATTGACTAGTTAACATATAGCTGAGAAAAACAGGTTTTGGAAAGATAAGAGTTAATTTAGTACTTCCTTTCCTGGTAAACAGGCAGATTAAGATACAATTTACTTATGACTGGGAAAAACAGCTTCAAAGAGGTAACCACCAATCTAGGAGATTCATCTCCTCTCCTGGTAAACAGACAGATTTAACTACTTTTCATGACTGTTGTTGTTGTTGTTAAGTGCCATCTAGTAGCAGGTGACTCAAAGCGACCCTATGAAGGAGAGTCCTCAACATTTGGGTGCCTCTCTTCCTCTCTCCAGGTTCCTAGGGTTTCTGGAGGCAAGCCATTATGGAAGTGGATGCCACTCCTCTTTCCAAGCTTGTTTTAATCGGGGCAATCCACCCCACTCTCTGTCCACATTGGGTTGTTGTTGTTGTTGTTATGTGCCATCAAGTCCTTTGCGACTCATAGCGACCCTATGTACAACAGCCCTAAACCCTGCTCTATCCTGTGCCAATCGCATTGCCTCTAACACACCCATTCCAATTACCCCAGTCACTGAATCAATTCACCTCATAGGGGGTCTTCCCCTCCTGTGCTGTCCCTCTACTCTACCCAGCATGATGTCCCTCTCCAAAGACCTTGGGTAGCCAACCATTAATGCATTTGACACATCAGTGTCACAGTGTTCAGCCTCACAGCAACCAAAAGTGACCGAGGTATAGCAAATTGTACACCAGGGCTATATGACCTAGCGGAATGTCTGAACAAAAGCAATGACAGACAGGCCCGAGGGCCACATGACTAAAGAAAGGAAACTAAGCATCCTAAGGCCAAGTAACTAGCATTGAAGGCTGGAGAAAACAGATGTCAGTTTTATAACTATATAACTACAGTTTTATAACTGATACACATATAGATAATTCTGAACTTATTAATACCACCCCATCAATATTATCGGAAGCTAGCACTTGTGCCAACAGAAGTTCAATACATGGAATAATAAATATTGTTCCAGAGAGCAATTCTGAACCTTGTTCTCCAAGCTAGCACCACTAATTCCTGACGTCTCCACTCACTCAAGGTCTTTGCCTCTGGATGTGTATTTCATATCAACTCTGGCATTTCCAAATATTTCCTATTCATCTGAAAGTTGGACAAAGGATAAGGATGACAGAAGAAGAATTGATGTCTTTGAATTGTGGTGCTGGAGAAGAGCATTGAGTAACCTATGGATGACCAAAAGAACAAACCAGTCTGTCTTGGAAGATGTTTAACCAGGTGCTCCTTCCAGGCAAGGATGGTGAAACTTTGTTTCACCTACATTGAGGATGTTGTCAGGAGAGGTCAGTCTCTGAGAAAAGACAGCCTGATGGGCAAGATGGAGAGTCAGACAAAGAGGAATACTCTCAACAAGATGGATTGGCACACATAATGAATGGGAATGATGGTATGAAACACAATAGGAATGAAGAATAGTGTGAAACAAAATGTATACAAACTTGTAAGCAAACCAATATAAAGGGAAAAAAAATATTAAAGGAGATGGATTGGCACAGTGACTTTAACCGTGGGCATGAGCGTGATGGAAATCATGAGGACGCCCGACAGGACTAAGTTCAGATCTGTTGTTCACAGCATCTCTATGAGTTGAATTGGGTAAGAAGAAATTTTAGTGCCAGTCCAAAGACAAGCTGTTCAAGTTCACCAGCTGTTGTCCAAGAGAAAGATGAGCAGTTTCTTCCCCGACCGTGTGCAGCCTCCAAAAAGGCCAGCTAGTAATGATTTGGTAAGGGAGTTTTAATTTTGCAAATGAATCCAAGATTGGGAATCTTCTCTGTAGCCCATGGTTAAGGGTGACGGTCAGTTCAAATACCATCCTGTGCCTAGAAAGAGTTAAAAAGCATCGCATCTCCAGAGGGACCTTGCATGAGGTCTACCAAACTCCAACAACTTCTTGACTCAAAATGCTTTACATCAAGATACGTGACAGGGACTTAGATGACCAGGGCCTTCAGTGAGGTTACCATGTCACCTTTGGTGCAGAACATTATACTGTCACTTGCTCTGATCCAAAAAATAACTCAATGCCATTGAATCAGAACCCATAGCTAACCCTCTAGGAGGTTTTCTGGAGGCTGTAAATCACACAGGTGGAGACTGTCGATCTTCTCAGGCGTGGCTGATGGTTCCAAACCACAGAGAGGCACCACAGGAGGGGTTAGCACCACACCTCCCTCTGGGCCATGCCCCCAAGAGCAACTTAGGTAGCAACTGTGGTGTATTCGCTCTGCCACTAGGGGTCACTGTAGTGACTAGCACGTAAGCATCCTATTCTTTGGAATAATTTTAACATTTATTTATAACATTTATCCAGTTATTCTCCGGAATAACTGTAACATTTCCAGATTGCACGAAAATGACTCTTCCATTGACCCAGAAGATCATTATATTTGCAGAGCCCCCAAAACCACTCTTCCCCAAATGGCAAAGCTTTGCTTTTTAACTTGCTTGATCAGCTCCTGCCATCCAGAAATGCTCTTCCGGTG
This sequence comes from Elephantulus edwardii, assembly GCF_000299155.1. Classification (NCBI taxonomy): domain Eukaryota; kingdom Metazoa; phylum Chordata; class Mammalia; order Macroscelidea; family Macroscelididae; genus Elephantulus; species Elephantulus edwardii. The sequence continues at coordinate 1,911,055 of NW_006399811.1, read as the reverse complement.
GGCTGTTTGCTTCTTAGCCTGCATGCTGAGCATTAAAATTTGCCCTGAAGCTAAGCTCTTCGCATGATTTAAGCTTCTCTTTCAGCTAATTGGATATTGTTCTACAAATTGGGCTGTTCTCTTTGAAAGATGAGCAGCAATTTACTTCCCTTGCCCTCTCCTTAAGTTTAGACTGAACTGTAAAACATGGCCATTTGATTGTTTAGCCCAATCAGGAGATTATTCTACATGATGATCAGATATCCATCTTCTTGCTAATGCTGAGCTTGTTTGGGCATTCCTTAATGGCTGCTGTGAAGACTTTAAAAGACTTTGCTTAGTTGCCTTTGACCCTCTTGAAAGGTTATTTATTGTGGTCCCTGCATCAGCAATCATTGCATAAAAACCCAATAATTAGCTGCATTAACATACATTCACACTGCAAGGGGATGTGCTGATTTTTATGATCCCCATTTTACTACTGAGAAAACTGACATGCAGAAGTCAGGCCATTTGCCTCAAGTAGGTAAGTAAAGGAGCAAGGTTACAAATCCAGTTCTTTGGTTCTCAGATCCCATAAAACTGTATTTTAAAACAAACAAGTTCATTGCTGATTCATAACTGATCCTCCAGTGGGTTTTCACATGGAAGATTGCCTATTTTTCTCTCTCGGAGCCACCAGTGGATTTGAACTGCCAGGGATGCATACCCTTTGGGATAGCAGCACAGCTCCTTATGGGCTGTGCCACCAGAGCTTTCATAAAGGCTTATGGCACCAGAGCTTCCTTTTTTTCTGGTATGTTTATGGATAGTATTGTTTTTATTTTTTTTAATTGGAAAAAACATATTGGCAATACAAAGAGGTGAGGGTTGGGGGCAGAAGGGTGAGGATGGGCTAGGATGCAGTTGCAGAGCTGCACAGTTTGGTCAGTGGGGGAAGCAGGTGAAGGAAATGATGAGGGTCCAGTGGGGACCAGATGCTACAGAGGAATGACAAGCATTTTCCAATGGTAATTAAACCAACTGTCTTATTGATTTGGGAATTGGATGCCGACTCTCTGGCTTCTTCATGCTGAACAGGGGCATAGATGTAAAGGGGGGAAGGGAGGATGCTTTATCACCTTACTGGTGGTCTTGGGTTAAAGCTGCTTGCCTTCTTGCTCTGTTAGAAGATATTTTCCTGTCATTTGCTCCCCTCTGGACTTCAAAGTGTTTTCCCAGGTGGGTCCAGTGGGGATGGCTGGTTGAACCCAGAGGCTCCATCCTCCTTTGCTTCCTTAGCTGTCAGTTGTATTTCCTTTTTGTCACTGGCACTGGGTTCAGAGTCAATTCTGGAGTAAAACTCAGTGAACAGAACAAAATATGTGGTGCATTTAGGATGTCGGTACTCTTGTGCATGCTGCCACTGTTAGGGTCATCAGACTCACAGTGACTTTCAGCAATCCATTATATAAGTAATCCTCTTTTTTTGCCTGTCCAAGGAAACCCAAACCTGCAGATGACGGGCACACTTCCCATCCCCCACCTCCTACGCAGGCGGCCAGCAGGGCGCACGACCCCCCCAGCGCAGGTGGCCGTTGGGGGTGTACCCCCCCACCCCACTGCACAGGCGCTCAGCAGATGTGTGGCCCCTCTTGTGCGGGTGGCCGGCGGGTGCCCGCTTCCCCCACAGCCACCATCCTGGCTCCAAGAATTCTCCCCAGAACAAGCCCACCTTGCGGCAGTGTGGTGGCTTCACTGTACTAGTCTTGAGGAGGGCCGGTGCCCAGCATCCATCCTGGGTGAGGGAATCCATTTGTTCCGGCTGTGGAAGTCTCATGGAGCTGCAGCGGCTGTGCAGCGTGGTGCAGGCTCTGTGGGGGGAGGGGTGGTTGGGAGCCACTACACTCACCCATTTCTCCTTGGGAATCCTTGAATTCCTGTTGTTGAGCCTCGATCTTCACTGAGGGCCAGTCATCAACTGTTTAAGTGTTCAATTATTAATAAGCTGAAGTCTGTGGAAGGCCATAATGGCCCTGCTTTAAGTGGTTCACTGCTCCCGCAGCTCACCACACTGCCTCTGCCTCCGCCGCCATCTTGGATCTCCTCCTGCTTCCAGAGCTTCCTTAAAACTATGTGTCATTGATGTTGTGTACCATCACGTCAGAACTGACTCAGAGCTGACCCTCCAGTGGGTTTTCAGAGTCAGTAAATCACATGGGAGGAGATTGTCCATCTTTCTCTTATGGTGGATTCAAACCACATGCCTTTGGGCTGGCTGCACAATTCCTGACCACTACAGCCACCAGAGATACTGTCACAACTATATGTTGTTGTGTTTGCTGTCAAGTCAGAACTCACTCATAGCTGACCCTCCAGCAGGTTTTTAGACACAGTAAACTGCATGGAAGGAGACTGCTCATTCTTCTCCAGCAGAGCAGCTAGTGGATTCAAATTGCGTGCCTTTGGGATTGCAGAACAGCTTCTTACCACTAGGCCACCAGAGCTCCTTTTAAGCAATATGATGTTATTATTGCTAAATATCATTGAGTTGAGCACAACTCATAGTGACCCTATGAACAAAAGACCTGAACCCTATACTATAACCATCATCCTTTCTCTATGTTTATAGAGTTTTCAGAGGCACGTGGTTTAGGAAGTGGATGCCACTCCTGCTATAGTATTTGATTAATACAGCATCAGTGAAACGGGAAAATGTGGGACAGTTTGAGGTTCCCATACTCACATCGAGAACCATGGAGCATTTTTAAAGTTTTTGATGAGAACTTCTAGAAATGTCTATGAACCAAGGCACTCCTTCTCATAGGAGGGGGTGGGGGGAAATCCTTTCTGGTATTGTCTTTTTCTGTGCAGGAGGTCGTGTGTTCCCTCATCCTCAGGACTGTGCCCAGCACCTGATGAATGGAGATACCTTGAGTGGGCTTTACACCATCTTCCTCAATGGGGAAATCAGCCAGAAGCTGCAGGTGTACTGCGACATGACCACCGATGGCGGGGGCTGGATTGTAAGTACTTGCACTGCTTTGTGAGAACCTACATGCCGGTGCCCTGGGGTTGTAATCCATATCATTCAGCACCTGCCAATCCAAAGTTCAACACCTTTCTGGCCATGTCCTCAACCACTGACCAAATGTCTATCTGCAAGCCCTTCATGGCTCTGGGGGCCTTTGTTCAGCAACCCAATCAAGGACATAGTCAGGCAATGGAAGGAGGAAGCATCCTAAGGCTGCAGTGGCTTGGCCACCCCTCCTGCTCCCTCTTCAAGGAGAGCTAATGGAGGTGGAAGCTGGGAGGAATGGCTCTGCTAAGCCAGTGGTCATGTCTCCTGAGCTCTGCTGATGAAATAAAGCAATGGTGTGAGAGGCTTCTCTGCAGGAGAAGGTGAGCCTCTGTGTGAGGAGGTGATGGACACGTTTCTGTTGGAGAACTGCATATATAGTAGTAGATGAGTAGCGAGACATGGGAAGCCACCACTGGTTACAAAAGCCAGCCCTGCACGCATCCTTCCCCTGGCCTCCTGCTTCTTCCTCAGAGCTGTCACAGCCTTTGGTGAGTAGGCAGGAAAAAGAGAATCATCGCTTTCTCTCATCATCCCCCTCCTGTGCTGCCTAGAACAGGGCAGACTTGAAGAGAACTGGAATGGCTCCACCAGTCCTTGCAGGCTGCAGTGAGCCTGTCCCAACTCTGTCCAGCACTGACAGAGTCCTTGTGAGTGGAGCCCCAGCCCCTTTACCACCTGCAGACTCTCCCTCCAGCGCCGCTCTCACACAACTCTGGATTTTTCACAAAGCCAAACTGGGTAGTTTTTGAATAGAGTGCTCACAACGGCAGCTCTTGGGAAACATTTTCTTTTATGTTTCTGACATATTTGTGCCTCGTTCTTAAAGCATAATTGGAAATTGAAGCCGAGGCTGATTTATTGGAGGTTAAATGGAATTAGCACTTAAACAGCTCGGAAAGGGAATGATATGCAGTTGCTGTGCCTGCAATTTGACGATGACAGTTACTAGCTGATTCAGAGGTGGTCCTATTCTCTTGGTGAGAAATGCTTTCTAGCACACTCCGTGGTGCAAAAGATTAATTGAGAACCAAGCCTGTTCCCTCTGCCTGTTCTGGGGGTTTTATATGGATCTTGAATCCTTTCTACATCGCAGGGGTGCAAATTAGTGTCAACATCGCACCCCAGCCTATTCATCAGGAGGCTCTGCCCTTCAAGGGAAGGGCTCAGAGCTTCTCCTGTGACAGCTGCTGTGTCAATACCCAGTTCTGTTCTGCAATGTTTCTTACTGGGGCATCTCTGTCACTGCAGATAGAAAACTCAGTTTATATCAATTTTCCTGATTAGAGTCTTTCCTCTTCACCATCTTTTTTCTTTTCTCAATACACATTTTAAAAAAAATGTTCTCTTTCCACAGGTATTTCAGAGACGGCAGAATGGCCAAACAGATTTTTTCCGGAAATGGGCTGATTACAGGGCCGGCTTCGGGAATCTGGAGGATGAATTCTGGCTGGGTAGTGCCTCTTTTTTGTTTCCCCTTGAGGTGTTGCCCTGATTTTGGGGCCCTTCCCTCTCTTTTCCGTATCCATCTGGGATTATCAGAAAGCCTGCCTGAGTCAGTGGAGAGTCTGACAGCTCGTGAATTGCCTTCAGTACCTTTCTCTCTGTTTGGCTCCACTATTGATCTGTTTTTATCTTATTGTGGTGTTTTCCTCTTTGCTCTGTCTCTTCCCATCCTCATTAATAGTCTCTTATGCTGATGGGTCTTGACATGAAGCAACTACAAAGGGAGTGAGTGCACGTGGAGGGGGTAGCACAGTGAGAGGCAGGGATGGAACAGGCTGGCAGACCAGCTCCAAGGAGCTCCAGCCCGCCAGCTTGAAGGGGCCGGAAAGGAGGCTGGTCATGAGGCTCACCTCCTTGGAGGAATGTTATCACTTGATCTTGGAAGGGAGAAAAAAAATTAAAAACGGCGTATGAGGTGACCAGCAATATCCTGAAAGTCTGGCACAGACAGGAGGTGTCGATGGAAGCAAAGAGGTGGGCGAGCCCAGCCCAGGCCGATGCCCGGAGACGTGCCTCCAGCAAGCTTCATACTGCCTGTGTCTCCTTCTGGATAGAACTTAGAAGAAGAGTCAAAGGGGAAGGCATATAATCATGCTCCATATTTGCAGACATCTCTCTGTCTCCCCTGCCACCATCTGGTCAGAACCTCAACATCTTTCTCTGGGATGCTCTTAACAATATTTTAACTGGCCTCTGCATCTTGACCACTCCTTTGACAACACACACACACACACACACACACACATGTCCACAAGACCACTATATTGTTCTCCCTCATACCCAGTCTCTCAGTAAATAAATGATGCATACATTTGTAAAGCTCTTCAGTGTTATCTTATCACCACCAGATGAAGACCAACCATCTTGTTTAGATACAAGGTCCTCTCTGGTCTACTTTAGAGCCTGCTCTCTACCACTAAGGGGTTTTACTTATCTTCTTCCCACTCCCACTCAACACCTAACTCTGAGCACATGGAACCACCTCTATTTCTGTCTAAACTCTGGAACTGCCAGGGTTGACGCTTGGCAAAACTTGATTTAGACCAAGGTCTGGATAACTGAGAAGGGACTCTGGTGGCATAGTGTGTTACATGTGGCACTGCCAGCCAAAAAGTTGGTGGTTCAACTCCACCAGCTCTTCTGTGGAAAAAGATGGGCATTCGTTCTCCTCCTGTAAAGGTCTACAGTGTTGGAAACCCGATGGGCCTGCTCTGAATTCCTCTGAACACAGTTTCTATCTCTTGTTCCTTACAGCTCACACCAACAGATTACCAACGGTGTAAAGTCTCTTGTAAGGTTTGGCCAGTTCCGTGGTTAGGGTAAGAGGTGGTAGATGGCAAAGCAGGCAATCCTGAGGCTTAGGGCTGGTCAGTTAACAGGTTAAGCCTGACTTCTGGAGCTTCTGCTCTGGTTTAGAGTCATCAGTTATCAGCAGAACCAGGAGGGTTACAGAGTCAAGCAGAGTTTGTTTGATAACTGAGAGGACGTGTGGGAAAAGCAATCCGGATACTCCTTCTGGATCTATGTCAAAGTCACGGTGGCATTTTTAATTTCCATCTCTTAAGTTCTTGGGCCTGTTCTCTGCTCTTCCCTTCAGGGCTGGACAACATCCACAGGATCACGTCACAGGGTCGCTACGAGCTTCGTGTGGACATGAGGGACGGTCAGGAGGCTGCTTTCGCCTCTTACAACAAGTTCTTGGTGGAGGACAGCAGGAGTCTGTACAAACTTCGCTTGGGTGCCTACAATGGCACTGCAGGTACCTCAGGACCCTGAGCAGACAGACCCCCACATTCTGGGTTCGAGCTGCACAGTGGGGTGGTAGCATTCACAAGGACATGGATCATGGATTCTCCCGTACCCAGTGAGGGGGCGGTCTGGGAGCTGCTGACTGTGGTCCAGGCTGCCACTCGCCACTCAAGGCACCTGAGATTCATCTCCCAGCACTTGGGCTTCCTCATCTGGAAAGTCATAGTCGTAATGCCTGCCTACTTGACAGAGTTGTCAGAGAAAGGAGAATAAATTCTGTAAAAGCACTTTTAAAGGAAAAAAAAAAGGACAATATGAGAGCAAAAGATTGTTTTCTTGTCTAGATTAATCGATATTGGCTCTTATCCAGAAAGAGCATCATCATCTTTTCTCTGGGAAGAAATTTCTCCTGTGATGACATCTAAGGAAACCACTTTTGTATTAATGGGAAGTTAGGATAAATTCTTCCATTCACTAACATGCCCTCCTGTTGACAGTGACACCTCCTAATCGCAGAGCAAGTATGTCCACTTCAAAGTCCCTTCTCATTGGTCACACTGCTTTTCCTTTTTCTGTGAGAACCACATACATGCCACGTGTTCTGGATAGATGTCATGGGACTTCAACTAAGTACAATAAACACTGCTATAAGTTTTTCTTTTCTTAATTTTTGTTTTAAATTTTATCTTACAACGAAAGTTATATTGCCACACAGCATACAAAGTAAAAAAAATCCTACAAGGTTTTCTGCAAACACCCTACACATATGCAGGAATGCACACACTTACTTATACTTCTCATGCCTTCTATTTCCCATTTTTCCAGACATAAGCACTTCTAATAATTAGGTGATTTTATTTTAATATTGACTACTATATTTTTTTAATTTCTTTTTTTATTTTATTTATTTTTTTATTTCCATTCATTCATTGTTGTATACTTTGCTCCCTGCCCAACCCCCCCCTCCCCAGTTGACTTTTCTCCTTGACAAGTAAAAAAAAAATTATTTCATTGTTATACAATCCCCTCCCCCCAGTCCACTCCACTCTTCCGGTTTCATTCTGGACTCTTGTCATGACAATAATACCTAATTACATATTCCTCCTAAACAGTACTATAAGCTTTTATGTATTAATAACATAATATCTGGTCAGCTTCGTAACTATTTCCCAGTCTTGGTCTGTTTTGCCACATCTCACAGTATCTGTTTTGCTCATTGTCTTCTATTTATACATGGAGCTTTTAGTCCTTTTATTAACACCAGTTTTATGGCTAACTGCAGGTACATAAAGAGCTATTTTTATATGTCTTAGAATTAAGGAGTCAGGGTGTTTCCCTCCCAATTACTGCAGCTGCCCAATTATATCTCTTCTCAGCCAGGTGTTGTTACAGCAAAGACTAATCTTGTTTCCTCTTGTGCTTATTTATATTTAGAATAATTTCCAGTGGCTATCAGATCACTTTGAAATATCCAAGCAAAAAAGGTCACAGTTAGGGCATAAAACAGCCATTGAAATGAAATATATTAAACAATATGTCAAGTTGTTGTTGTGTGTCATCAAATTGGAACCGACCCATAACTGACCCTGCAGCAGGTTTTCAGAGGCTGTAAATCAGACAGGAGGAGACTGTTCCTCCTTCTTCCAAGAGGATTCAAACCTCAAGCCTTTAGGATTGCAGTACAGCTCCTTACCACTAGGACGCCAGAGCTACCTAGATATCAGACTAAGCAATTTTCAACATAACTTAATGCTTATCTATTCCAAAAGCTAGAATTGTCTTGTTGAAAGGCTGCCCCTCCATTATTTCTCCTCTAAGAAGAAAAGCAAACTCTTCCACATTTCCCCATGGCTCATCTTCCTCCCTCCAGTTCACCTGCTCCAAGTCCATGTTTTTCTGTCCAGCTGTCCACTGCTGGAGAGGATAGAACTGTTGAATAATGTTCTACTCCCACATCTCATATGCAAATTCTACCAGTGGTTTTGAATGATCATTATAATCTCTCACCTCAAATATTTAACTCATGGTTGCATGATTTTTGAAAAGATGATAATTTGGATTTATTTAAATTATCTCCACTTTCAGGCAGCCTATGCCATGATTGTTCTTTTTAGATATAGATGTCTTAAAGGGAAGGCCCAATCCCTCTACTTCTCAAATCTGATATTGTTTAATTCCTCTGGCCAGTATCTTGAATAGTTGCTCATTTTCAAAAGGTCCACCCATACAACAAATCCATCTCCAGAGCTCACAAAATATTTCAAATTCAGTCCTTCCTCCAGTTCCCAAATTCTCAAGGCTGCCAATTGCTAAGTCTCCAGCCAGGTCTCTATTAGGACCAGCACAGAAAACTCTAAACTAAGATATAAATAAGAGGTTGATGAACTTTTGCCAAGAGTTCATCATACAAGATATGGAAACTAAAACAACAACAACAAAAACCACACAACAAACAAAAAACACAACAGGGGCTCTGCAAGAACTAAACTTCTAGTTAAAGAAAGAAACAATTAGGATATAAATCATCACACAACAAATGCCATTCGCTGCTAGGCTAATAGACATATAGAAAGGGAATCTGGGTAGTCTCAAATAGCTGGGGAAGACTGTGAAGGCAACAACATTTGACCAGGCTCTCAGAGGAAAAGAAGGTATTCCAAGGACTATGAACCCATAAAGAGAGTCTCTGTGGAACAGTTTTCAGAAGGCTATACTGACAGAAAGGCCATGATGGTCCTGGATGAGGAAGATGTGTGAGTTTAGAAGGAATGGGGAAAATGTTTAGTGGAGAGGGGTGGAGCCAGGCACCAAAGACGCAGCGTTTACTCTTAATATGGGGGTCATTAGGGCTGCTGTAGGCCCTAAGGGACAATTATAAAAGTAAAACCTTTTACAATCCCACTAACAATGTATAAGAGTTCCTATTTCTCCACATCCTCTCCAACATTTATTACTTATTGCTCTGTTAAACTTTGCCACTCTTACTGGAGTGAGATGGTACCTCATTGTGGTTTTGATTTGCATCTTTCTTTTTGCCAGTGATTTGGAACATTTCTTCATGTGTCTATCTGCCATTCTAATATCTTCCTCTATGAAAAATTCTTTCCCTGTCTTTTCCCCATTTTGTAATTGGGTTATCTTTTTCTTGCGGAGGCCTAGGAGTATTTATTCTGTAAACTTTGGTTATAAGACTCTTGTCTGAGATGGTATTACCAAATGTTTGTTACCAGTCTGTACGTTTTCGCCCTATTGGAAAAAGTTTTTGATGCACACATGGATTTAATCTTTAGAATGTCCATGCACTAATTTTATCCTCTTCAGATTGTGCATTTCTGGTTGTATTTGGCAGTCTCTTTATACCTTGGACTAGCACTTCTAAGCTTGATCCCAGTTTATCTCTTATGAATGTTATAATTTGGGGCTTTACTCCCAGGTGTCTGATCCACCTTGAGTTGATTTGTGTGTATGATGTGAGATGTGGATCCTGTTTCAGCTTTTTGCAGGAGGAAGTCCAGTTTTGCCAGCACCATTTGTTGAAGAGGTTGTAGTTTCCCCATTTGATAGCTTTACATTGTTGGTGGGATTGTAAAATGGTACAACCATTCTGGAAGGTAGTTTGGGGCTTCCCCAAAAAGCTGAACATAGAAATTCCATATGACACAGCTATTCCACTACTTGGAATATACCCTGAGAAAATGAGAACTGAGACACAAACTGAGATTTGTACACCAATGTTCATAGCATCATTATTCACCATTCAAAGAGCATGGAAACTGCCCAAATGTCCAACCACAAACAACTAGATTGAGAAATGATGATACATTCACACAATGGAATAACTTGGGAGGGACTGGAGAGCATTATGCTGAGTAAACTAACTCAGTCCCACAAGTATAAATATCATATAAAATCATTATTGTAGAATGAGTATAAGGATCCAAGAGGGGTGGAAGAGGTTGGAAGCAGAGGGATGAGGATGTGTAGGGGTCAGGGGGGGCGGATTAATTATAGGGTTGTATAGTTAGATGGGTGGGGGTGAGGGAAATTGAAAGACTCTATTCTAGAAAACAATGTATTCTAATTTTTTAAATAAACTAGTAGAATTTAAAAAGTGAAGCCTTAGTAAGATCCCTGTAACAGCCATAAACAGGATCAAATAGATCTGTGTGAAGAACAGAGAGACCAGCTGGAGAATTCAGCCTTAATCCTGACAAGCAATAATGCGATCATTCGCTACTATGGTTGCAGCAGGAAGTAAGAGGAAGGTCTCAGAGAGAAAAGCCAGGACTTAGTTAATGTGTCGAATGCATGAGGCAATATTGGAAACAGCAGTCAGATTTAGGGGGTTGATGGAGATCAAGGTTGGGAGCATTTCCAAGACACTGGCAGAAGCATCAAAGTTGGAAAGAATTGTTCCAGAGGAATTGTAAACGTGAATTTCTGCCCCAGACTACTAAAGGGTAAATGAATCTAGGACGGGAAGATAGGAATGAAGGATTCAGAATAGATGCTGAAAGAAAGAGCCATCAGAGAGTAGGATTAATTTAAGAATTTTTAAGGTAGAGAATTTGAGTATGACTTAGGGTGGCAGAATGTGGGGGGAAAATAAAATAGGAAACATTTCCTATTTTCTAAGGCTTGGAAAAGATAGGAAAGAATAAATTGCAAGTGATGGGATTTCCTCTAGACAGATATAAAAATCTGAGTTCTTAGAGACTGAACTAGGAAGATGAAGAGGGTAGCGTAGTGATAATGACAAGATGTGTTGGATTTGATGTCCTGGAAGCTGTGCATGAGAGAGTTTCTGTGAAGGGGTCAAGTTCCTCTCTGGGGGAAAAAAATCAACCTTCTTAAGAATTAAATTGTGGTAGGAAGAATTGGAGGTGTAGAGTGGCCATTGTGAATGTGGACTTAGAAACACAAAGTCATAACCATGGTCTCTTTGAGCTTAAGGCAACCTCAGAAACATGTACAATAACCCTCAATAGCATGAACTTCCTTGACAACATTTACCTTAATTACAATTTACTCCTTCACTTCAGATAGTCTATTCATAAGGCTCTCCTCCACAACAGCCTAATAAGGACACCTACCACATTTGCTTTTAAGAATAGAAATCTCACCATCTATCTAAGCAGTCTATCCATCAACTGCTTTCATTTTAGCATAGTTGTAGTTCAAATATGTATCCAAAATATATCTTCTTACATTCTTTCACCTATCAATCCTTATGATTTTTCTATTTTTTTAATATTAACTCATTAACTATTTGGTCATAGACTTTTCTGAGTCTATTCTTTCCCCAGTTGTTTCTTCTCTGACATAAAGAATTCTTTTTCCTTTATTCTGTTTCCTAAAGACAAGGCTCTGGAGTACTACTGTCCCTCTCAAAGTATGGCCTCATGTTCTGAACTTAAGTTTGGAGTATGGTCTGACAAAGATGGATGATCTGTGGAGAAGTCAGGCTGATGTTGGACAGTAGAGGTCCATAATGGTCCAAGTCTGCACAATAGTATCTCTTCTGGAGGCAAAATTGCCAGCCTGAAGAAGCAGATAGGAGCAGTACAGTAGGGCTGGTTGGACATAGTTCTGTGGAAAGGTCAAGAGAACAAAGATACAAATTGAGAATAGTAGCATATAAAGAGCATAAACAGGCATAAATGATCAGTAGTCAATTGATGAACTGGGCAGAAGTGAGACAGATAAGTGAACGATCCCATCAGAAAAGGCTGGTTCTGGGGAAATGGCTCAAATATCTAGAATAGCCTGACAAAGGAGTGATAACTCAGACAGCTTCATAATGCATCTCTTTTTCCAGGGGATTCCCTCAGCTATCATCAGGGACGCCCTTTTTCCACAGAAGACAGAGACAATGATGTTGCAGTCACCAACTGTGCCATGTCCTACAAAGGGGCTTGGTGGTATAAGAACTGCCACCGGACCAACCTCAATGGGAAATACGGAGAGTCCAGGCACAGTCAGGTAGGTGACTACCACCATTACCTCTGATCCTGAGACATGCGGCCCACAGCCCTTCGACTCTGTGTTTTAAATGCCCATGTGGCTCCTCCTTTTCTTTCTTAAAATGAAACACTTACAGTTTTGAGAAGAGACTGTGGCGTAAAGAGGAAAGTGATGCAGACAGTAATTCAGAATAAGGGCAGGGAGAGTAGAAGCCAGAGGAAGATGAGGAAGGCATCTCACTCGGGAGCTAGAATGCATCCAGAGAAGTCCTCTTAACCAGCTAAATCCCATTCTACTTTCCCATCTGGAAGAGCTAGTGGGACAACCCCACAAGCTCAATTTCAACCTAGGAAGGGACTTGGGAAGGAGAGGGTAAAACAGGCCAGTGCAAATGAGACTATCTTCCCTCAGCAGAGATCCTGTGTTCCTAGTCGGCTGTGTGATGAGGTGACCAAATTGTCCCAATTTGATGGAGACTTTTCCAGAATTAGGGGTCTCTGGTGGCATAGTCCATAGGGAATTACGTTCCTCATTGAAAGAAAGACAGGAAGGAAGGAGGGAAAGAAGGAGGGAGGGAGGGAAGGAAGGAAGGAAGGAAGGAAGGAAGGAAGGAAGTTGAACCTTTTCTGTCTGTTGAGACCCTCCAGCTGCCCTGTGGGAAAATGATGGGCAATCTCCTCCCGTGTTGGTCACAGTCTCTAAAACCCACTGGAGGGTCAGCTGTGAGTTGGTTCTGACTTGACACATTAAGTTTTGTTTGAGTTGTCTAGTTTTGTAGCACTGAAAGAGCCACATGTTAGGAAACCCCTTCTTGTTGTTTACCATCCAGTCGGAATCAACCCCTAGCTGACCCTCCAGTGGGTTTTCAGAAGCAGTTCATTTCACGGGAAGAGATTGTCCATCTTTCTCTCATGGAGCAGCTAGTGAACTCAAACCATGTGCTTTCGGGATTGCAGGGCAGCTCCTTACCCCTAGGCCACCAGGGCTCCCTAGGTAATCCCTTAGTCCTAGGAAAAGAGAGATGACCTGTCACACAAAGAGAAACCCCGAGTGTCCCATCAGGAATGAGAAAACACGATTCTTTTCAGTGTGTTTCTCCATTGTTGTGTTCTTTAACCTTAATAGGACCTCAACCACAGAGCTTCATGATGATGGAAAATGGTTTCATACACATCTTGGACTCACTGCTCCCGTCATTCCTGTTCATTTCAAACTGGGTATCTCAGTGGAGATGAGTTGACATCCTTATCTTTCTCCTGCCCAGGGAATCAACTGGTACCATTGGAAAGGCCATGAGTTCTCCATCCCATTTGTGGAAATGAAGATGCGTCCCTACAACCACCGTGTCACGGCGGGGAGGAAACGGCGGTCCTTACTATTCTGAGAAGATGGGGGAAGCTCCATGCCAACCAACCTTTTCTGTCATTTATTTGTATTTTATAATATGAAACAAAATGGGGGGGTATTATTAACGTGCTTTGCAACATATTAAGAGTGTCTGAAGGAAGTAAAGATGTAGCAGGAATCTGTGAACAGTAACTGCTCACAGCTTCTGCTGCCCCAGGGCCTGATCCTTGCTCTCCCCTGTCCCTCCTATCCTGCCATCTTTACCCTTCTCCTCCTATCACAGCAAAGAGGAAAGGTAGGAAGAGTTCTTCAAAGCCCAATCCCAAGACAAGTCCTCAATCAAAGATTGGTATGATGATAGGTATGCACCTTCCTTTCCAGCTCTTCTTCTAATATTTCCTTCTAGTTATTTGTGATCTAGGCATTGCTGTCTATGGCCTCATTCTCACACAAGCCCAGAAAAAAAAAACCAACAAAAAACTTGTGGCAAAAGAATTCTGCCAACAACTCCCCAAAGGATAAAATTATCAGTCATGCCCTATCTCTACAACCCAAGCTCTTTTTTAATGGGTCAGAGAGTATCATCATCTGATACTCTTACCACCAAGTATCTTTGGTTCCTTTCCCAAGAGGAGTACCTTCTTCTTTTTTTTTCTCTAGTCCTGATTGATCCTTTGCCTACTTGTCATCCTACCCAAAGACCTCACAGCCCCACAGCTCAGCCATTGTCCCGGAACCTAGTTCCCAGGACAGTATCTCGTCCTGCCTGTGGCTAGAACTGTGGCCGTGTCCAATGTGTCAGTCATATTGGACCTTCCCTTGTGTCTAACAAGTAGTGATTATTTTTGGAGGTAGAAATATGGGGACAATTGTCACTTTTAGCAATTTTCGATCAGGTATTGAGGAAAGGACAGAAGAGGTCAAAATCAGGGCACCTGCCATTGAGAATAGAGGTCCTACAGGGGAACACAATCTTATGCAGGACATTTTCCCCATTTCTGGTCCTATTTGTCATAGATTTTCTTCTGAATTGCAAACTGAATTCTCATTTCTATCTTCAGACAGACTGTGGGTGGCTCCGTCAGAGTCAGAGGAAGAAGTTACATGACCAGCTAAATGTTCACCTGACTGATTAAGTCTCGGGAAGAGGTGGGATTTGGGGGTTTCAGGGTGGTTTTTTCCCCCTTTTGTAGTCCTATAGGAAAGAGGAATGACCTCCTTAATGAGATGAGATCACGAGAAACCTTCTTCTATCTTCTTTTATTATTCTGCCTTGGAGAGGAATAATGAAAAGTGCTAGAGGAAATTACATCTGGAAATCCAAAGGTGAAGAGGGGAGCACCGTGGGCCTGCCTCTCCTTTTATGAGATGTGCTATCCTCACTGGCATGATTTGATTTTTAAGCCCAGGAGAACTGGAAGCTCTAGAAGTCATGACCTTTCAACTTTTCCTTTAAATCAGATGTCAGAAACCCCCTCCCCGTGGCAGCACCCCAGATCTGTGCCTAGCTCCCCAACCAACTTGTCCCTTCTCCTCTCCCATTCCTTGAGCATTTTATATCTTTCTCAACCAGAGGCTGGATAAGCCCAAAAACTGGCAATATTCTAGTAGAAATATCTGTAATCCAACCAAAATTTTGAGAATCTAAGGGAGAGTTGCTTGGGTGGAAGATCCCAGTGCTGAGCTGAGGAGGATGAAGTCAGCCTGCCATTGACTGTGGGAGCTCCCCCCTCTGGCAGCCTGCAGGCCCTCGCCCACTGCTGCAGCATTGATGTGACTGACATGTCCAGTGCTGAAGAACCTAGGTGGCATTTTCATTCTTCAAGTCACTGTGAGCTCAGGTGGGGGGAAAAACCAAACTAAAAGGAAGAAATAGAGACAATCTTTCAAGAAAACTGTCAATTAAATGCAACTCACCTAGTGAGTGGGACAGCAGTGAACAGTGGACACGTTCCCTTAACTAGGAACTTGGAGACCAGGGTGCAGGCCCACCTCTGCCACCTCTCTGACATCAGAAATGTCATTTCACTTCTCTGGGCTTCAGCTTCTTCACCTGGTGAACAAGGAGATAGAGTAAAATGATTCTCAAGGCCCTTTTCAGCTTCAACATTCAACAGCACTAGTCTAAGCCCTGTAATTCTTTGTGGAAACTGGCATTAGTTAGACTATATAGCAATTACGTAATGGAAATTCACCAGGAACTCTCTTTCATTTTACAAAGAAATAAAGGAAGGCAGGCTCTGAAATCATGATTAAAAGTCACACACACACTCACACACACATAGAAAGCATGCAAAGAAGATAATGTCAAGGGAAGTCATTTATCAGTAAAAGCATGAGCCCACAAACCTGGGTGCTGTTATAGACAAGCCCACAGGGAAACTGAAATGGGAAAAGATCATGAGTCCCTGTGTGCCAATTACAGTGAAAGTATAGAAACATCAATGCAAACCAATACCTCTCACTTATTGGAACCAGTTTACTCGATGGAACATTTATATATGTTATCAGTAGTTTTTCCTAGATATGTTTCAAATAGTTTTTTTCCACTAGTTTATTCACAAAATTCTAATACAAATGGAAACAAATTCTTTCAATTTCCCTCACCTCCACCCCCCATCAAATTGTACAACCCAATGATTAATCCTCTCTTCCCCCTGCACATCCACATCTCTGTACATCTGCTTCCAGCCTCTCCCACCCTCCTGGACCCTTATATTGATACTCATGGGACTGAAGAGGCTTCAAATATTAGGTGAGCCATTTTTATATTTTGATACAGAGAAGGAGAAATATGAGATTACAGAGCAGCACAAGGTTGATCAGAAAGCTGTGGACTCCCAAATTTTGCCAAAAATCTGACCCAGTCAGTCCTCAGTTCAAAAGCTGCCTGCATTCTTATTCCCCCTAACCAGTGGGGTGTATCCTCACAAATTGGTGTCTAGATTTCAACCTAACTAAATGATGCTTAAAGTTAAAAAAAAAAAAATTCCTCCACATGTCCTTAGGGAGCTGTGCAGCTAACAAAAGATGGTGCCTCTTTGATAGTTTGAATCCACCAGCTGATCCTTAAGAGAAGAACTTCTCCCATGTGATTTTCAGCCTCAGAAATGTGCTGGAGAGTCAGCTAGAAGTGTGTTCCGGCTCGACGGCAATGTGTTGGAGTTTCACACTTATTACTAGGTTGGCAGGAGCCTTGGTGGCACAGTGGTTTAGTGCTCAGCTAACTAACTGAAAGGTTGCCAGTTCAAACTCACCAGCTGCTCTCTGCAGGAGAAAGGTGGTGCAGTCAGCTCCTGTATGATTTACAGATTTGGGAGCAACCTAGTAAGCGAGAGGAACAGAACACCCACTTAACACACAGCAAAGGCTCCCTCCGTGGATGCCAGAGAAACAGAGGTCATTCCTTCCTAGCGTTTTCATAAGCATGCGGTTTAGGAAGTAGATGCCATTCCTGCTTCCAAACCTGTCCTGTAGCTGGGAGCTCCACCAAACACTGTCCACGTTGGGAAACCATGATGGTATTTGATACCCCAATGGCACAAGTTTCAGCATCACAACAAACCCAGATTACTTTAGTACAGCAAATTGACAAGCAGTGATGCACAACTTCACAATTTAGAAGAATGTTCCTCCAAAATATAGCAACTTTAGTCTCACTTAGCAGTGGTTAAGTGTCATCAAGTCAAATACATAGCAACCCTATGAACAAAAAAACTGAACTCTGTTCTATAATTAACATCATTTTCTTTATATTGATGGAGTTTGTGGAGTTTCCAGAGGCATAGGGCATAGGATGTGGATTCCACCCTTCTTCCAAACCTGAATCAATCTGGAAGCTCCTCCAGTGTCCATGATGGGTAATCATCATGGCATTTGACACAGCTAAGGCACAGAGATTGGCAACTCCAAGTTATTCAGTACAGCAAAATAGACAAATGACTGCTGTACCATTAAAGAACTAGGTAACTGATTTTCATAGGAGATTAACGTGTTTCTAAAAAAAATGGATATTCAATTAATATTCAAATTCCCTCTGTTGTTGCTAGTTGCCATGGAGTCAATTCCAATTCACATTGATTCCACACACTCTTCCACTGGGTTTTCAAGCGGTGACCTTTCAGAAGCAGATTGTCAGGCCCATCTTCCAAGTGCCTCTGGGTGGCTTTGAACCACCAACCTTTTAGCTTGTTATTTGCCCTCGAATCGGAACTGACTCATATCTGTTTTCAGAGACTGTAAATAGCACAAGATTGTCCATCAATCTTTCACCCATGGAGCAGCTGGTCAAATTGAACTCCATGTTTTGGGGTTGGCAGGGCAACCCCTTACCACTAGACCACCGAGCTCCCTGCAGTCACTGGTTAATCATTTATATACCCCACTCCATACTCCTCTATTCCTCAACTCCTGGTTCTACTCCAGTATTGTATTCCTCAAGTGGTCATCCTGCCCACCTGTGAATCTACTAGTTCTCCGCCGACGGAAATCTCAAGAACCCAAGATGCTCAGTGCCAAACCAAACAACCCAAATCCCATTTCGCTTTTAAAATTCAGTCCCAGAATGGAGCTTCAGATAAAAGGACACTATGGGATCTTTTCAAAGAGCTCTTTTGAGAGCATCATTGAAAAAAGGTTTAATGAGTCCTCTTTTGTCCTAAGAACTGGGCTCTGTCCTTTTTCCTCTAGAAAAAAGTGGCACTTGTGTAAGAAGTGGATGTGCCAAGCTGGGAGAGATTGAAATCAACTGGCTGGAAGCCCAGATTCTCAGATACTTTGGGGCATGAAAATTCTTGGGGGGAAAACTCTTGCACTCAAATTTTCAGGAAAGGTGAAGCCATTTGCCCAGGAAATGTGCTTTTCTAGGGTTTGGTGTCTTATTGCCAGACTCCTAGTTAATTTTTCAATTCCTTACTTCTATTTCTTTTCCCCCAAAGCTGGGCCAATTTGTTTCTACCTTGACTTGTATATCCACAATTTAGTACATTATGTTTCGCACTGCTAACCAGAAGGTCAGTGGTTTGAATCCACCAGCTGCTCCTTGAGAGAAAGATAAACTGACTGTTCCTGTAAAGATTAACAGTCTCAGAAGCCCACTGGAGGGTCGTTAGGAATTGGAATAGACTCAACCACAGTGAGTTTTGTTTTATTTAGCTTGTTTTTGAGGGTTTTTTTAATCCACTCTTAAGGCTTTGATAAGTAACCTGGAAAGATTGAAACTTCTGTTGGTTTTAATAATCACACAGAAGGTGGTCTAATTTGCTTCCATTTGCTTCAAGTTTCCCAAGACTACAAGAATAGACTTAAGATCTGAGTCTGATGGCAGATCTATGAAGTTTAAGGACTTTGTGCCTCTCACACACAGCCCCAGACCCAGGAGCTGCGGACTCCACTCCACCTCATCCCTGTAGGTGGTCTATTTCATCCTAGTAACAAAGATGGAAGTTCTATACACTGGGAAAGCCAGTGGTGCCTGTGGCTTCTGTCTGTACCACAGATTTCTTAACCACATTTCTGAAGGTGTTTGGCCACATGTCCCCTCAACCATTTGATCCTTCTATAGTCCAGCTGCGTATAGAAAGGCTAAAGGCCCCTCTCAACAATATTGGCATCACCAGGCCAAATGAAAACTCACAAACCTAATGTAAATCTCTAACAGTAAATGAAAAATGGCAAATAGTTCCACTACATTTGAGACAGTATGTTAGAAAAGCTGCAGGTCCAATTTTGAAACTATGGCTCTGCTTTTTTCTAATTGTATCCACATGGGATTCACATAAGCCAATTCTATGTCCTTGGAGCACTCAGAAACACCAGCGAAAAGGAGGAAATAACAATATAGGGAGCTTTGTGGAAGTCAATGAAGACTTTCTGCAGATGGCCCTAATTGAAAATGCAGAGACTAGACTCGAGGGGTGATGGGAAAGGGACCAGCGTTTGCTCCTCAAGTTCTGACCTCAATCCTCCTCCAGAGTAACTGTCAGTCCCTTCCTCTCCATACTTAAGGGGGGGGAAAACAAACAGGCAAAAACCAAAATAAAACAGGGCACCCGGGGCCTACTCCCACAAAGCAAAAGAGAAGCAAAGGGGCTCTCTTTATGGGTTCCACCAACTCTCCCTGGAACTCGTTTTTCTTCATTCAGTCTCAGCCTGATTTATCATCTTCAGCATTCTGATTCATTTTTCAAGGTCATCCCTTGCCTGAAACATGACTTCATCACACCTGCAGCACTTTATTGCCCAAATGTCCTTGGCAAACCTCACAGCCTTTGGGCAGTGTTGTTTCCTCCAAACCGGAAATCCTCCCTCCTTCCCAAGCTTAACAAGGCAACTGCAGAGCATCCAAATAACACAACTCCTGTTCCTCTGCAAGCTCTGCCCCTTCTCTTAACTCTATAAAGCAGCTCCTTATTGTCTGGGTTGTGAGGCTGGTCTAAAGCTAAAGCTAAATTTCCCAAAACATTTCACCCATTAAAGTTAAATTTCCAAAAACATTTAACCCATTAAAAGCTAACATTTCCCCAAAACATTTAACCTCACTTTCTCAAGGCCAGCTACCCCTAGTACTGGCATTGGTTCATAGGCTCATGTAAGACCAAGAAGGCAAATATCCTTGAGGAGAATTCTACACACCCAGGAAAGCTGGAAGCAGCTAAACAACACAGAGGGTAGGTTCAGATAAACAGCCAAAAGGTAAAAACATAGATAAGAACCATAGCTTTTCTCCCAAGCTAGTTTAGCATCTTCCAAGGAGACTTTGCAACCTTTGTAACACTCAACACTAATATGCTCAACACCACCTCCCAAAGACAATCACTGGGCACACACCCTCAGAGCTGGAAGGGACTATGTGGCTTATCTAATGCAACCCTCTTATTTCACCCTTTGGAAGCTGATGCCCAGGAAGGTTAAACAATGTACCTAAATTCATACATCTAATTTTAGCTTCAATGGTGTAGCAAGGTAAGAGTTTTGTGCTAACCAAAAAGCTGGCAGTCTGACACCATCATCTGCTTTTCGGAAGAACGATGAGGTTACAGCTAGTAAGGAGCCTTGGTGGTGAAGTTGGTGAAGTGTTACACAACAACCAAAAGGCCAGTGGTCTGAGCCGACCAGCTACTCCTCAGAAAAAAGATGAGCCTCAAAACACCGTGGGGTCTCTCTGCCCTAGGAGTTACTATGAGGCGAAATCAACTTGATGACAGTGGGTTTGGGTTTGGATGTTCAACCTTACCACAACTCTATTCAGTTGCTCTAAGTTGAAGGATAAGGATATGGAAACCCAGAAAAGTAACTTGACCAAAGTCCACCAGCTACTGAATAGAGCCAAAACCTGAACTTAAGAGTTGTTGCTCAAGAGTGTTGTCCTTTACATATGGCCACCATCTTGGATTTTATGAATGTTCTCACAAAGGGGCTGATTCCTCCCTGGTGGCTTAGTGTTAAGAAGCTGTGCTGCACTCCCAAAGGCACATAGTTCGAATCCACCAGCCGCTCCACAGAAGAATGCTAGGCAATCCCCTCTTGTGTGATTTACTGCCTCTGCAAACCCTCTGGAGAGTTGGCAATGGGCCAGTTCTACTTTGCTGGCATACAGCAACAGCAATCTGTTTTCCAAGAAAGAGGAATTCCTCTGCATTATTTCTGTTGAAGATTTCAAGGATCTTTAACATTAGCTTTAGGAAAGAGAGGTATGACTTCCTGGCAACTGGACCCCACATTTCACTCCAGAAATGGCGGTAGAAAGGATCATATTATTAGTATATGCAAACCAGTACAAGTAGTATCAAATGTTGAGGTCCTGTGAGTTTTAGGTTAAAGTCAGCAAGTTGCAATTGACTTGAGCTCTCACCTCTCAGGGGTGCACAGACTCCCACGTTCTTCTGCCTGGACATTCCACTGAAAAGTTTTGAGAGCCAAGAAGAAGGCTGAAGACAAACTAATTTACTCTTTTTCTTTGCCGCCTTTTCCCCACTCTGTACCCACCCCCATCTCCCCAGGGGCGTGGGGCGGCTCAGAGGACAGTTGGCTACAGACCACTTGGGCAAACTAGTGCTTGGTAACTTGGTATTTTTAACTGCCAGGCAAAACTCCAAAATGAACTTCCTTTCTTTAATTAGTGATGTTGGGTATAAATGAATAGAGCTCCCCAAGAGAAAGACTTTTGATTTCTGAGGTTCCCTTCTAATGTATGGGACTACTTGAAAATCAGTGTGGCACGAATATGTATGGGATAGCAGATACCATGTCTGTTGCAAAAATGCCAACCAAATAAGTGTTCCTATACCAGCCGGTGCCCCCTTCTACCCTTCTCCACAACTAGACCCATTCCATTGTCCCACAGACTTGAGTTCTGGATCTATCCAAGTCTGTTAGCAAATAGGATCCTCCTTTCTGTCTCTTTTTTTCTCTTTCACACAAATATCCTATCATATGAATCACAATTACACTCCCCAGGCCCATGGGGACTCCCCAGCACCATAAACAAGACATGGAACTGTGACTTTAGGGGAGACATTACCAGGCGTAGGCAGTTGGAACCCAACCTGGTGGTCTACAATGTTGTTCTGAGAAATCATAAACACCAACTCCTCCAACCCCTCCAGATTTGAGTTTCTTGTTTTAACCTTAAACAGCCTTTTTAGGTAAAAAAAAAAAAATTTAACAAAGACCAATTTACTGACTTTGTAGCTACAATGTGCTTGAGGTGGGGTGAAACCAAACATCTGCTTGAAAGAAAGACTGAAAGGAAGAACATGGAGTACATACTCCTCAGGAGATGCACAATGTGATGAACTAAAAAAAGAAATAAAAACAGAGGAAGGGAAAGAAAAAAGCCAACTATTTCCCTCTTCCATTCACAGCACTGTAGCTCAAAGACTGGGATCTCTGCTTGTTAACCATTGTTAACTAGTATTTTTAGTCCTGATTGCTTTTAGCCTCTGTATAGTTCCTTTTTTAAACACATTTTCTATACGTTAATAAAAGATCCTGAAGGGACGATGTGTGTCTTCTGAGTCCTGAGAGGATTGTGGTGACACGCCTTTCTTAACGACTGCGCTGTCTTCTCCCCTCCTGGGTGTTTACAGACCCACTTTGCCAAAATGTATTTTCTGCATAACCCCCTGTCCCCTTTCCAATTGGTCCTCTATCTATTGGTCCTCTTTCTCTTCTTGTCCTATCTTCTCTACCTCTGTCTTCCTCTTGCTTCTCCTCATTTATTTGTCCTTTTCCTCCCCTCACTTCTATCTTCTTGCCCTCTCCTAACTATGATTTCTTCATCACAACCTTAGTTTTTCCCATCAGCAAAGGTCACTGATGTTTGGTGGCTTCTGCTGGCTTCCCAGCGTCACCCTGACTGGCCTCCTCTATGGTTTTGGGCTGTGATCAACCACAGGGCTAGTGACTCACTGTCTAGCTCCCCTCCCACTGCCTTCCTGGCTCCCAAACACTGGAGTGCCCAGTGACAACCAGATCTCCAAGGCTCTAGTGCCATCTATGGGTATTGGTGGAGAGGACTCTAATTGGCCCAACATGCCAAAGTCAGCTGGCCCCTCAGCTTTATCCTGTTGTACCACTCTGACCTGGAGTCTGCTCTAGTAAGTCACCAGTAGTCACTCCCATGGTGGCTCCCATAACCATCTGCCACTTTGATGTGGTCACATGAGACGTACTCTCCTTTTCTTTCCCTTGAAATTGGATCTGCTGCATATTGTAAGATCAACACTAAATTCTAAGTAATATTGGGTAAGACTCCAGCCAGGTAACAGCTCTAAGACGAGGGTCCAGGAAGGAAATTTCTATACAGGTCAATTCCACAAACATATGCAGCCTAGCAGTAAAGATCAAGAAATACAGACCTACCTGTGACTAACTGATGGAGGTACCATAAATTAAGCAGAACACTTACCTCTGATGAGGAGGTGAAGGGAAATTTCAGATTTTCTAAAGGAAGTCAACTTGACAGAGTCTTATGACAAGAATTCATTTCACTCAAGTTAAAACTCATAGAAAGTCTATAGAATAGAGTAGGCCTGCCCTACAGGCTTTCTATGCCTCCAATCATTATGGACCAGAGTCCCAGTGACTCCCTGTGTAACATAATTATGTTGCACAGGATTTTAAATTGCTGATTTTTTCACAAGTAGATCAAGAGGTTTGAGGCCACCAGCTGCTCCATGAAAGAAGGATGGTCAATCTCCTCCCATAAGACTGTCTCTGAAAACCCATCAGAGGGTGAGCTATGGGTTGGTTCTGACTCTACGGTATAACAACAACAATAATGAAGAGCAAAAGGCTTTTTTTCAAGGCATATTCAAGTAGACTTGAAACTCTAACCTTTTCATAGCCGAGAGCCTTAACTATTTACACGTAGGAAAGTGCCTAAATGCCCTTTGAGGGAAGAAATTTGGCTTCTCATCTCCTTATACATCAAGATCCCAACACTGGTTCTGATGCATAGTAAGTACTCATTGAATGTGTATCATAAGAGAAAGAATGAAGAACATGAGATGCATTTATATTTGGTTTTATGGCAACTTCTGTGGAGAAGCTTGTGGGTTTGATCCACCAACCTTTTGGTTAGCAGTCAAATATCTTAACTACAACACTACCAATAGATGGATCTTAGCTGAAAGCAGAGAATACCAGAAGAATGTCTATCTGTGTTTCATTGATTATGCACAGGCATTTGACTGCATGGATCATAACAAACTGTGGCTGACACTGAGAAGAATGGGAATCCCAGA
>NW_006399811.1:1882047-1885690 GCF_000299155.1 Elephantulus edwardii | reverse complement strand
TATGCAGCCACAGGAGTTACAAGAAAGTTACATAGAAGTTACAAAAGGAAAGTAAAGGAGAGCTTTACCTAAGAGAGCAGAGATAACCCAAGAATCAGGAGGCACAAAGCTGCATAACGTGTAGGTGCAGGACCAGGAATGATGTTGTATCATGGAAGTATAGCTCCCTGCGACAGTGTGAGGCAGTGTAACGGCATAGCCCTCACAGTGTCCAGGGAGAGAGTGCACATTGTGGCCAAGATAGAAGGACCTTTTCTATATTCCATGATAGAGACATTTAAAACATTTAATGTTTTAAAGAAGCAAGATTCTTCCGCCCACCAGCCCCCCCCATGCACCAGCAGGCCTTGTTTCAACCCTGGGCCATGCACAAGTGAGACTGCTGGTCCTCCTTCCTCAAAAAACCCAACCAAAGTCAAATCTGTTGCCACTGTGTCAATTCTAACTCATGGCAACTTCATGTGCTACAAAGTAGAAGTGTGTATCATAAGATTTTTCAAGGACATGACCTTTTAAAAGATGGGTAGGCATTTCATCTGTGGTGCCTGTGGGTGGTTCAGAAATCTCAACTTTTCAGTTAGTACATGTGCACTTAACTGTAAATACAGAACATAGCTTCTAGGACACAGCCATCTACCACTGAAGGAGTCCCGTAAACCAGGAGTTGCAACACTGACTCATCTTCCATGCCTTTTCCTCTTTCTTCATTATGTTAAAAAAAAAAAATAAACAGATATCTGGAATATCAGATGAGAACGTCCTTTTAAAACATCTACATTTTCTTGTCCTGTTTTTATAAGCCACCTTTGAAATCTATACATAAGAATTTTCGTCCCAGAGGAATGGCCATTGTCAAATGTAGATAAAACCTGTCCCTTGACTCCTCCTGCATATTGTTTGGGAGATGAGAACTAAAGGGATATAGTAGAACTTAAAGAAACCTCAGTAATTCGTGTTTATTCCTGAGATAGCTGACTGCTAGCATTATATTCTAACGTAAATTAGTGTGATTCACCCCTTACTTAAGACCTCTGGGTGCATTTTTCAGTCATCTGAACATAGATTTAATTATTGCTGTGCTGTGGGAATTAAGAACCACCACGGGTAAAATTAAAAGTAGATTATTAAGCAAGAGAGATGTTAGCAGCATTACTAATCAGTGCAATTACCAAAACCCCGACTTGAACACAGTAGTATCTTTTCTTGGCAGTGCCCCTCTGGCCCTAGGACATGGCCTTGGCAGTGACCTCTTTGCCAGTCAGCAGTAAGACGTCATCACAGAATAAGACCCCACGGGTTTATATCCTCTCTCACATAGCATGTGCACTATAACCCAATGTCCAGCCTTTCAATGAATTATACAATAAATATATATTGGATTCAAAAAACCAAGCATAAGTGGATCTTATGGTTTTCATCTCTCACCTCATGGTCCACATTAAATAAGCACACTGGACTTATAAAACCAAGCACAAACACAACTCATGTTCTTCATCTCTTACCTCGTGACCACATTTAATGCACATCAGGACCAGTGCTAGGATCTGGACGGATAAGGAGATGAGGAGCCTGGTTTCTTCCTCCAAAGAGGACTCAAGCTCTTTCTCCTCTTTCGCTTTATGTACACCAAACTTCTTACTCCCTCATTCAGACAGCATGCGAGTACACGTGTGCGCACATACACACAACACACAAACGCGTGCGTGTGCGAAAGGTCTTTCACTTCAAAGGTTTTAAAACAGGAAAAGAAAAATTAAAAACCAACCTAACTGTTGTTGATTCAATTCCAACTCTGATTCGTGGTGATCATATATGTATCAGGGCATAGTTTCATAAGGCTTTTAATGGTTTTGTTGTATTGTTTTGGTTTGTTGGGGGGTGTCTTCTGAGGTAGATCACTAAGACTTTTATCCAAGCTATCTTCAGGTAGATTTAAACCTCTAACCTTTAAGTTAGTCAAGTGCCTTAACCATTTGAATGATCCAGTGACTCATTTTTAAAAAAATCTCTCCAAGTTCATGTTATCTGTTCATGAGATGCTTGGAAGAAATACACAGTAACAGACTCAAGTAATTAGAATGAGGGTTGTCATTTCAATACTGACAATACTTTAAAAAAAAATCAAACACTTTTAAAATATATCAAGGAGTTTCTCGAATCCAAAAAGCTGACAGAAACTTCTCAAGGGACTAATTACTACAGACTCTTCCTTCACATTGTGTGGGAGCCACTAAAAGGGGCCTGGTGCTTATAGATGGTGATTCCTTTAAATAAAATTTGCTGACATCAGAACACTTAAATTCTCATTCACAGCTTATGTGAAAGCATTGTGTCTTTTCTTCTTGACAATGAGCTCTTTAGAGGTTTCTGTAAAATGAACGTAAATTACAAGAAACACAGCAGCAATTATAAAAGTTCAATACGCTAGCTGTACAGGAAATATAAAGATCCAAGAAAAACAGTAAAAAACTATAAGGGAATGTGTAAATTATGTCTGTGTGCAGGCGCTACTTGGCTTAATTTGTGACCTACATTCACTTTGAGGCCTTTTCTTGCTTCCATAAATAAAATCCACAGGATAATGACCAAAACTTGTATTTACAACCCGAGCCACCCTGAAACAACCAGAACAATGACAATCCTGGTTACTATTAAAGGCAACTCAGTTGACTTATTGGCACAGAAGAGCAAGAAATCATTCAATAAAATGTCACCGTGGAAACTACCTGCCTTTTTAATCCCTTTCCCTTCAGCCATCATTTACCATTTAAAGACTTTGAAAGACATTCAGGTAAATCTAGTTTGCAACCCATTTTTTCAAAGAAGTGACCTGAATTTTAACTCACTTTGAAAAACCTGTGCTTGCTACAAAGAACGGCTTCTCAACTGAAGTATTATTGGCATTTTGGGTCAGGTAATTAATTCTTTCGTAGAAGGGAGTTGGGGAGACTGTCCTGTGTGTTGTGGGATAAAACAACCACAACTCATTACTATCAGATCAAAAGGGACTCAGATTTGACCCCCTCCTATTGGGTTTTTAAAGCTGTAAACCATACAAGAGGAGAATGCTCATCTTCTCCCTCCCGCTAGATACTAGAAGCCCCTCTCCCCAAACTGTGACAGCAAAAAATATCTATAAACATTACCAAGTAACCCCTGGGGGGCAAAATTATTCCCAGCTTGAAAGCTTAGCTAGGGATTTAGGAGAAAGAAAGAACTTCTTTGCAAACATCACTGAAGCAATATTTTAAAAATCTTCAGTTAGTGGTGCAACCACTGTGGAAGGCAGTGTGGCGCTTTCTCAAAAAGTTGCAAATGGAAATAGCACTTGACCCAGTAATTCTACTACTGGGAATATACCCCAAAGAGACCATAACTGCTACCCAGGCAGATATATGCACACTCATGCTTGTCGCAGCTTTGATCACAATAGCAGACAGTTGGAAACAGCCTAAGTGCCCATCCACAAACGAATGGATAGGGAAGCTGTGGTATATCCACACAATGGAATACTATACTGCATTGCAAAACAAGGAACTCATGGAATATTATTCAAAATGGGTGACCCTGGAGGATGTTATGCTGAGTGAAGTATCTCAATCACAAAAGGACAAATACTGCATGGTGCCACTGTTGTAAAACA
>NW_006399811.1:1879986-1881587 GCF_000299155.1 Elephantulus edwardii | reverse complement strand
GATTCCTCCAAATGGAAGGCAGTAATGTAGCTTTTCTGTTGAATTTCTTTCATATAGTTTATAAATGTTTGAAAATATAGCTTTGTTTCATTTTTATTTCATTCTCCTGGAACTACTCTGGCTATTTTCATGGTAGGAAACTAGGTTCCAGTCAAGATAGGGAGTGGAATTTAGTAGATAATGCCTGAAGAAAATAAGAGTGTGACTTTCAATAGCGCGTTTTGTCATGACCCTGCAAGAATCAATTAGGTTCCAAATCAAGGGTCACTTGTAAATTAGACTCTTGGCTCTGTTGCTTCACCTGATGGTTTATAATAAATGGTATTGATTGTTTAAGAACTCTCAATGTCTCACAATCGTGTATGTTCTGAAAATTTCTTTTTTAAAAAAAAATGAAAGCAAGGACAAGTTACACACTAAAGATAGAAAATTTTCTCCTAAAAATACCACCTTAGAGTGATATCCAGGAACAAGATTCTGGTCAACTGAGCAAAGAAGCCCCCTGGTATCTCTGACCATGCTTCCCAGAAAAATGTGAGTACAAAAATGTCAGAGAAAAGTGCAACAATGAATGAATGGAAATTAAAACTCTCTGTAAATTTTCATTAAAATTAATAATTAAAAAATTTAAAAGATTTAGTGACATAGTTCTCTGTGGTATTAGGAAATGAGAAGGGTCAGTGTAAATTGTGTCTCAACTCAAGCCCACTGCCACTGAGTCAGAACTGACTGATCGCTGACTCTTTGGGTTTTTAGAAGTTGCAAATTACATGAGAGGAGATTGCCCATCTTTCTCCCATCAAGTGGCTGATGGATTCTAACTGCCACCTCTGGATTAGCAGGGCAATTCCCTAGAAACTACACCACCAAGTTCAAGAGTAGAAATGGAGCAAAAGGGAGAAATAGAGAGATGTGCATGAAAGAAATGTACTGTAGCCTCAGCGTGTAGCAGAGACGCACAGCATCAGACTTCACTCCTCAGCTCCTGAACAAAAATGTTCTGTGTTGAGGGGAGACAGGGTGAGGCAAGACCAATGATTCCACTTCTACTTCCAGCTCTTTAGAGAAGTCATGATGCTGACTTCCCCCTCATTGATCCAGTCATGTCTGTTGGATCGTTTGAGCTGGTTTTGTGTTTAGATCCTGTACTCACCAGGGGAGGCTTCTGACATGTTACGTTTCTCCTGAACGTGAGCTTGGATTCAGAGAGCAGCAACAGCAAGTGAAACCCTGGATATTTGCTTCTTCTGAACCGGAGGGGACAGGTCTGATTCATTACCTCCAGGAGAATAAGATGAAAAGTCTTTTCTGCGAAGTATGCAAAGTCACCAAGCTCATAGCAAAGAGAGCAAATGTGGATTCCATCTTGCTGCTGAAGGAGATTGTGCTGACTGTGGTCTTTTTCAACACAGGGTCATCTGGTAGGTCAAGGCCTATTAAAGCAATCTAAAAAGATGCTTCTCCAAGATCCACACCTCACTCCATATACAAAAACCAACTCAAGGTGGATCATGGACCTAGGAATAAAACCAAGGACTATAAACTTCATTAAAGAAAAGCTTGGAAGAACTTTAGTAGTCCTAATCCACATTATAGTCTTC
>NW_006399811.1:1862806-1878759 GCF_000299155.1 Elephantulus edwardii | reverse complement strand
GAATAATTACTGATATATAAAATAATTACAGGCTTAACAAATGGAAAGAAGGGAAAAAAACCAAAAAAACATGCTTCTCCCATCTCCCCAGGATCAGTCTATAGCCCATTAACAGATTCTTAGCGCCAAGGTCAAGGCACTCTTAAGAGGCAAGACCGTGACAAAATTGTTTTTGTTGTTGTGTGTCATTGAGTCAACTGTGACTTGCAACAGTCCTGTGAACAACAGATCTGGACCCAGCCCTATCCAGTGTCCTTCTCACCATCTCTGACATACTTCAACCCATTAGTACAGTCATCTTGTTGAGGGTCTTTCTCTCTTCCTCTGACCCTCCACCTTTCCAAGAATGATGTGCTTCTCCAAGGACTGGCTCTTTCTAAGAACATGCCCAAAGTATAGGACCTGGAATTTCACTATCTTTGCTTCCATGGAGCACTCTGGTTTCACTTTCTACAGACCAGTTTGTTCTCTTGACAGTCCAAGATATCACAACTCTAAGGCTATCTGTAGTCATTATCCAGCACTCAAACGCATAGAAAGTGATTGAAAAGCTCATGTATAAGGCACACCTTAGTCTTTAAACTGACATCATTGCTCTTTAGCACTTTGGAGAGGTCCTTGTCAGCAGACTTTCCCAGTGTGACATGTCTTCTGATTTCTTGATTGCCTAGTACCAATGGTGTAGAATGTAGATCCAAGTAAGATGAAATTATTGATAGCTTCAATCTTTTCTCCATCTATCATGATGCTGCCCTTTGACCCAGTGGTGAGGATTTTTGTTTTCTTGATGTTGAGATGTAATCTATATTGAATGCTGTAGTCTTCTGCAGAAAATCTTTCAAATCATGGTCACTACCAGCAAGCAAAGTTGTGTTATCAGCATAACTCAGGTAGTTAATGAATCTTCCTCTAATCCTGATGCCACATTCTTCTTCATAAAGTCCAGGTTCTCAAATAATTTGTTCAGCATAGAAATTGAATAGGCATTGAGAAAAATACAGCCCTGGTGCACATTTTTGTGCCTTTTAAACAATGCAGTGTTCCCTAAAGTGCACCTGATTCAGACCATGATCTTTTTAATCATCAGCTCTGCATCTGAGAGCTGGACAATGAATAAGGATGACAGAAGAAAAAATGATTTGTTGGAGGAGAGTGATGAATAACCCATAGACTGCCAAGAGAACAAACAAATATGTCTTGGAGAGGGTGAAGCCAGATTGCTCCTTGGAAGCAAGGGTGGCAAAGTTTCATCTCGAATACTTTGGGCATATTGCTAAGAGAGGCTTTTGTTTGGAGAAAGACATCATGCTTAGAAAGGTGAGACAGCAAAGGAGAGGAAGACTCTTACTCAGGTGGATTGACAAAGTGAACGAAACTCTGGGCTTGAGTGTGTCAGAGATTCTGAGGATGGCACAAAATAGGACAGAGTTCAGATCTATTTTTTTTATAGAGTTGCTATGAGTTGTACTCAACTCGATGGCACCTAATAATTAAGAAATAAATACACTAATAACAATAATAATAGCATTCCCTTGCTCTTTTCTGACAACAGTCTCTTGGTTTATGTATAGGCTTCATTCATATGAGCAAATTTACATGTTCTGGAAATATCCATTCTTCTCAGTGTCACCCATGACTTATGCTCCTCACTGTCAAATGCCTTTTCATAGTTGATAAAGCTTAGACAGTCTACTGGTAGTCTCTGCTTTCCAAGATCATTTGACATCAGTAATAAAAACCCTGGCCATGGCCTTTTCTAAATTCAGTTTCAATTTCTGGCAGACCTCTATCAATGTAATGTTCCAGCTGGGTTGTTTTTATTTTTTCAATATTTTTGGTAAGATTTTGATGACATGTGATATCAGTGATATTGTTTGATAATTTCCACATTCTTTTGGGTCACTTTTTTTTGGAAATGGAATAAATATGGATTTCTTCTAGTCAGGTGACCACATACATAGTTTTCTTCCAGATTTCTTGGCACACCCTCATAAACACATCCAGGGCTGAATCCTTTTGTTAAAACATGCTAATTGGTATTTCATCAATTCCTGGGGCCTTTCAATGCAGCTTGAACTTCTATTGGTTTTTTACTATATATTACTTCCTGAAATGGTTCTGTGTCAGACAATTCTTTTTGGTACAATGACTGTATATATTCTTTCCATCTTCTTTTGATGTTTCCTGGATCATTCAAGATTTTGCCCACAGCATCCTTCTGTATTGCAACCCAAAGCTTTAATTTATTCTTCAGTTATTTTAGCTTGACAAACCTTCAGTGAGTTTTTCCCTTTTTATTTTCTGACCTCTGATCCTTGCATATTAAATTTAAATACTTTTCTTTCTTCTCAGGCTGACCTTTTAAATCTCCTATTCAACTCTTTTACCTTGCCATTTCCTCCCTCTGTTTTGGCTTCTCAATGTTTTAGGCAGAGTACAGAGTTTCTTTTGTTTCCAAAGGACTGCTGAGATCAGGAATGTGTCAATGAGAAGAGAAAGGATCTAATTGTTTCTGTTATTGCCTTGCTGTTGATATTAAAAGGACCTCTGGCCAGCATAGTGGATTAAAGGATAGGCCCCAGAAGCCTGAGGGGCTATTCTACTGTGTCCAGTAGGATCACTGTGAGTTAGAATCAACCAGGTGGCAGTTGTTGGTCCACATAAGGGAAATTATCTGTTGACAGCAATGGTTAGGGAGCTTTGGTGGCTTAGTTAGTAGCTAGTTGTCCTGTGTCTTTTTGTACGTGTGTGTGCACGTGCTGTGTATCATAGAGTCAGAACTGACTCATAGCTGACCCTCCAGTGGGTTTTCAGGTGCAGTTAATCACGTGGGTGGAGACTGCCATCCATCCTTCTACCGCAGAGCAGCCGGTGGCCTCAAACCACATGCCTTCAAGACTGCAGCACAGCTTCTTGCCACTAGGCCAGCAGAGCTCAGCAAGTTGTCCCACTAACACAAAATCTGCAGATCGATGGCAGTTTGAATCTGCACGCCAGTCTGAGAGGGGGGAATGAGTAATCTCTTCCCACTTCAATTTACAAACTTGGAAATTTAACAGTCACTATGGATCAAAGGAACTCAATAGGAGTGAATTGGATCCCCAGTTGAATGGTGATCAAAACACTGGTAAGCTAACCAAAAGGTGGGCAGTTCAAACATACCTGCCACCCTTCAGTAGAAAGATGTGGCAGTTTGTTTCTGTAAAGATTACAGCCTTTGAAACTTCCTGAGACAGATATGTTCTGCCCTATAGGTTTCCTGTGAGTTAGAATTGACTAGAGAGCAAATGACTGTCAATGTGGGATCTATGGCTATTTATGAGTTCCCAGGACCCTTTTGGAGGAGTCCTGGCAATGCAATGGTTAAGAGCTCAGCAGCAATTAGAACCCACCAGGGAATCTGAGCAGAGAAGAAGCATCACTCAGCTCCTGTAAAGATTACAGCCTTGGAAGCCCCCTGCGGCAATTCCACTCTATCCCTTAGAGTCTAATTGAGTCTGAATAGGCTCTAAGATATTGAGGTTTAAGTCCTTTAGAGAATTCACAAAATCTAAGCTGTTTTTATGGTGATACTAAGAGGTTATTTGTGGTTTTCATTGCACTAACATTTGTTGTGATGGGGGAAACCCCTACAGGTATCTCAGCACCAACAATCAAGGCAATGCCATCAAGGCCATGACAACAAACTGTGCTCATAGGAATTCTGTTTTTTCACTCACAGCAAAAGAAAAGTGTCAGTTTGATGTAAGAAGATCTTTGGGGGAAAGCAAAGATTATTAATTTCATTACATCTTGATACAGACTAGATGTATTTTTTTCTTTTTGTATTATTATTCATTTAATGATTTTACAGAGACTTGAATTTCCATTGGTTCATTGTTGCATTTTTGTCCCCACCCACTCCTCTGCCCATCAGTTTGCTCCTCTCTTTGAAAAGTTAAAGAAAAATTCTATCATTGTTATACAATCCCACCCCACAAGTTCACTCCACTTTGTGGCCTTCGTTCTGGACTCCTGTCATGATGATAATACCTAAACATAAACTCCTTTTAAACAGTTCTCTCCTTCAACTGTTTCAATGCAGTATACATTATTTATCCCATCTTTCTCAGTCTCCCCCCAACCCCGATGTCAGTCCCATTTTACAACAGTGGCACTATGTACTATTTGCTGTTTTGTGACTGAGATACTTCACTCAGCATAATGTCCTCCAGGGTCACTCATTTTGTATACTATTTAATGAGTTCCTTGTTTTTCAATGCAGCATAGTATTCCATTGCATGAATATACCAGAGCTTCTCTATCCAATTTGTTGATGGGCACTTAGGTTATTTCCAACTCTTTGCTATTGTGAACAAAGCTGTGATAAACATGGGTGTGCATATATCTGCTTGGGTGGCAGTTATGGTCTCTTTGGGGTTTATTCCCAGTAGTGGAATTGCTAGGTCGAATGGTATTTCTATTTCCAACTTTTTGAGAAAGTGCCATACAGCCTTCCATAGTCGTTGCACCATTTTACACTCCCACCAACATTGAACAAGGGTTCCAGTTTCTCCACAACCTCGCCAGCATTTGTTGTTTGCTATTCTGTTAAATTTTGCTATTCTTACTGGGGTGAGATATATTTGTAACTCTGTGTGACTAAATGGGAGGAATTCTGAAAGCACATTGGTTACATATTCAATTTTGAGGGGAAAGAATGTGGGCAATTGTTTGAGTTGCCAGTCAAACTAGGTTTTATTCATGGGACGCCATTTTTACTTGAAAGAATAACTCTTTTTTTCCAAGATTTAGGTATTTGGCAGACATTTTCTCAAAAATGAACCAAGTGAGTTTGTCACATGAAGGAAAATAATTGACAGTATTTGTTGCCAAGTGATAAAATTCTAGATCTCAGGAGAGAAATTAGAATTTGAAAAATTTGTCTCCATCGTGGTAAACTTGACAGACATATCCCAATACTTAAGGACTTTTCTGATGAGATCAGTGAAAATATTAACAAATGTGGTTTTATATAATATCATATAATAAAATATGTCAAATGTGGAAGATCTGCATAGCTCATGGAACCATTTTTCTATTAGGTTGTCATTTTCTTATTGACTGTAGGAGTTATTTTTATCTCTTCTGGATAGGAAGCATTTGTCACTATGTGTGCTTAAAATACCTTATTGAATTCTGGAGTTTATTTCCCCCCACCAATGGTGTCTTTGATAAAGAATATTTCTTTAGCCTCCACATAATCAAATGTGTCAATCTCTTTCTTAATTAATAGTTTATTGGTCTTATTTTCTGATCTTGACAAATTAATTCATTATTCTGTGTTATCTTTTAAAGATTTGTTTTTTTATCTTTTACATTTAGGTTTTTAATCTACCTGAAATTATTTTTAACTAGGTTGAGTTATATAAAGTTCCTATATTTGACTGTTTTAATCTCCAAAACCACAGCTGCAGCTGCATTAACATAATATATGACATGAGGCAGGATTATGTTTTCCTTTTATCCTAAATGGGTAAATGCCTTTTTCCAGTACTATTTATTTATGGAGCTCTGGTAGCCTAGTGGCAAGAAGCTGCACTGCAATCCCAAAGGCATGCAGTTCAAGGCCACCAGCTGCTCTGCAGGAGAAGGATGGGCAATCTCCTCCTGTGCGATTAACTGCCTCTGAAAACCTGCTGAAGGGTCAGCTATGGGTCTGTTCTAACTCCACAGCACACAACAACAACAATTTATTTATGAGTCCATTCTTCCCAAGTGATTTGTGATTTCATCCTTCTAACGTAAGTGGTTTTGCCAATAGTAGACACAGTATCACACAATCTTGATTATTGTGGCTTTTCCTTCTCCGTATAAAATCCTCCTGTCATTGCCTTTTTTCAGGAGGGTTTGTCTACTCTAGACTCCATGTACTCCTAAACAAAATTTAGAAACCACTCAAGTTCCACCAAGAAAAAGCACTGTTGGAATTATCTTGACTTTGAACATCAATTTGAGAGAACAGACCACTTCACACTGTGGAATCCTCCACTCAGTGAATAAGATTATCTCTCATTTTATGACATCTACTTTAATGTCTCTCAATAAACTTTATTATTATCTTCCAAGAGATTTTACACATCTTTTGCTAGATTTACTGTGAGATACTTGTCAGGTCTGAGATTTTATTATTATTCTACTTATAAGCTAATAAATTAGCTTATTATTGGATCATGAATGCTGGCAGACTATATAAGACTCCTGCAGAGACATAACTCTATTACTAAGGGTTCACGAAGCAACATGTGAGTAGATCTGTTTGTCCCTAAGTCCTACAGAATGTACACACATCAGGGTCCAGGTAAACTCTAGATACACATTTACCTTGAAACACTGAGCTCAGGAACATTGAGATTGAGAACCTCACCATGTTATTGCAAGCAATAAACAAGCTTGCTCTTTGTTCAGAGAAAGATGTTATCTTATCCCTCAAGATATCTTGGATGAAAGACAACTCTGAGTTGCGGCCTATGTAAAGACTGGTGAAGAGCCTTTCATCCCAAGAGCGTACCCGCAAGGTGTAGAGGAGAAGGAGACTCACAGAGGAGTGGCTCCTCTCAACGGGATTGTATATAATCTTGTAAATTACATCTTTGTAAAACTTTTGTTTTCTGTTTTTGATAAAAATGTAGTTAGCTTTTGCCTATTACGTCTAACAATCTTGGTAAACTCAATCATTCTAATAGTATATCATTTTTAGATAATGGAATTTTGTTTCTCTTATTCCAAATTTTATATCTTTAGTCATCCTTCACCCCCTTTGTTTTATTTTACATTACTCTAGAGAAATATGAAGAGAAGTAGTGAGAGTACACTGATACCATTTATTTAAAAGAAAACACTTAACCTTTCACCATTATAAATAGGGTCTCTCAGAGTTTTGTCATCCTGCTTCTCCTCCCCCCCCCATATATTCCTTCTTGCTACATGTCATCAAGTCATTTGAGACTCATAGTGAACCTAGGCTCAAGAGCTCTAAATGCTGCTCTACCTTGAGCCAATCTCACTATGACACACCTATCCCCACTACCCCAGTTACTATATCAATCCATTTCATCTGAGGTCTTCCTCTCCTATGTTGTCCCTCTACCCTTTCAAGTATGATATCCTTCTTCAAGGACTGGTCCCCCTTGACAAGTCCAAAGTATTTGAGACAGAGCTTCAAAATCCTTGTCTCCAAGGAGCAGCTTGGTTTTACCCTCTTCAGGACAGACAAGTTTGTTCTCTTGGCAGTCCATGGAATGTTCAATACTTTTCTCCAACACCAACTCAAAGGCATTAATTCTTCTTCTGTAATCCTTAGTCATTGTCCAGCACTCTGATACATAATAAGTAATTGCAAAGACCAAGACCTGAATCAGGTGCACCTTGATCTCTAGACTGACATCCTTGCTCTTTAGCAATCTAAGAGGTACCTGACAGCAGATTTTTCCCAGAGTAAGTCACCTTTTGATTTCCTGACTGCTGGTGCCTAGAATGTTGATTTTGGAACCAAGCAAGCTGAAATTATTGACAGCGTCAATCTCTTCTCCATCTACAGTGGTGCTGTCAATTGGCTTAGTGGTGAGAATCTTCATTTTCTTGATGTTGAGCTTCAATACATATTGAAGGCTGCACTCTTTGACCTTCTGAGGCAAATGCTGCAGGTCCTGCTCAGTTTCAGCAAGCAAGATTGTGTCATCTGCATAATGTAGGCTGTTGATGAGTTTTCCTCTAATCCTGATGCCACGTCCCTCCTCATAAAGCCCAGAATCCCTAATGGTCTGTTCCTCATATAGATTGAAAAGATATGGAAATAGGACACATCCCTGACACACTCCTATTCTGATTTTGAAATATGCACTCTTTCCTTGTTCTTTTCTTATGACTGCCTTTTGGTCCAAGTATAGGTTTCACATGAGCAGAATCAAGTGTTCTAAGACTCCTACTCTTTTCAAGGTTAGCCACAATTTGGTGTAATCCACACAGTCAAATGCCTTTGCACGGTCAATTAAACAGAGAGAGAGACATTCCTCTGGTACTCTCTGCTATCAGCCAAGACCTATCTGACATTAGCGAGGATGTCCCTAGTGCCACGGACTCTTCTAAATCTGGCTTGTACTACTGTTCTAGTCAGTTTGGGATGATCTTCAACAAGGTTTTGTGATATTAGTGAGAGCTTTCCATAATTTCCACACTCTCGTATAACCTTTTTTAGAAATGGGAATAAATGTGGATCTATTTCAGTCACTTGGCCCTGTTGTTGTCCTCCAGATTTCTTGCTAAGTGAAATTTTTTTTCTTTATTTTCTCAGCTCGTTAAATGCATATAGTAAATTGATAACATTTTCCTGGATTACTGAGATTAATACATGTTTTCTCTTCCTTTATCCAGTAGTGTGATTGACTACATTAGTTTTCTAATGTGAAAACAACCTCACATTCTTGAAATAAACTAAGCTTCAATATGATATAGTAATGTATTCTTTTTATACATTGCCAAATTTGAGTAATCTTTTTCACTCATTTAAGCATTTAGAGTATACATTTTTTACAAATACTGCTCTAGTTTAATTCTGCAAGTGTTGTTATGTAATGTTTTTATTATCATTTAGCTAAAACGTATTCTCATTTTCATAAATGTTTCTTTTTTGAACCAAGGATT
Source organism: Elephantulus edwardii (assembly GCF_000299155.1). Classification (NCBI taxonomy): domain Eukaryota; kingdom Metazoa; phylum Chordata; class Mammalia; order Macroscelidea; family Macroscelididae; genus Elephantulus; species Elephantulus edwardii. Next base: position 1,870,077 of record NW_006399811.1, on the reverse strand, counting down.
ACTTAGAAGTTGTCTACTATACAAATATACTCCTCTAATTAGTGTTCTTTCATAGGTTTCTAGCTTAACTACATGGTAATGTGAAAGTTCCCTGTACATTATTTCATTCTTTTAAAATTTCCGGAGTTTTTCTTTACAGATAAAGATACATTAATTATTTGTAAATATAATGTGTTTTGAAAAGAATGTAAAACAAAACAAAACCAAAAAACAAACAAACAAAAGAATGTTTGTACTGTGCCAGTTGCCTTAGAGGGAGCTCTTTTAGCATACTTCATTGGGGGTTGTGGTTCTAACACAAAAGTGGAGCCTCTACAAAGGTTCAAATCCCATGGGGGCTCCAAGGGATAAAGATGGGTAATCTCCTTCCAACTGATTCATAACCTCCAAAAACTTGCAGGAGGACCACATATAGGTTGGTTCTGACTCAATGGTAATGAGAGAGGGAGCACAAAGCTTAGGATTTATAACACATAGGATTGTCTCATTAGATTTAGAATCATGGCCACATTGATACACAGTATTAACCATCACATTTGTTGTTGTGTACCATTGAGTCAGAATCAACCCATAGCTGACCCTCCAGCAGATTTTCAGAGGCAGTTATTTGTATGAGAGGACACTGCCTGCTTCATCCTAGGAACAACTGGTGGTTTTGAACCACGTGCCTATATGTCAAAATTTAAGTTCATTTATTATGCTATTAAAAAAATACTATGCTCCTACTAGTGTTTTTCTTTTTTTATAATTTCCAGTTTTTCTACATTTATATTTCATACATTCCATTATCCAATTACTAGTTGATGTTTACAGCTTCTCCTTCTCATTTTTTAGTGACTTTCTATCTGGAATCTACAACTTATACATTACAATAGTCACCCATGTCCCTATATTGTTCATAGGGCTTTTGAAGGCCTATTACTTCAGAATTGGATGTCCAGTCCTTCTTCTTAGTCTGTCTTAAACTGGGAGCTCTGCTGAAATCTATCCACCAAAGGTGACTTTGTCCAAAATACCACAAGTTACCCACAAGTTACTCTAGTACAGCAAACTGACAGACAAGCGCTATACTAATAAGTTGTAGTTGTTGTTGTTTTTGTGTGCTGTTGAGTTGGAACCAACTCATAGCTGACCCTCCTATGGGTTTTTAGAGGCAATTTAACTGCACAAGAGGAGATTACCCATCATTTTCCCACAGAGCAGCTGGTGGATTTGAACCACGTGCGTTTAGGATTGCAGTGCAGCTTCTTACCACTGGGCCACCAGGGAGCAACCACTAAACAAACAAGTGCATATGAACTTAAAGTGAAAATAAGTAGCAACATGCAAATAACTCTTTCAAATGAGTGAACTGACAGATACATGTTTTACTTCTAACAGTAAAACACACACATAATCACACATACAAATATGCTGCCACAGGCCAGTCCTCTCTGGCCCTGCCTAAAAAGGCATATCAGGATGGGCCCTTCACCAGTTATGCATCTGAGAGCTACATTATGATTAAAGATGACAAAAGACTTGATACCTTTGAGCTGTGGTGTTGGAAAAGAGTGCTGAATATCCCATGGACTTACAAAAGAACAAACAGGTATCTCTTAGAGAAAGTGAAACTAGAGTGTTCACGAGAGGCAAGGATAGAGACTTCATCTCACATACTTTAGCATGTTTTTAGGAGGAGCTATTCCTTGGACAGGAACATCATGTTTGGACAGGTGGAGGGTCAGCAAAAGAACCTCAATGAGATGGATTGATCCAGTGAATGTAGCAATGGACTCAGGTGTGTCTGGGATGATAAGGGTCACACAAGGCAGGACATGTCTCCAGTCTGTTGTTCATAATGTCACTATGAGCCCTACTCGGCTTGATAGCACCTTACAATAAGGAGTGTTTTCTTCAGTGAGGCTGCAGGCCAGGCCCAAGGGGCACGTCAGCAGGGAGCTTCCTCTGTGATGGCACAGACCTAGGCCTCAAGTTGTTATACTGAAGAATCTTATGGGCAAAATCTTAAATTTTCAGGAAGGATTGAAAAGATAAGATTAAAATAGGCATAGACCAATGATAATTAATTATATAAAAATATAATGTATATTCTGAGGCTTTGTCCAACATACTTTGGATATGTTGTAAGGAGGGACTGGTCCTTGGAGAGGGACATCATGCTTGGGAGGGTTAAGGGACAGCACAGGAGGGGAAGACCCTTTATGAGGTGGATTGATTCAGTGTCTGGGGGAATCGGGATGGGTTTATCGGAGACAGTGCAATTGGCACAGGACAGAGAAGAGTTTAGGGCTGTTGTACATAGGGTTGCTATGAGTTGCAAGTGACTCTACGGCACATAACAACAACAACATACCAATGACTGAATAAAATACATGTACAAAACATGATGTTTATGAATGATGATATGCAAACCAATAATTTTTTTTAAAAAAGAAGATGAAAGGAATATACAGACTGTATTGACACAGAATCATTTCAGGAAGTAGAATATGATCAAGAACCAATGATAATGAGGGGAGAAGTTCAAGCTGCACTGAAGGTATCAGGGGAAAATGAGGCCCCAGGAATTGATGGAACATAAATTGAAATGTTTCAACAAACAGATTCAGCCTGGACTGCCCACTAGATTATGCCAAGAAATCTGCAAGACAGCTATCTGGTCACTTGACTGGAAGAGATCCATATTCATTTCCAGTCCCAAAAAATGTGATCAACAAACTGTGAAAATTATTGAACAATACAATTAATATTAGGGAGCACTGGTGGCCTGGTGGCAAGAAACTGAGCTGCAATTCCCAAAGGCACACAGTTCAAGTCCACCAGTTGCTTCATGGGAGAAGGATGAGCAACATCTCTCATGTGATTAATTGCCTCAGAAAACCTGTCAGAGTGTCAACCATCAGTCAGTTCCAACTCGATGGTATACAACAATAACATCATTAATATCACATATAAGCAAAACCTTGCTGAAGATTATTTTAAAATGGCTATAGCAGTACATTGACAGTGAACTGTCAGAAATTCAAGCTGGATTTAGTAAAAGGCCATGGCACCAGGGATATCATTGCAGTTGTTGGATAGATCTTGGCTGAAAGCAATAAATACCAGAAAGATGTCTATTTGTGTTTTATTGACTATAAAATGTTACTTGTCTGTGTGGATTACAATAAATTATGGCTAATATGGAAAAGAATGAGAATATCTGAACATTTAATTGTGCTCACATGACATTATAGACCCAGAGGCTGTTGTCAGAAGAGATCAAGAAAACACTGGATGGTTTACAATCAGAAAAGAAAGGTATGCAACAAGGCTCTATCGTTTCTCCATACTCATTCAGTCTCGATGCCGAGCAAGTAATTTGATAATCTGGACTTTATGAAAAAGAATGTGGCAACAGGATCAGAGGAAGACTCATCAAAAACCCGAGTTATGCAGATGACACAACCTTGATTGCTGAAAGTGAAGAGAATTTAAAGCATTTACTGCAGAAGATCATGGATTATAACCTTCAAAATGAGTTACATCACAACATCAGGAAAACAAAAATCCTCACCAGTGGACCAATAAGCAACATAATGATAGACAGTGGAAAGATTGGAATTGTCAACAATTTTATCTTATTTGAATCCACAATCAACATCCTCAGTATCAGCAGTTAAAAAAGCAATAAACTTCTTCCACTGGGGAAAACTGCTGTCAGGGACTTCTTCAAAGTGCTTAAGAGAATGATGCCAATTTAAAGACTACCATGGGCCTAATCCAAGTCATAAACTTCTAAGTCACTTACTACGCATCTGAAAGTTGGACAATAACTAAAGATATCAGGATAAGAATTGATGCCTTTGAGTTGTGGTATTGGAAAAGAATATGGAATATCACGAGTGCCAACAAAACAAGTCTTTCTAGAAAGTGTGACCAGGGTGAAGCTGACTTCATTTCACATACTTTGGGCATGTTGTTAGGAGGACCTAGTCCTTGGAGAAGCATATCATGCTGGGAAAGGTGGAGGGTCAGCATAAAATAGAAAGACCCTCAAAAAGATTGATTGACATGGTGACTGTGACACTGAGCTCAAGCATATCAGAGATAGTGAGGATGGCACAAGATAGGGCAAGGTTCGGAACCCTTGTTCAAAGGATCATTACAAGTGGCAGTCAACTTGATGACACATAACAACACCACCCCCACTATTAGTGTTTTCATCTTTGTTACTGAGAGGCCCAAACCAAAATGAAACCTACTACCACTCAAGTCAATTCCGACTCATATCAACCACACACACCACATACCCATTGACATAGAGTTGGTTTTGACTCATAGCAATCCTCCACTGGGCTTCTGAAACTATAGATTTTTGTGAGTGGAGACTGCTCATCTTTCTCCTTAAGGACAGCTGATGGATTTCAATGACTGATTCCTTGGTTAGTAGTCAGACATAGTACTTGTTACACTATTAGAGCTTCTTTAGTAAACATGTAGACCGTTAATAAGGTGACCCACTACCAATGAGGATTTCTCTGTTTCTACTTGGCATTTTGAAATTTTACTTCCTTATTTATAGAATAATAGGTAACGCGTTACACTGCCAACTGCAAGGCAGGAAGTTCAAATCTATTAGCTACACTGGGGGAGAAAGATGGCCAATTTCTTCCCACATAATTTCAGCCTCTGAAAATAATCAATTTCCACTTGAATACAATGAGTGAATGAGTGAGTGATTTTCTAAAACATTAACTTTTCTTTATTCAGAATGGCATTCCATATTGATTTTTTTTTAGTTTGCAGGTATTTTTTCTTTTTTTATTTTTTATACCGAATTATTTACAAAGTACAAATATATTGTTTTTCAACATCAAGAAAACAAAGATTCTCACCACTGGGCTGATTGGCAGCATCATGATAGATGGTGAAGAGATTGAGATTGTTAACAGCTTTAGTTTGCTTGGCTCTACAATCAACACTCTTGGTATCATCAGCCAGGAAATTAAAAGATTAAAAGTCTCTGTTTTCAGAGACCTCTACAAAGAACTTAAGAGCAATGATGTCAGTCTGGAGACTAAAGTGTGCCTGATACAAACCATGGTCTTTGCAATTACTTGCTATGCATCAGAAAACTGGATAATGACTAGGGATGATAGAAGGAGAATTGATGCCTTTGAGCTGTGGTGGTGGTGAAGAATACTGAATATGCTAGGAGAACAAACACGTTCATCCCAGAGAGGGTGAAGCCAAGCTGCTTCTCGGACACAAGGATTATGAAGCTTCGTCTGACATACTTCGAACATGTTGCAAGGTGGAATCAGTCCTTGGAGAGATATGTCATGCTTGGGAGAGTGGAGGAACAGTGTAGGAGAGGAAGACCTGCAATGACATGAATTGATTCAGTGACTTGGGTAATGGGGGTAGGTGTGTCAGAGACAGTAAGACTGGCACAGGATAGAGCAGAGTTTAAGTGTATTGTACATAGGGTCACTATGAGTGACAGGTGACTTGATGGCACATAACAACAACAAATACATTGTTTTTCATACAATATTAGAATTAAAATATTTTTAAATTATATTTTCAAGTAAGCCAAACATTTTCTTTTTAGAAGTCTTCCTCTTTATCTCTAGAAAGATTTATCTGAAGGTCTATATTTTCTAATCTTGAAATAACTATATCAGCTTTATTTCAGCTAGTTTTTGCCTGGAATATATTTCTTTTCACTTTTTGTCTTAAATATATTTTTAAATAGCAGTATATAGTTTGATTTGTGTGTTTTATCCAATGAGACCAATTTTGCTTCTTAACATAGCACTTCTTTTTAAAAAAGCAACTAGCTTGATTTCTTAAAACAGTGTCATATATACCAAAAAAATCAACAGATAGTAGAGTTCTCATTAGCTGATACCCTGTTTCTCCAACTACTAACTTCTTAGTGTTATATATCAGTTATAATTAATAAACTACTGTTGATGAATTATTATTAACTTCAGTCCATATTTTATTAAGATTTCCCTCCTTTTGCCTAATTTCCTTTTTTTCTGTTTCAAGATCCCACATTACCTTTCGCCATTATATTCCCTTAGCTCCTCTTGGCTTTGACAGTTTATTAGACATGTTTTTGACAACCTTGGCAGTTTTGAGGAATAATGTTCAAGTATTTTGTAAAATGGTCCTCAGTTGGGATTTGTCTGATGTTTTTCTTGTGATTAGACTGGAGTAAGCTCTTCTGGGAGGAAGACCACAGAGATAAAGTGCCATTTTCATCACTCTGCATCAACATGCTGGCCTGGATCATCCAATTGAGGCAGTGTTTGTCAGCTTTCTCCACTGTAAAGATATTCCTTTTTCTTCCCTTTCATTCTATACTCTTTGGAAGGAAATCAATATGCACAGTCAAATTTAAGAAGAGAAAAGTGAGGCCCACCTCCTTGAGGACAAAGGAGATGGGCCTAATGAATTAAAATTCTTCCGTAAGGAAGATTTGCCCATTTCCTCTCAGTTACGTATTCACTCATTTTTTCATACAATATGAACTCATGTGTATTTCTTTTTTATTTCAGTTATAATCTGACACAAGTTTATTTTTCTCAAATGGCTCCAGCACTAGCCATTAAGGTCTCTTGTAGTTGGCTCCTATTGTGGTGGTGTTTTTTATTTTTGTTACTGTTTTTATTGTTTGAATGAAAGTTTACAAAACAAATGTGTTTTTACTTTAGTCATTCATATACATTATGCGTTATACTATTAATTACAATATCCATTGTCTCTTCTTTCCAGTATTTCTCATATCCATTAATCTTTCTGTTCTACCCCTTCATGCTTTCAGAGTTTTATCATTGGGTGAATGCAGTTCTTTTGACCTTGTATGATATTAAGTTGTGAATGTCTCCCTAGTGTTATTGGTTGGTTACATTATAAAAGTCTGTCTATTGTCTGGTTGAAAATTGAGCCATGGAGGTGAGTTTTATTCTATATTCAAAAGCATAACTAAGGGTTATAATACTGTTATTGTTTTAAAACTCTTTACTTTCAGTTAAGATGTTCAAGACTTATCCTCATCTTAAATATTTCCTGCCCCAGCACTAACATCAATCATTTTTCTAAAGAGCCTTGGTTTTTTTAATGGATAATGGTATTAGCATCCAATACATGAATTTGAGCCAGAGCCTATGGTGATGAAGGCAGAAGTTCAAGCTGCTTTGAAGGAAATAGCAAAAAAGAAGGCCCCCAAAATAGATGGTATACCAATTGACATATTTCAGCTAACAGATGCTGCC
>NW_006399811.1:1847832-1861229 GCF_000299155.1 Elephantulus edwardii | reverse complement strand
TTAGGGACCTCTCCAAAGTACCGAAGAGAAATGGTGTCTCTCTGAAGAGACTAAGATTTGTCTGATACAGGCCATGGTCTTTGTTATCACTTCTTATGCATCAGAGAGTTGAACAATGACTAAGGAGGATAGAAGGAGAATTGATGCCTTTGAGCTGTGGTGCTGGAGAACAGTATTGAGAGTGCCATGGACTGGTAGGAAAACAAACAGATTCATCCTGGAAAGGGTTAAACCAGGTGGCTCCTTGGCGGCAAGTATTCTGAGGCTCTGTTTAACATACTTTGGATATGTTGTGAGGAGAGACCAGTCCTTGGAGAAGGACATCATGCTTGGGAGGGTGAAGGGACAGCACAGGAGGGGAAGACACTCTATGAGGTAGATTGATTCAGTGACTGGGGTAACTGGAATGGGAGTGTCAGGGACAGTATGATTGGCACAGGACAGAGCAGAGTTTAGGGCTGTTGTACATAGGGTCGCTATGAGTCGCAAGAGACTGGATGGCACATAACAACAACAACATTTCTGTTAGAGTGTCATTTCTTTTCTGCCCTCTCAGCTGACATAGCAAAAATATTTATGTGAGTTATTGGTGACAGAAATGATGCAGGAGACAGAATGATAGAATTGTGTGCAATCAATGACCTATTCATTGTAAATACTTATTATACGAAACATAAACACAGACTACATACTTGGGTTTCACCTGATGGTATGCAGAGAAATCAGGTAGACAACATCTGTGGGAAGAATCACTAGAGAAGCTCTATATCAACTGTGAAAACTAGGCCAGGTGCTGATTGTGGAACAGACCAGCAATAACTCATTGGCAAGTTCAAGCTAAATCTAAAGACGGTTACATCAAATCCACAGAAACCAAAATTTGACCTTGAGTCTATTCCACTTGAATTTCAAAACCATATCAAGAGTAGATCTGAGACCTTGAATACTAATGAGCAAAGACCAGATGAGCTATGGGAGGATATCAAGAATATCATCCATGAAGAATGCAAAATGTCAACAAAGTCAGAAGAGGAAGAAAAGGCCAAGATGGACATCAGATGAGACTCTTAATATTGCACTAAAGTGCCAAGAAGCCAAAGCAAAAAGAAGATGTCAAGAAATTAAGGAACTGAACAGAAGATTTCAAAGGACAGCATAGGAAGACAAAACAAAGTATTTAAATGAAATGGGCAATGAGTTAGAATCAGTAAATCAAAAGGGGTAAACTCCCTCAGGATTTCTTAAGCTGAAGGAATTGAAGAACAAATTCAAGCCTCAAGATGAAATATTTCAGGATGCTTTGGGCAGAATATTACATGATCCAGGAAGCATTAAAAGAAGATAGAAAGAGTATACAGAGGCACTGTACCAAAAAAGAATTGGCTGACACAGAAGAATTTCATGAAACAACATATGAGCAAGGGCCTGTGGTGATGATGGAAGAAGTTCAAGCTGCTCTGAAGGCATAGGGAAAAAAAAAAAAACAAACAAGGCCCCAGGAATTGCCAGCATACCAACTGAAATATTTCAACAAACAGATGCTGTCCTAAATGCTCTCAAGTTGTGTCAAGAAATCTGGAGGACAGCCACCTCTCACCAACTGACTTGAAGAGAGCTGTATTTGTTTCCATTCCAAAGACACGTGACCTGACAAAGTGTGGAAATTATTAAAAATATCATTGGTATCACATGCAAGCACGATTCTGCTGAAAATTATCCAAAATTGACTGGAACAGCACATCAACAGAGAACTGCCAAATGTGCATACTGGGTTTAGAAGAGGTCGTGGTACTAGGGATATTATAGCTAATAATCGATGGATCTTGGCTGAAAGCAGAGAGTACCAGAGGAATGTCTATCTGTGTTTCATTGACTATGAAAAGGCATTTGACTGTGTGGATCACAACAAACTGAGGCTGACTCTGGAAATAATGATAATCCCAGAGCACCTAATAGTGCTTATGTCAAAACTATACTTGTATCAGGAGGCAGTCATCAGAACAGAGCAAAGAAACACTGCATGGTTTAAAATTGGGAAGGGTATACTCCAGGGATGTGTCTTACCTCCATACTTTTTCAATCTCTATGCAGAACAGATTATCTAGGAGGCTGGGCTCTATGAGAAAGAATGTGGCATCAGGATTGGAGGAAGCTCTTCAACAATCTGTGCTATGCAGATGATGCAACCTTGCTTGCTGAAACTGTGGAGGTCTTCCTGCAGAAGGTCGACTGCACCCCTCAATATGGATTGAAGCTCAACATCAAGAAGACAAAGATTCTCACCAGTGAGCCAATTGACAGCATCATGATAAATGGTGAAGATATTGAGATTGTTAACAGCTTCTGCTTGCTTGGCTCCACAATCAACACTCTAGGTACAAGCAGCCAGGAAATCAAAAGACAAAATGCATTGGGAAAGTCTGCTGTCAGGTACATCTCCAGAGTACTGAAAAGCAACAATGTCAGTCTAGAAACTAAAAGTGCTCCTGACCCAGGCCATGCTCTTCGCCATTGCATGTTATGCCTCAGAAAGCTGGGTAATGACAAGGGATGATTAGAAGGAGAATTGAAGCCTTTGAGCTGTGGTGATAGAGAAGAGTATTGAATATTCTATGGACTGCTAAGAGAACAAATAGATTCATTCTGAAGAGGGTGACACCAGGCTGCTCCTTGGAGACAAGGATTCTGAAGCTCCATTTGACATACTTTGGACATGTTTCAAGGAGGAACCAGTCCCTGGAGAGTGATATTATGTTTGAAAGGGTAGAGGGACAGCACAAGAGAGGAAGACCCTTGAAGAGATGGATTAACTGAGTGAGTGGAGTAATGGGCATAGGTGTGTCAGAGATAGTGCAATTGGCTCAGGATAGAGCAGGGTTCAGAGCTCTTGTTCGTAGGATCGCTAGAATCACAGGAGACTTGATGGCACAAAACCAGAAAACAACATTTTCAATTGTAAATACACAGGTAAATATACACATAGTATCAATAGGTGATATCTATAGAGTCTAAGGTATCAAAGACATCAGACTAGGAAAAGTAGAGGATTAGCAAAAAGAGAAGACCTTTAAGGAGTTGGATTGATGACACAATATCTGCAGCAACGTGCTTGAGCATGGTGGATATCATAAAGACAATGCAGGACAATGTTGTTCACAGGATCATCACGAGCCATAATTGACTTGTTGGCATCTAACATATTATAGCAGGGACTCTGATGGCACTGGCCAGCCAAAAAGTTGGAAGTTCAAATGCACCAGCCCCTCCTTGAGAAAAATATGCATCGTCTCCTTCCATAAAGATTTACTGACTCACAAACCCAATGGAGGATCATAATGAGTTATAGTCTACTCTACAGCAGTGCATTTAGTATTAATTTTTTATTAATCTATATATCACTTCTTACTGATGTACTCAACTCTAGTCCACTATAACATGGATCATTTTAGCCTTTTCCTGTTGCTTATATATAAATTTACATTTCAACAGTGACAAACCTGGGTCTCACCATTTTCCATCTATTTACTTAATTCAATTCCAATATACATGTAAAGCAATATCAGAATTGCAAACCCTTTGTCAGGAATTGTAACTACCTTTATGAGAAAGACTTTTATCAACCACAGTACAGAATTTCTGTGCAGTCTCTATTACCTTTGTTGTTGTTGTTGTTGTGGTTGTGGTTGTTATGCGCCGTCGAGTCGCTTGCGACTCATAGCGACCCTATGTACAGTAGCCCTCAACTCCGCTCTGCCCTGTGCCAATCGCACTGTCTCTGACACTCCCATTCCAATTATCCCAGTCACTGAATCAATCCACCTCATAGAGGGCCTTCCTCTCCTGTGCTGTCCCTCCACCCTCCCAAGCATGATGTCCCTCTCCAAGGACTGGTCTCTCCTCACAACATGTCCAAAGTATGTTAGACGGAGCCTCAGAATCCTTGCTCCAAGGAGCCACCCAGTTTAACCCTTTCCAGGACAAATCTGTTTGTTTTCTAGCAGTCCATGGTACCCTCAATACTCTTCTCCAGCACCACCGCTCAAAGACATCAATTCTCCTTCTATCCTCCTTGGTCATTGTCTAACTCTCTGATGCATAACAAGTGATTGCAAAGACCATGGCCTGTATCAGACGCACCTTAGTCTCCAGAGAGACACCACTGCTCTTCAGCACTTTGGAGAGGTCCCTAACAGCAGATTTTCCCATGGCAATGTGCCTTTTAATATCCTGGCTGCTGGTGCCAAGACTGTTGACTATGGAGCCAAGCAAGCTAAAGCGGTGTACAATCTCAATCTCTTCACCATCCATCCTGATGCTGCCAATTGGTCCAGTGGTGAGAATCTTTGTCTTCTTGACATTGAGCCTCAATCCATATTGTAGGCTACAGTCCTTGACACTCTGCAGCAGGCGCTTCAGGTCCTCTTCAGTTTCAGCAAGCAGGGTTGTGTCATCTGCATAACGCAGGTTGTTGATAAATCATCCACCAATCTTGACCCCACATTTCTCCTCATAGAGCCCAGCCTCCCGGATAATCTGTTCTGCATATAGGTTGAAAAGGTATGGAGATAGGATGCATCCCTGGCGTACGCCCTTCCCAATTTTGAACCATGCAGTTTTCCCTTGCTCTGTTCTGACGACTGCCTCCTGGTCCAAGTATAAGTTTCGCATTGGAACGATCAAGTGTTCTGGGATTCCCGTTCTTCTCAGAGTCAGCTATAGTTTGTTATGATCTACACAGTCAAATGCCTTTGCATAGTCAATGAAACACAGATAGACATTCCAATGGTATTCGCTGCTATTACCTTTAGTCTTAGAAAATTCATTCACCATCAAAGTTAATGAGGTCAGCAGCTTTGCTACCGCCACCTTCAGTCAGGTTGTTTTCTACATTTATAACACAATTAGTTTATCCTGTCACAGTTTGCAATCCATCCTGGGATCTCTTAACCTCCTAAATGGTTTGTACTGTTTGTTTGTTTTGGTTTTTCAGTTCACATGTTTTAAGTTTATTCTTTGTGTTGTAAAGTTCTGTAAGCTTTGGCAAATGCATAATTTCACATATCCACATTACATTATTATGCAGATAATTACTGCACAGGAGAAAGATGTGGCAGTCTGTCTCTGTAAATTTACAGCCTTGGAAGTTTTAAGGGGCCGTTCGGCAGTGTCCTTTAGGATCTCTGAGTTGGAAGCAACTTGATACTAATGGGTTTGAGCTGAGATTTTAACCTCCTACTAGTCTCCTCGCAACCACTAACCTTTATACTGAAGAACCATAGAGCACCAAACTGCACCCCTCTTCCTGCCCACCCCACCTGCTTCCTGAAACCTGATCAAGCCAAAGCCATGAAAGGTCCCTTCTTCTTGCCATGCCATAATACACGTATGTTTGCTTGGTTTTGTAGCTTGCTCTTAGGGGTACATAACTAATCTGTCAGTTCATTGTACTGGAGGAGTGATTTGCATGTTGCTTCTTATTTTATAGTTTAGCTATGTATATTCTTCCTTTATCATTTGCTCTTATAAACACAGCACTTGTCTGTCAGTTTGTTGTACTGGTGTGACTTTCAGGTTGCAGTGATACTAGAAGCCATGTCACTAGTATTTTAAATACTGGTTATGTCACTGATGGTGGACAGGTTTCAGCGGAGCTCCAAGATTAAGACAGACTAGGAAACAGGATTGACTACCTACTTCTGAAATAACAGGTCTTCAGAACTATTCTAGTTATTGTTGTTTCTAGATACTATTGAGTCAGCCATGATTCATAGCCACCTCAGGAACAGCAGACCTGAAACACGCCCTATCCTGTGCCATCCTCACTAGACCAACTACATTCAAGGCCATGGCTCCAGTCACTGCATCAGTTCATCTCACTGAGGGTCTTCCTGTCTTTTACTAACCTCCCCCCACCTTTCTGAACATGATGGCCTTCTCCAAGAACTGACCTAACTATGTATCCAAAGTATGAAGAAAATTATTCTTGAGATGGTTTTTAAATACAGGCAGGATAGACTCTAAGTTGTATTTTGACTCTTGTGGACTTGTCTTCATGTTATTCAACTTCAATTTGAACTTGCAAATGAATAACTGATGGTCTATTCCATAGTCAACATGTGGCTTGTTTTTGACTGATATTAAGAAGCTTCTCCAATGATCATACAGAGAGAAAGAGATGCAGTAAATCTGATTTATGCATGATCCCTAAGCTGAGATCCATGTGTATAGTTGCTGTTTGTATTTTTTTATAAAAGATATTTCCAATGAATAAATAATTTATAGTATGAAAGCCAGTCATTCAATTTCCAGCCTCATTTCTGTCACCACGTGTGTAATTGTCAAAAACAGTCCTTCTTCTTTGTTTCCAACAGTTTCATCAGAGTCACCAATTTTATTAATTTATCTTGTTTGATGTTTGGTTCATTTCAGACTGCAAAAGTGACTAGAAAATAATTGTGAAATACCAGGCCTTCCAAAATTCTATGAATGATAAATGAACACTATTAGATATAGTGCTGAAGGTAGAGCCAATAATTAAAAGTCACTAAAAAATAAGGAGAAATGGCTTTAAACATCCATTAATGATTGGAACATGGAATATACAAAGTATAAATTAAGGAAAATTGAAAGTTGTCAAAAATAAAATGGAATTTATAAAGATTGACATTCTAGGCATTAGTGAGCTGAGATAGACTGTTTATAGCCACTCTGAATCAAATAATCATGTGAAAAATTGAGGAAGAATAGTGCTGCATTCATGATCAAAAGGACCATTTCAAGTTTTATCTTGAAGTACAATGCTGTGAGTTCTAGGACGCTATCCATATACGAAAAAGGAAGGCCAGCTATAACAACTATTATTCAAATACACGCACTGGCAACTAACGCTAAAAAGGAGAAAATGGAGTATTTCTACCAACTTTTTCACTAGAGGAGTGAGAAGCCAAAACAAAGGGAAGAAACAGTGAAGTAAAAGAGATAAACAGATGTAAAAGGGTGGCACAAGAAGACAAATTATGATAAAGAAATGTGAACAGAGCTGAAGTTAGAAAATTAAAAAGGAAGAACTTGCCCAGCATTTCTCAAGCTGAGATAACTGAAAAACAAACTCAAACTTTGAGTTGTAACACCGAATGATTCTATGGCAAAACCTTAAATGATTGAGGAACCATCAAAAAATGTGCTTTAGGGGAGCTCTGGTGGCCTAGTGGCAAGGAGCTGCAACTACAATCCCAGAGGCGAATGGTTTGAATCCACCAGATGCTCTGCCGGGGAAGGAGGGGCAATCTCCACCTGTACCAGTCAGATCTGATTTGACAGTACACACACACACAAATAATAAAATAAAAATTAAAAAAAAATTTTTAAAAATGTGCTTTCCACTTAGCTCTACTTAACACTCTCCATTGCTAAGGAGCAATGATGTCATTTAAAGACTAAGGCACACCTGATTCAAGCCATGATCTTTTCTATTACTTGTTTCTTATCTGAAAGTTGGACAATCAATAAGGATGACAGAAGAAGAATTGGTGTCTTTGAGTAGTGGAAAGTACTGCATGTCCATGGACTGCCAAAAGAACAAATAAGCATGTCTTGGAAGGCAAAGATTACAGAGCTTCATCTCACAATACATTGGCTATGTTATTAGGAGGGATCAGTCCTTGGAAAGTGACATCATACTTGGAAAAGTCAAAGGTAAGTATAAGATATAAAGACCCTCAACAACATGGAATGACACATGACTATAACAATGGGTTAACATGTATCAGAGATGGTCAGAATAACACAGACAGGACAGGGTTCAGATCTCATGGCTCCACAGCACAAAACAACAAAATGTTAACAAGGCAGGATCAGAAGAGAATATGTAAAGGTAAGATCAGCCTTACCTAATTAAGAGGAAGTCTGCTCAGAGGTATAAACTACATTGAATATATGTTTGACTTTGGCAAGACGCTAGAGACCTTCCCCCTCATCCATATGTTGTTTCCTGGCTTGTGGCTTCCAGGCTTGAACCAATGGCTTATGTACTTGCCTACCGTGGACTCATTGGTCTCTTGATCGTACTATCTCACTACAACTTTCAGTCTCTGAAGCAATGAAGCCAGGAGGCTCTAAAGCCAGCAACCAAGGTCCTACCATTCTGGATTCATTAGTCTACTCAGTTGCCTCTCTGGAGGTTTTATCTACATATCTGGAACTTTACAGCCTCTAGAAGCACATGAGTTATTTATTTTAAATTATCAACTATCTTAATTCATTGCCATTAAGTCAGTGCTAACTCACAGCTAACCCTCCACCAGGTTTCCAAGACTATAAATCACTTCAGAGGTAACTTCTCATCTTCTGTGGAATGGCTAGTGAAATTTGAATTGGCAAAGAAGTATATGCTTCAGCTTAATAACTAAACTCTTTATGGACTATGCCATAAGAATCATTGGTTTTATTTCTCTATAGTACCCAATCTAAGACAAATATATACAGGCAATCTTCTCTTTAATGCCTATGAAAATCCACAGGAGAGTTAATTATGAGTATGTTCCAAATTTATTACACATGTTGTTGTTGTTGTTATTTTTGTTGTTATGTGCTGTCAAGTTGCCTGAGACCCATAGTAACCCTATGTACAGTAGCTCTGAACCCTGCCCTGTCCTGAGCCAGTCTCACTAATTGCCACACACCAACCCCTATTGCCCCAGTTAGCGTATCAACCCATCTCATCCAGGATCTTCCTCTCCTGTGCTGTCCATCCACCCTTCCAAGCATGATGTCCTTCTCTCCTTGCCACGTGCCCAAATATGCGAGACGGAACTTCAAAATCCAAGCCTCCAAGGGGAAACTTGGTTTCACCCTCTCTAAGACAGACCTGTTTGTTTTCTTGCCAGTTCATAGTATGTTCAAGACTCTTTTCCAGTATCACAACTCGAAGGCATTGATTCTTCTTCTAACAAATATGTATATGTGTGTGTATATATACATTATGCTCTTCCATTTTATATTTTGCTTTATATTAGTTCCATTTTTTGCACCTATTTTTTTTCTTTCATTTTTTTTCCTTGTAGAATGACTGAAGATCTTTTAATCTCCTATTTTCCTCCTCTAATAGATTTCAAAAGATACTATTTTCTATTCTCTGGGTGATTTACACAGAAATTATAAGATGCATACTAATTTATCAAAGTATAAAATTAAGTATTTTTACTCTTCCTCTGGACAATGTTGTAACATTTTAATTTTGTTTGTTCTGTATATGATTTTTATGTCATTTTAGTTGAAATAATTTACTTTTATCTTAGTTTATTAACACAATGTTATTGTTAGTGCTGTATTTATTTTATTGTTGTTATGTGCTGTCAAGTTACTTGCAACTCATAGATATGTTGTACATATCTATGTACAACAACCTTGACCCCTTCTCTGTCTTGAGCCAATTTCATTGTCTCTGACACACCTACCCCCATTTCCCCAGTCACTGAGTCAATTCATCACACACAGGTTCTTCCTCTCCTGCACTGTCCCTCCACCTTTCCAAGCATGAAGTCCATCTCCAAGGACTAAGCCTTCCTTGCAACCTGCCCAAAATCATTTCCTCCAGGGAGCAGCCTGGTTTCACCCTCTCTAAGACAAACTTGTTTGTTCTCCTAGCAGTCCATGGTATATTCAATACTTTTCTCTAGCACCACTACTCAAAAGTATCGATACTTCTTCTATCATCCTTAGTCATCATCCAGCTCTCTGATGTATAGCAAGTAGTTGTGAAGACCATAGCCTGGATCAGGTATGTCTTAGTTTCCAGACTGACATCATTGCTCTTCAGTACTCTGGAGAGGTCCTTGACAGCAGACTTTCCCAATGTAGTCGTCTTTTGATTTCCCACCTGCTGGTATCAAGAGTGTTGATTGTGGAGCCAAACAAACTGAAGCTGTTAACAAACTCAATATCTTCACTGTCTATCACGATGCTGTAAATTGGCCCAGTGGTGAGAATCTTTGTTTTCATTATTATTATAAATTTATTTTAATGAAAATTTAGAGAGACTTTGGGTTTCCATTTATTCATTCATTGTTGCCCTTTTCTCCCTGTCCAGCCCCCTCAATTTGCTTTTCTCTTTGAAAAGTAAAAGTTCTTTCCTTGTTATTAAATTCCTCCTCCCTAAGTCCACTCCACTATGCTACCTTCATTCTGGACTCCTGTCATAACAATAATATCTAATCATACAGAATCTTTGTTTTCTTGATACTGAGCTTCAGTCCATATAGAAGGCTGCAGTCCTTCACCTTGTGCAGCAAATGCCTCAGGTCTTCCTCACTTGTGGCAAGCAAAGTTGTGTCATCTGCATAACACAAGTTGTTAATGAGTGAATATGTATATTTACCCATGTATTTATTGATAAATTTTTTAGGTTTTGTTCCTTCTTTGATCTCAAACTTCCCATGTGAGATTACTTCTACTTGTAATTAATTATTTAGAATTTCATGTTTATAGAATCCTCTCAGAGCAAATTTTCTTCATTTTGGCTTCCTGACAATATTTTTATTTTGTTCTTATTCTTAAAATATATTTTTCCTTGCACTGCTATCCCAGAGGTACACAGTTCTAGTCCACCAGATGCTCTGCTGGAGAAGGAGAAGCAATCTTCTTGTGTACCAGTCAGATCCAAATTGACGGTACACACACAAAAAATAGTAAAAAAAAAAAATTATTTTTTCCTCGGTGTAAAATTCTAGATTAGAAATTATTTTTCCTTGTTTTTGTTGTTCTTATGGGTAGTTGAGTTGCCTGTAACTCATAGCAACCCTACGTACAACAGCTGTAAACTCTGCCCTATCCTGTCCCAATTGCACTACCTCTGACACACCTGCCTCCATTATTACCCCTGCCACCAAATCAATCCATCTCATCGAGGATCTTCCTCTCCTGCGCCATCCCTCCACCCTCCCAAGCATGACATCCCTCTCCAAGGACTAGTCCCTCCTTGCAACATCTCCAAAGTATGTCAGACAAAGAAGCTTCAGAATCCTTGCCTCCAAGGAGCAACCGGGCTTCACCCTCTCCAGGACAAACCTGTTCGTTTTCCTAGCAGTCCATGGTATATTCAATACTCTTCTCCAACACCACAGCTCAAAGGCATCAATTCTCCTTCTATAATTCCTAGTCATTGTGCAGCTCTCCGATGCATGGCAAGTGATTGCAAAGATGATGGAATGTACCAGGCTCACCTTAGTCTCCAGACTGACATCTGTGCACTTCAGCACTTTAGAGAGGGCTCTAACCACAGACTTTCCCATCACAATTCGTCTTTTACTTTCCTGGCTGCTGGTGCCAAGAGTGTTGACTGTGGATCCAAGCAAACCAAAACTGTGAACAATCTCAATCTCTTCACCATCCATTATGATGCTGCCAATCAGCCCAGTGGTGAGAATCTTTGTTTTCTTGATATTGAGTCTCAATCCATACTGAAGACTGCAGTCCCTGACCTTCCACAGCAAGTGCTTTAGGTCCTCCTCAGTTTCAGCAATCAGGGTTATCTCATCTAAATAACAGATTATTGATGATTCTTCCTCCAATCCTGATGCTACATTTCTCCTCATAGAGCCCAGCCTCCCGGATAATCTGTTCTGCATACAAGCTGAAAAGGTATGGAGACAGGATACAGTCCTCGTGTATGCCCTTCCCAATTTTGAACCATTAAATGCTTCCTTGCTCTGCTCTTACGACTGCCTCCTGGTCCAAGTATAGGTTTCATATTAGCACAGTCAAGTGTTCTGGGATTCCCATTCTTCTCAGAGTCAGCCACAGTTTGTTATGATCCACAAAGTCAGATGCCTTTGCATAAACAATGAAACAAAGATAGATATTCTTCCAGTACTCCTTGATTTCAGCCAATAACATTAGCTACAACATCCCTAGTACCACGGCCCCATCTAAATCCAGCCTAGACTTCTGGTAGTTCTCTGTTGATGTACTGTTCCAGTCGTTTTTGGATAATCTTCAGAAAAATCTTACTTGCATGTGATATTAATTATATTGTTCAACAGTAATTCTTATTCCAGGATTCTATTGGAAAAAAACAACTTTTATGTCTGATTGTTACTCCTTTTTTTTTTATTATGTGGATTTATTTTAATTCAATTTGTATTGTTGCTCCTTTGAAGATGTTTTTGTTAGATGCCATGGTGTCAGCTTCAATTCATAATAACCCTATATAAAAAGGACTGAAACCTGTCCATGTTTATACCAAGCTCACAGCCACTACTGTGCGTAAGTCCATTGTCACAGTCACTGTGCCATTAAAGGTTCTCCTTTCCGTAACTGACTCTCTGATCTTCTAAACATCATGTCCTTTTCCAATAAATAGATCCCTCCTGACCACATGCTCAAAGTAAGTGAGAAAAGCCTCACCAACTTTGCTTCTAAGAAGCACTCAGGCTGCACTTTTGCCAAGACCAATCTGTTTGCTCTTTTGTTAGTCTCTGGGATGTTCAATACCCTTTTCTAATACCACAGTTCAAATACATCACTTTTCCATTCTTACTTTGAAGATAATCTTTTTTTATCTCTGTTTGCTTTTAAGATATTTTTTGCTGTTGTTGGTGTCTTGAAATTGTGACATTCTTACATGTGGATGAATTTTTATTTATCCTGCTTGGAATCTGTGTGCACTTTGCATCTGTGGACTTTTGTCTTTATCAGTCTCAGAAATGTTCCACTGTTAGCTCTTCAAATATTTTCTAGATATCATTTTAACATCTCCTTTAAAACTCCAGTTAAATGTTTTCTTTTTGTTCAATGTGCCATTTCTCTTAGTATCTCTTTCCTATTTTCACCTCTTGGTATCTCTATGCTATAATTTGGATAATTTGAGTTCTCTTCCAGTTCACTCCATTCACTTCACCTCTATCTAATCTGCCATGAAATTCACCTATTCTGTTTTACAAATTTTATTGTTGTAATTTTCATTGTTAGGAATTACCTTAGTTTCCTCTTCAAATCTGCTTAGTCCCTTTGTATTTTCATGTTCCCTACAGACATTTTAAGCTTGTCTTTTGTCAAACATAGTAATTATGTTAGAATTTTTGTATGTGTTATGTGCTTGATAATTACAGTGTCCAAAGTCCATGCACACCTGTTTCTTCTGCCTATATGTTTATTAATATTCATTTTTACGTGATCCTTTTCTTTATGATAATTATTTTATATTATCATAAAGAATTAACTATTATATGACATTATCATAAAAAACCTTGTATATAAGTAAATTCCCTCTGAGAAAACTTGGCTTGATTTCATCAGATGCTTGGGGTATTCCAAACATGGAAATTTGTATTTAGATAGTAAGTAGGTAGGTAGGTAGATAGATAGATAGATAGATAGATAGATAGATAGATAGATAGATA
>NW_006399811.1:1828915-1847732 GCF_000299155.1 Elephantulus edwardii | reverse complement strand
TATAGATATAGATATAGATATAGATATAGATATAGATATAGATATAGATATACTGGTTTACTTACAAATTTCATATACATTATTTTTCACACCAGATCTTAACCCTTTCATTTACCCAGCTTTCCCTCCACCCATCAAATTGTACAACCTAATAATTAACCAGCCCTGCCTCGCCCATCCTCACTCCTTTGTTACCCCTTCCCTCCCTTGGATACTTACAAATGTTCTTCAATAATGGTCTTCTACAGTATTTGTCCTTATGGGACTGGGTGAATTCACTTAACATAATGCTCCCCAGTTCCCCCAAAATTAGGTGGTAATTTACAAAATCATTGCTTCTGCATGCTGCATTGGATTCCATCAATGACAGGCACATAGACCAGTGCAACAGAATTGAGAACCTAGAAGTAGACCCACATATCTATGGTCAACTGATATGTGACAAGGAAATAAGGCATAACAAATAGGGAAATGGCAACCTCTTCAACAAATGGTGCTGGCAAAACTGGACTGCCACCTGCAGAAAGCTGAAACAGGATTCACATCTCACACCATACACAAAAATCAACTCAAAGTGGATAAGAGACCTGGGAGTAAAGCCCAAAACCAATAAAGTTCATAAGAGACAAATTGAGATCAAGCTTACAAGGCTTAGTCTATGGTATAAAGAGATTGTCAAATACAGCCAGAAATGCACAATCTTAAGAAGATACAATTGATGAATGGGATCTTCTAAAGATTAAAACTTTTTCCAACAGAGTGAAAAGAAAACCTACAGACTGGGAACAAACATTTGGCAATACCATCTCCGACAAGGCTTATAATGAAAGATTACAGAATATTCCTAGTCCTCCACAAGAAAAAGACTGTTAACCCAATTACAAAATGGGGAAAAGACATGGAAAGAATTCTCACAGAGGAAGATATTCAAATGGCAAACAGACAGACACATGAAGAAATGCTCAAAATCACTGGAAATGAGATGCAGATCAAAACCATAATGAGATAGCATCTCACTCTAGGAACAGTGGCAAGTTTAACAGGACAGCAAGTAAAATATGCTAGAGAGGATGTGGCGAGACAGAAATTCTCATACATTGTTGGTGGGATTGTAAAATGGTGCAACCATTTTGGAAGGCAGTTTTGCATTTCCTTAAAAACCTTAACATAGAAATTCCATAAGACCCAGCTATTCCACTGCCTGGAATATATCCTGAGAAAATGAGAACTGAGGCTTAAATGGAGATTTGTACACCAATGTTCATAGCAGTGTTATTCATCATTCCAAGAATATGGGAATAGCACAGATGTCCAATCACAATCTAATGGATTGAAAAATTATAGTACATTCACACAACGGAATACTTTGCAGAGCACAGGAGCAATGATTTTGTAAATTACTACCTAACTTGGGAGGGAGTAGAAAGCATTATGCTGAGTGAACTAATTCAGTGCCATAAAGACAAATACTGTGTAAAAATCGTTATTATAGAATGAGTATGAGAATCCATGGAGGCGGGTGGAAGCAGAGGTATGAGGATGGGCAGGGTTAATCATAGGGCCACACAATTTGATGACGGGGTGTGGTTAAGGCAATGGAAAGAATCTGGTGTAAAAAACAATGTATTCAAACTTTGTAAATAAATCAGTATAAAATAAATTTTTTTTAAAATCTGATTCAATGTTTTTGGGACTGCCCGGGTCATATTAATTTGCATACCTATAAAGGTCATCCTTAAGGTTTTTATTACCAGAGAGAGGTTAATGGATTTGTTGGGTTGGGGGCAGGGGGGGGAGGTTTAGTACACACCTCTCTTCTATCCATTGCATAAGTAATTTGCCTCAAAATTGCCTACATATTGAGGTAGGGAGTGACTGGATATAGTTCTGGTTCATACTTTCAGTTAGCATTGACCCTTTGGGGTTCCGGGATTTGGGGATAAACACAGATCTTAGCTTTCTGTCACAGACATGCATGCACACACTTTCACAGCGAAGGATGTCTTAAGGATGATGAAAATTTGTTGCTCAAGTTCCTTAGATTCAGCAGCAGACCACAGGCAAAGGCAGATCCAGAGCATCCCTTCTAGACTGATGCACCCTTTCTGCTGAGTTTCTCCCTTTGGTGATTTTAAGACTTTTTAAAATATGCTGATGTAACATTTTTGTTGCTATTAAGAAGAAGATGACTCCAGATATACTTACCCAATATTTACTGGCAACTGAGCTATGCGGTTTTCTGAACGTCCATGTTTCCAGCAAGGAAATAACATAGACTGGATTCCTATTAAACTAGATAGAGCAGGTGACTGTGGCTTGATGATTTTTTCAGAAATTTTAGAGAAAGAGGATGGCAATTGCCTTTATGCTCATACCTACATCAAACTAGATCTTTCTAGTTCATGGGGATGTCTGTGAGGCCTAGTAAAACTAATTCTTCTCTCAGAAGATAGATTCCATCAATTCCACACATATTTAGTGCAATGCTCCTTCTTCCTGGGGACCCAGCAGATAGAAAAATAAATAAATAAATAGCAAGTCCTTGTCCTCATTGAACATAAGTTTGACTAAGGATTTGTGTCTGGTTTTCTCAACACCATTTTTCAACCAGCAGAGTTATGTAGCGAGTTAGGATAGAGCTATCAAGAAGTGTCATTTCCTGGGGCCAGCTCAGCAGGTGAAAAGAAATTATGAAGTGAGAGCGGTTTTCCCTTTCAACAGTCCATGTTCTACAGATCCATTAATTTTCTTTCCTCTGAGTTAAGTCTCCTTTAAATCTCTTGCCCTTTCCACATTTGGCATAATTGGAAGCAAGAGCAGTTCTCTATTTGCATGACCAAATCTACTGCAATTGGTGAAAGCTGAGTCCTTTGCTTTGAGGAAAATCACATTTTATTTCTTCCTTTATAGTCTATGACAAATAACTGTGAGAGGTCTCACTCGTAGGCTTTGGGAATGTGTGAGAAGTTGGATGTGTTTCTTAATGAGCTGGAAATGCTCAAATAAATCAAGTTAAATTTGGATTAGGAGGTCCTACACCTAATATTAAGTCCTGACATCCTGTTTCTACCAAAATGCACATGTCCGTAATGGACTTGAGCATGGTGGAAATCATGAGGATGGCACAGCTTAAGGCACACTTCTGATCTATTGTTCACAGGGGTCGCTATGAGTCATGGATGACTTAATGGCATCAACAACACATAAAGGTATGGGTTCCCACTTTATTGTCTGATGAATGATCTCAAGCTCACACTTTAAGGCCCTAGTGACAAAAAGAGAGAGATGTTTCTTTTATGCACAGTCTTTGCCTCAGATCTTTATGATACAATAATGTTGTTGTTCTTGAGTCAGAACTCACAGCTCACAGTCAACTCACAGCTGACCCTCCCCTGAGTTTTCAGAATCAGTAAACCACACAGAAGGAGATGGCCCATCCTTCTCCCATGGAGCAGCTGGTGAATTCCAATCACACGCCTTTAGGTTAGCAGCACAGATCCCTAGCAGTAACCACCAGAGCTCCTTTATGATCCAATATAGATGAAAACAGAACACAAAGTTGAATTTGGTTTAGGATTATCATTATGCAGTTCACTTATATATGAGAAAGTTTCATAAGGAAGAAATTTGTAGCACGTGTTCCTCAAAATGGCCTTGAAATTTTCCCAGGAAAAAAAAAAGTTATTCTTTAGTCTTTCCTGAATCTTCTCTAAGTATGTGATCATACTAAAGGCTCTGCACCTATGCCTAAACACTCCCCTCCCCCAAGAAAAAGAAAAACCTACAAAGAAACTGCAAACAAAACAGAAACACACAAAAACCTTGCTGTCAGGTTGATTTTAATTCATAGATATGTAATACTATCAAAGAATCTTCCATATTTCCCAACTCATTTGATGACGGAAACTTTATCCGTCATTGTGGTACCTGGTATATGATGAAAATGCTTTCATAAATTGTCATAAGAAAATACACTGGAGTCATTATTTTGTAGTAAAGTGGGTTTTGGGGTTTTTTTCTTTCTCCAAGCACTTTTTAACCTGCATTATTTTCATGACTTTGTTTATTTATCTGTCAAGGTGCTTAGTGGCAAGTTAGATGATTGAGACCAAAGAAAGAAATGTAGTAAAGACTGCAGGGCTATCATGGCCTCTCTGGTTGGTCTGAATCAAGCATAGGTATCTCCCAGTGAAGAAAACCATGAAAAATTCTCTCATCGATCTGATCCTATAAAGATGCTATGATTGCTGCTAGTGACCACAGATCACATTACTTTGCTACTGACAGCACTGATGGTAGACCCTGCTCCCTGTGACTAGAACTGTCCCTACTGTGGATTTGAGAAGTTAATCTGGCTGCTACTGCCACTATAAGCCTCAGCAAAATGGCTCTGTGAAGCCTCTGCTCTTTTAGATTAGTAGCATCCAAGTCAAAGTCCACCCTGGATGAGTCTTTATACCCCTGGGAAGCTCAGCTTGGGGATAAAGGGATGGCGGGAAAATCTGTGCCACTAAAGGTTCAACGGCTGAGCTGTGTGGAAAAATCTCTGAGAGTTGTTTAGAAAAGTATTTCCCAACTGATCCAAAGTAGAAGCATACAAGGAGAAGCCGGCCAGCTGGAGAAGCACTCAGCTACCCTAGTTGGTGAATGGCCAGCAGATATCAGAGCTACTGGCTAACAGTCAGTACATCCACTTCACCACACCCTTTGTGATTGTCTCATGTACTCCCCAAGTGGGGTTAAAACCTGGCGACTGAGGGGACATTTACTATACACATACAGCAATTAGTGTGGGATGGCCTAGACATAATTGGGGGGGGAAATCTCATGGAAGCAAAGAGACTTTCTGCTTTTCAAACATGGATGAGCTCTAGAAATAAGACCTGGGATTTCACTGTAAATCTAATTTGCTTTTGTAGCTCTTTAGCTACTTGGTCAGTCCATTTGCAAGACCTTCCATAAAAGTAAAGTTTCTTAACTTTTTTTACCTTGAACTATGGCTGGTTAGTGCGATACTTACCACCGGACCAATCAGCAGCGTCATGATGGACGGAGAGGAGATTGAAGCTGTCAGCAGCTTCATCTTGCTTATATCCACAATTAACACTCTTAGTACAAGCAGTCATGAAATAAGGAGACACATTGCACTGGGAAAATCTCCAAATTATTGAGGAGTAATGATGTCTGTTTGAGGACTAAGGTGCATCTGATTTAGGCCATATATTCTTTCCAATTGAGAGCTGGACAATGAAGAAGGATGACAGAAAAAGAATTGACACTTTTGAGCTGTGGCATTGAAAAAGAGCACTAAACATCCCATAGATGGCCAAGAGAACAGACGGATATGTCTTGGGAAGAGGGTGCATCCAGAGTGCTCTTTGGAGGCAACAATGATGAGGCTGATCCTCACATACTCTAGGCAAGTTGCGAAAAGGGGTTGTTCCTTGGAGAAGGACATGATGCTTGGAAGGATGGAGGGTTGGCACAGGGTCATCAACCTGGTAGACTGACGCCATGACAACTGCAACGAACTCTTGTGTGATGACGTAGACTAGAATAGGGTTAAGTCTTTTGTGCATAGGGTCACTATGAATTGTACTTGACTCGATGTCACCTAACAACAACAATGCTATTTGAGCTCTGGTGGCAGAGTCTATAGGGACTAACATTACTAATGCAAAGGCTGAGCCTACCTAGTGGCTTGAATCTACTAGTTACCACTCAACAAAAAGATGGGCAATCTCCTCCTGTGCAATATACAGCCTCTGAACCCCAGTGTGGGTCAGTTATGAGTCAATTCTGACTGAACATGAAGCTTTCTCAATGAGAGTGCTATCTGAGTGGATAAATCATCTCTTTGCCACAACAGTTAGTGTCTTGGGAGTACAATCCATACCTATTCTATTTTTCTTTTACTCTCATAATCTTTAGTATAATAGTGAATATTTTAATGACTTATTTAATGATAGATATTTGGAGTAACAATGCCACACCATCAGAGATCAGAGTGACAGATCAATATAACTTATTCACATTAGAATAGACTCTTATTTTACATGGTAAAAAATGCTTGACTCACATTGAGAAATTACTTGAAGGACAGATAATTCAACACACTCTCCCTCTAGAGAATTTCATTCAGCTCTTTATTCATTTAAGAGTTCATCTTTCAAAAATAAAAATAACTAATCTAAAGAATGCAGTAATAGGATTGGTTAAGGCCCATGAAGCCTCAGAAATGATCTCACAAAGTCGTTATGGAAACCCAATGTTGTGTATCTAAGTAGTCTCCTGGAGGAAAACACAGTTTCCTCCTAGGAGATGTGATTTTGAGCATGAATGGAGCTTCAGTTTGGGTTAGAAAGGTGGACAAAAAGAAGTAACTAGTTTCAGCTGACTGAATGCTGGACTTCAAAAGTACTGCAAATTGACTTCTCATTACCACCTATCCAAATGAAAAAGTTCCAGCTAAGATCACCAACCTCTTTCTTATAGGTACAATCAATGGCCCTCTTCTAGTTTTATTTTACAGAAAGTGTCAGGAGCGGTCAGCACCTCCCATATAACTCTTCATTCAAGACCCCTTAGGCCTGTAGATTCTAAACGCTTCATTCTCCCAGTTTATCTGTTAATATTCTAGTTTCTTCTTCTTTGTTTTTGTCATCCTCAACCTATCAATGCCACTAGTGGTGATTCCTGGGGTCCTTTTCACTTTCATCTACTCCCTTAACAAGGACCCCACCTCTCTATTTTCCATCCTACTGTTACAGCCCTTCTCAGTGGTTTCTGAAAGATAATTAAGCCCTACTGCCCAAAGGCATTTATTGTATGTCATTCATTAACTTCTTATCAATGAATCTTAAATGGTGTGGCATCAGGATTGGAGGAAGACTCATTAACAACCTATGTTTTGCAGATGACACAGCCTTGCTCACAGAAACTGAGGATTTGAAGCACTTGTTGCAGAAAGTCAAGGACTGCAATCTTATATATATGGATTGCATCTCACTCAACATCAATAAAACAAAGGTTTTCCCCACTGGGCCAATTGGCAGCAGCATAACAGATGGAGAAGAGATTGAGGTTGTTAATTTCTTTTTACTTAGGTACACAATCAACATTCTTGCCACCTGCAGGAAATCAAAAGAGGAATCACACTGGGAATGTCTGCTGTCAGAGACCTCTCCAGAGTGCTAAGAAGGAACGCTGTCAGTCTAGAGACTAAGGTACACCTAATCCAATCCATAATCTTCACAATTACTTGCTATGCAGCTCATAGCTAGAAATCACTCAAAATGATAGAGGAATTGATGCCTTTGAGTTGTGGTGCTGGAGAAGAGTATCGAGCACTCTCTTGACTGCCAAGAGAACTAACAGGTTTGTGCTGGAGAGGGAGAAACCAGGTTGTCCTAGGAGGCTAGGATTATGAAGCTCTGTTTCACATACTTTGGACATGTTGCCAGCAGGGACCAGTCCTTGAAGAAGGACTTGGTCCTTCTTGGAAGGGTAGAAGTCACCTCAAGAGAAGACTTTGGATAAGATGGATTGACACAGTGACTGTGTCAATGGGGATAGGTGTGTCACAGGCAGTGAGATCAGCTCAAGATAGGGCAGGGTCCATAGCTATGTGTATAGGCTCTCAACAATTTGTAGTTTAAGATGGCACATACCAATAAACACCAACAATTCTAGGGAAGAACTGAGAAAGCAGTCTCTCAAATAATTCTCCAAAGGCTTTATTCTCTCCAAGAATACTCACTGAGGCTGTTTGTTGACATTGGACTCCTAGAATCAATGACCTACGTGACTGTTTCACAGGTACCTCAAAAATCACACTTTAATGATAAACTTATTACCTCTTCTTGGAATTTTTCCTTTACAATCCCTATATGAATAAAAAGAATCATTATATTACTCTTTCTTGTTTGTTTTTTTTTTCTTTCAAATTTTGAGCATGATCTATTGATTTTTCTACTGGTGACCTAGTGGTAAGAAGCTGCACTGCAATTCTGAAGGCATGTGGTTAGAATCCACCAGCTGCTCTGTGGGAGGAAGATGGGCAATGTCACCTCGTCTGATTACAGCCTCTGAAAACCTGCTGGAGGGTCAGCTATGAGTCACTTCCAACTCATCAGTTCATAACAACAACTACTGTGGAAGATGAGGCTAGAATATTCTCTGTCACAAGCATCCCTGCCCCCAATATACACTCCACATTCTCTGTATTATATGTGATTTATAATTTCAGTAGCATTCATACTCCAGCTTTATGTTGTTGTTGTTGTTGTTAAGTGCCGACAAGTCATAGGTGACTCATAGTAACCCTATGAATGAAATTCCTGGACAACTCCTGTATAAATTTCATCCTTTCTCCAGGTTCATAGGTTTCCAGAGGCAAGCTATTATGGAAGTGGATGCCACTCCTGCTTCCAAGCTTCTTTTAATCAGGGAGCGCCACTAAACACTGTCCCCCATGGGTAACCATTCTCACATTTGACTCATCAGTGTCACGGTGTTCAGCTTCACAGCAACTACAAGTTACCTCTGTACAGCAAGTGGACATACCAGGGTTACACGACCTAGAAGAATGCTTCAATTAAGGGCAGGCCTGAGGGCCACGGAGCAGAGTCACCCACCTTTGGCTTGGGAACATGGCTTTTTGTCCACTAGGCCAACTGCTGTCTCTCTCTCTCCAAGTCTGTAGTGAGTAGCACTACTAATCGAAAGGCTGAGTGTCTCGAATAGTTCAAATCCATTGTAAGTGACTGAGAAAGATAGGCATTCTCCTCTCAGTACATTCTACATTCTCAGAAACCAACAGAGGTCACTGTGGGTCAGAATCCACTTGAAGGCAGTGAATTTGAGTTTGGAAGTAAACATATAATTAGTCTATGTAATAGGCTACAATGACTTTGTCTTTCCTGCATATGTTTCTATTTTCCCTGGAGTTAACAGTGTTTGTTTCCTTGCTTAGACTGCAATGAGTATAACCTGTCTTTTTCTGTGTTATTTATCAATGATACAGATCCACATTTTACATCAATTTTGTAAAATCTTTGATGTGTTATTCATTTGATCAATGTCATTTTAGGAAAAAGCTTTCTAAAGTCATCTGACACGCTTCACGTTAGGACTGCTGCTCTCAACGACTGCTAGAGGGCTGTTCTTGGTAACTTAGTCCATATTCTACCCTCTTCTCTATAGCAACGGGCCCTCTGTTTTCCGGATGGCACAGTTTCCTCTATCACAGCATTTAACCCTTCACTTTGGTGGAACACCGCTTCCATTATACCCACTACTTTTGAGCCTGTTCTTACTCACAGCAATTCTCTACAGGTTTCCACAGCTAGAAACCTTTATGGAAAGAGACTGCCCATCTTCCTCCCACAGAGCACTTGGTAAGTTTGAATAGCTGACATTTTCCTTAGCAGCTTGTTATATTACACACCATGCCATCAAAGCTCCTATTGTTATATGCCATCAAGTCACTTGCGACTTATAGCGACCCTATGTACTAAAGCCCTAAACCCTGCTCTATCCTGAGCCAATCTTATTGTCTCTGACACACCTATTCCCATTACCCCTGTGACTGAATCGATCCATCTCATCGAGGGTCTTCCCCTCCTGCCCTGTTTCTCCACCCTCTCAAGCATGACGCCCCTCCCCCAGGATTGGTCCCGCCTTGCAAAATGTCCAAAGTATGTCAGATGAAGCTTCAGAATCCTTAACTCCAAGGAGTATCCTGGTTTCACTATCTCCAGGATGAACATGTTTGTTCTCCTAGAAGTCCATGGTATATTCAATACTCTTCTCCAGCACCACAGTTCAAAGGCATCAACTCTCCTATCATCCCTAGTCATTGTCCAGCTCTCTGATGCATAGCAAGTAACTGCAAAGACCATGGCCTAGATCAGGCACACTTTAGTCTCCAGACTGACATTGTTGCTCTTCAGTACTCTGGAGAGGTCTCTGACAGCAGACTTTCCCAATGCAATCCATCTTTTAATTTCCTGGTTTCTGGTACCAAGAGTGTGGATTATAGAAGCAAGCAAACTGAAGCTGTCAACAATTTCAATCTCTTCACCATCTATTATGATGTTGCCAACTGGCCCAGTGGTGAGAATCTTTGTTTTCTTGATATTGAGTTTCAATCCATATTGAAGGCTGCAGTCCTTGACCTTCAGCAGCAAGTGCTTCAGGTCCTCCTCAGTTTCAGCAAGCAGGGTTGTGCCATCTGCATAATGCAGATTGTTAATGAGGCTACCTCTAAAGCTCCTATTAGCATCTTAAAAAGGAAAACATAGTAGATAAACCAGAGATCTCTCTTGTTAGAGCAATGTCTTTATTTATCCTATTATGTATAAAATTAAGAAGAATGGGAACCCCAAAAACACTTAGTCATGCTCATGTAAAACCTATACATAGACCAAGAAAGAGTTGTTCAAAGAGAACAAAGAAACACTGCATGGTTTAAGATCAGAAAAAGTATTCATTAGGGTTGTATCTTCCTCCCTATCTATTCAGTCTGTAAGCTGAGCAAATCATTAGATAAACTGGACTATATGAACAAGAATATGGTATCAGGATCAAAGGATCTCATTAACAATCTGCACTGTGCACATGACACAACCTTGATTGCAGAAAGTGAAGAGGACTTGAAACTCTTACTGTAGAAGATCAAAGATTTACAGCCTTACCTATGGACTACATCTCAACAACAAAAAAACAACCAAAAACACCTTTGCCACTAGGCTAATAGACAACATCATGATAGGTGAAGATTGAAGTTATCAATGATTTTCTTTTACTTTGATCCATAACAACAGTGAAGAAGTCAAAACATGTGTTACATTAGGGAAATCTGCTGGTAAGGACCTCTTCAAAGTGCCAACAAGCAATTATGTCAGTTTAAGGTGAGACTGATGTAAGCCATGGCATTTTTAATTGCTTCCTATGAATCTAAAAGTTGCACAATGAATAAAGAAGATCAAAGAAGAATCAATGCTTTTCACTGTGTGAAGAATACTGACTATCCCATGGATTAACAAAAGAATGAACACATTTGTCTTAGAGAAAGTACAAATAGGGTGCTCCTTAGAGACAATGATGATGAAACTGTCTCATATACTTTGAGTATGTTGTCAGGGGAGTCAATCCTTGGGAAAAGACATCATGCTGGGAAAGGTGGAGGGTCAGGGAAAGAAAGGGAGACTCTCGATGAGATGGATTGACACAATGACTGTAACAATGGGCTCAAGCATGGCTGAGATTGTGAGGATGGCACAGGATAGGGCTGGGTTCCAATCTGTAGTTCTTAGAGCTGCTATAAGTCATGGTCTACTAGATCGCATATAACAACAGGAAGTTGGCTACTATAGACTTCTAAGCTATGTCACATTGACTCAGTTTTGGAGAGTTTCACCCTACTGCCTTCCCGCTTCTAGTGTTTATAAGAAGTGAGATGACAGTTTGGCACTTGCCTCTTGGTATAACAACTTTCTTTCTATATGTTATTTTTCTTATTCCTATTATCCTGAAATTTCACAGTGATGAACTTTGATGTGTTCTATTGTTATAGGTCATAGACGAATCTGGCAACTGGTAACTCCTTTGGTTCTAAGAAATTTTCTTTATTTAGTTGTAATAATTTCTTTTCCTTAATTTTATCTGTCTCCCTTTTTAGGATAACATATAACTTTTAAAACTTCTTTTTTAAAAAATATTTTCTTGGCTTTTTTTTTCTTTGTTGCCAATGCTTCTAAAATTTTCATTTATACTTTCACAATTTCAATTTCTAAAAGCTCTCTTTTTATAACATCATATTCCTTTTTCTTATAGCTTATTACTCCAGTGATATTTAGAATGTTGTTGATTGCCGTGGAGTAGGGCACGAATCATAGTGAGTCTATGAACAAAAGACCTAATGCCTTTCCATAACTATCATCATTTCTCCAAGTTCAAAGTTTCCAGAGGTTTAGAAAGTGGATGCTACTCCTGCTTCCAAACCCATCTTACAGCTCCACCAAACACTGTCCACAATGAGAAACCATTATGGTATTTGATACCTCAATTGCACAAGGTTCAGCATTACAGCAAACCCAGGTTACTTCAGAGGGCACATTGAAAAAGAGTGATGTGCAAAGTGGAAGAGTGTTCCTCCAGATATAACATCACTGGTCTCATTTAGCAGTGGTTAAGTGTCATCTAGTCAAATATGACTCAGAGTAAGCTTTGCACAGAAGACCTGAACTTTGTTCTATAACTAACATCATTTCTATACATTTAGAGAGTTTGTAGAGTTTCCAGAGGCATCTAATTTAGGAAGCAGATGCCACTCCTGCTTCCCAGAATAAATCAATCTGGAAGATCATCTAAATATTGCACATAATAGGTAACCATTATGGTAAGTGATACGACTATGGAACAGTGCTCAATATCACAGCAACTCCAAGTTGTTCAATACAGCAAATAGACAAACGATTGCTGTGTCATTTAAAGAATATTCATTCTAAAATTAAGAAATTAGGCCCTACAGAATTTTAAAGCCACACCCTCTAGCAGGCTCTACCCTTGGTCAAAGGCTCAAGGGCCACCTGCTTTTGCAGGGGTTGGGGGGAAGAACAGTAACACACATCAAACACAACCCCAAAAACTTCCCTTACGTGACTGCCATCAAGACAAGACCACCATCGAGAGACTAGCTAGCAGAAGTGAATATTAAATGTACCATGTTTGCTTATCTTAAATCTACTGGCCAACTCACCAGTTTCCTGAGTTAAATGTCTCTCTCGGTGGTATCTTAAATTCTATCCTCCCATTGTCATTGCTGTCTCTAAGAAATTGTCTATCGCTGCTCATATCCTTTTTGATTTGCTTATCTATCACTATGTTTGCAAATTTTCTTAGATATCTTGGCATTCTAAGAAGCAGGCTGAAGCTCTGAGTCTACAGAGGAATTTGTTGTCTTCTTTTTTTAGAAATTTTAACTGAATTTCCTCAGGAAACTGTGATTTCAGGCCTTACATTTTCACTTTTGGGTTGATTAGGCCTCCAGAACACACTCTTCAAATCTCTTTCTTAAAAAATAGAAATCTAATTGTTAGAATTCTGAGAACCTGGCAGGACATTCAGAGAGGAAATGTTTCAAACTTAGATAACCCACTTCCATGAAAGCTTCATTTTTAATAATGGTGTCTCCAGACTCAACAGTTCATGGAGTCTCCTTTGCTCTTGCGAGAGAATGGCCCTCCAGTCTTCTGTTAGAATTGGCATGGGCAATCAGCTGATTGGTCTACCTGGGAAATGAGTTGGGGATTCACTTCCTCACTTAAGAGAATTTGAACCAAACGTTCCTTTACCTCTCCTTCTAGAGTTTCTGTTACTTCCAGCTTCTTTGTCTTTTGGAGGGAGTCTCTCGTCATTGATTCAAATCAGCATCCTGATTAATCCTTCTCACTGCATGTTTTGGATTGTAGGTCCACTTTGTCCAGTTTGTTAAATCAATTGTCATTCTTGTATCTACTGCCTAGCTTCTTCTCTTTGTTCTTATGGTTTATATCTTATTTTAAAATACCATTGCTGTCCTTTGAGGAGAGTTTTGGCAAAAAGGAACTATAAATGCATGTGCTTAAATTTATCTCCTTTAAACAGAAGCCCCCTGGCCTTTTAACTATATCCTTGCTACCTTTCCAAACAAAAATAGACCCTCTATTTGAAATTCCTCCAAGGTGAATTCTCATCCTTTCTCCCTCCCTGTCTCTCTCTCCTTCGCCCCCACACTTTGACATGCTTCCTTACGGACTAGGATAACATTCCTACTCTCTGTGCTTGTCCTTCCCCATGAGATCTCTCCTCCCAGACATCTCCTGGAATCCCAGAGTTCCCTGGATATCTCCCTACCACAGCACTAATCTTCATGGATAATGACTGCTTGTTTATTTGCCTGCCTTACCAGCTGGACTGTGAAAGCACACTCACAGGTCCCTCACCAGGCTTCCTTCCTCCAGGGATGCCTCTGGCAAAAAAAGAGGTCTTTTAACTAAGTGGAAAAGGAGAGATTGTACGAGATGCTTTCCTGAGGCAGTGTTCCAGACCCATAGAAAGCTTCAGTGCAAAACATTTAAAATAATAATATTTTTTAAATAATAGTGATAATAATTACAATTTAGGAGAAATACTTTCATACTTATAGTTATTATTTTTATTATCATAAAAGTCTGTCTCCTAGATCAGTTCTTAAAATTAGACTAGACATTAACTGCCCTAGAGATTATGTATAGTACTTTGTATGGTCAGAGCACTTTAGCATTCATCAATTAATTATGATAATTTGCCATCATTAGTTAGTTAATTAAATTTAAAACTGAACCTCCAGAGGAGAAAGACCAATTTAGAAATAGTACTCCAGGCAGATGTCCATAGGCCCAGCTTCTCATTTCTTGACCTTCCATCAAGAAAAAGCAGTGGGCTCTGAGCTGGAACTATGCCAGGCAACAATCCCATGGGCTCTTTCTCTTCATTATGCAGCAAAAGCGAGCCCATGTCCTCTCCTCTCCAGAGAGTAGACAACAGCCTGAGAGCCTCCTTCCAGGTAGCATACTCATCAGACCCACAACATTCTTATTTTTAGTCAGAAACAAGAGGTAGTTTTTTTTTAACATGCACATAAATGCAAAGCATCTCTGACCCTTATAGTTTAAATAAAATTTTATTTTAATTGTGATTTTAATGAACATTTATAGAGAAGTTAGGTTTTCATTCATTTATTGTTGACAGTTTACCCCCTCATTCTCCTTTTCCACTCTCCCAGTTCACTTTTTCTTAAAAAAAATTATTCATTCATTGTTGCACAATTACCTACACACATAGCCAGCCCTCTTTGCAATGATATATCTCTTATTTTGGGCTGTTGCATGCAAAATGCCTAATCATATATTCATTTTAGACAGTTCTTTCTTTCATCTGTTCCAATAATGCAATGGTCATTATCCACACGCTCTTATCCTATTTTCCAACTACTCGCCCCCATGTCAGAACTGCCTTACAACAGTGGTTCTAATTCTTGAAACCAAAGGGAAAAATA
Organism: Elephantulus edwardii; assembly: GCF_000299155.1. Taxonomy (NCBI): domain Eukaryota; kingdom Metazoa; phylum Chordata; class Mammalia; order Macroscelidea; family Macroscelididae; genus Elephantulus; species Elephantulus edwardii. The sequence continues at coordinate 1,832,650 of NW_006399811.1, read as the reverse complement.
AAATAACTAAAGCTGAGGGGGCTCCTTACAAAGTGGTTCCTGTTTTGGAGTCAAGAGAAGAGAAAACAGCAGAACGAGTGGAAATCCTATACGATACACAGCTGGGACCAGTATTCTCCCTCATGCAATACAGCCAGCCTCCAGGATGAATTCCTTTTCTACAAGTCAAGCACATGACCTTTCACCTGAAACTCAAGTTCTTCCTCTTTTACTTTTCTGTTGCTTTCACTGTGTGAAACATCTCCCCTTGTGGTTCGAAGATCCTGCCAGGTATTGCCTATATGTAGTCAACAAAGTCTAGAGACAGAAAAGGAACCATCTGTCATGTGTCTCTTCTCCCCCTGCCATGTGTCCCTTTTTAAATGCAGAGCCAGCCTTCCCAAAGTTTCTTATAGATGCCCCTATGTTTCAATTGCTACGGCATTTGAGGATTAACATTATGATTACTTCATAAAGTGGATTGTACAGTTGTGTTGTTGACTCTACATCAATTGAGTGAAAAATGTGTTGGTTTGGATATATTTTGAATAATTTTATAAGATTATATTGTTTATAGTATCATAATTTCCCCATATTAAAAAAAAACAACAACAATTCAACCAATATGGTTTTCTTAAACAAAGGGTGCCATATTTGCACCTTTTGATATTTCTGGTATCTCTTGAGCAGATTAGGTCAATCAAGACAGATAAATATGCATCCTCACACCATGCACCATACACCTGTATGGCTCCCTATCCTGAAATACACAGCTCCACATATCTGTAAAGCTCTTTACCTGCCCATTGCCTCCATGCAGGATGCCTCTGTTAGCATTCTCCCATCTCCTTGTAGGAATTCTAGACTCCCCTGTAGTACAGTCTTGATATTTTTTCATTTCAATCTCTTAAAAATAGGAAGAGAATATTTGAAGAGCTTATAGTCATACTCGGGCCATCTGACCAAGCATGTGACAGCATCTGCGGTGACTCTGAGGCCCTCCCCTCCACATCCAAAGACTTGTGGTCATGATTCATGTCACTGCAGAAAATGACAAGAGGAAGAATAGAGTCTGTCACTTATTAGCAAGTATCCCTGCTGTCCTTGTCCTCACATTCTTTTTTCTCACTTCAGAATTGTCTCTTAACCTCAGGAACAGCCTGCATTTAGAAGTTTCCAGGTAACAAAGAAAAAAGGCATATAATTTGATCATTGCTAGCTCCTCCCCTTTGATTTGCTTGGAGAAAAAAAAATCATAGCTAGATGAAGCTAAAGAATATACAAAGAGTTTAAAGAAAGGAATATACAAGGAGTTTAAAGACTCAACACTTATTGTTCAAAGACAAAGGTTTCCCTCCGCTGATGAATATGTTGACTGTTCAGTTGCCTCAGTAATGAAGCCTAAAGATAGTAAATAACAAAAGGCTTACCTACCCTATAAATTTCCTTCTCTCTGACCTGAAACTCTGCCACTAATTCACTGAGAAATGAGCTCTCTTTGCTTTTCTGTGTTTCAGCCAGGAAAAGTACCTAAGACAATGAACCTAAGTCCAAGTATTTCACAGCCTGCTCAGAGCTAGCCTATTTCTGGATTGTTTAGATATCTTGAGAAAGGTAGGAAGGGCTCCAGGCAGTTGTTAGAAGGTTATGTTGCGGGATGGAGAGCATTAAAAGAAATTAAGATTTCGTAGATAAAAAAAATATTTCCAAATTGGAAAATATTCACATTCAAATACAGTGTTCTGTAAAAACTAAGAAAAAAAACAAAATAAAATGTCCATTGGCCATTGTTTGCCTCTCAACTTCTTCCTATTCCAAGAATTTCCATCTTGCTCATTTCAGCCACTATGAAGCAGGAAAGAGTGGGATATAAAGAGGCATGGGGTTTTAGGGGGAAGCAAATCAGAAAACAAAACCTTTATGGTGGTCTCAAAAAAATACATGCTAACTTTATGCAAATTTTTCTAGAATCATAAATCGCTTTAACTATTTCCTACAGGTGAACTGATGTAGAATCTCTTATTATTCTAATATCAGAAGAAGAAAAAAAAAACACGAAAAAAACAAATAGATATGTCTTGTAGAAGGGGCGGCCAGAGTGCTGCTTGGAGGCAACAATGATGAACTTCATCTCACATACCTTCACCATGGTGCTAGGAGAGGCTTACTCATTTGAGAGGAACATCATGCATCGTAAGGTCGATGAAAGAGAGGAAGACCCTCAACCTGGTGGATTGACAAAGAGACTGTAAAATGGTCTGGAAAGCGTCAGAGATTGTGAGTATAGGCCAGGAAAGGGCAAGGTTCAGACTTGTTCATGGATTGCTTTGATTTGTACTTGATGATAGGCCCTGCAGGGCTGACTCACTCCCCTATCTTGTTGACAACCGCCACAACCAATCAGCATGCTCCAAAACTGCTTCCTCTGCCAAGAGACTGCCTACTAACGTCATCAGCTGCGGCCTAACCACGCCAACAAGCCACAACCAATCAGCATGTTCAGGACTACTTCTTTTGCCAAGAGACTGCCAGCTGCAGCCAATCTACAAGCTATACAACTACTTCCCCTGCCAGAAGACCGCCCCTTCCTCCCCGAGTCTTTTAAAAGGCCACTTTTTTATGCCACGTGCGAACATCTCTGACCCATCCTACAGTCCTGTCTCTGTGTATCTCCCCCACCAACACACACCCCCATGACTCCCCCGCCCCATCCGCCTGGGTCACACTCAAAAGCCTGAGATCTCCAATAAAAGCTTCTGTGCTTACTTTTGGTTTGTATGCCTATTTTACCTAACACTTGACAGCACCAAACAACAACAATGTATAACATGGAAGAATCTAAGATAGCATTATTCTAAATTAACTCACTCAGTTGCATAAGGGCAAATATGGCATAAAACCATTGTAAAAAATAGAGGACAACTAACAGTAAAATGTGTATAAATGTTCAGAAGGGGAGAGGGAAAGGGGGAAAGGAACAGGAAAATGAGACGGATGGACAAACTTAAGGATGGCAGAGATTAGTGAGTAATTTGGTGGGGCAAGGTGTGAAGGAATAGGAAAGACTCAATGAAGACTTGAAAAGATGAGGTAATAATAGGCATAGATCAACAGTAATTAATTATATATAAGATGATTATATGAATGAATGTATGAAGCAATGTAAATGAAAGTTTGTATAAAATACTAGCTGCATGAATGAAACAAAATGCAAATAAATTATTGCATGAAAATCAATTCTAGAAAGATTTTTAAAAATCTCTCATATCAAAGAGAACCTGTAAGCAAATGTGTGAGCATCTTCCTTTTAGCTCCTTGGTATGAAATGTAACTTTAATATACACATGGCTTTCACCTGATGGTATGCATAGGAATCAGATCAATTACATCTGTGGAAAAAGCCACTGGGGAAACTCAATATCAGCTGTGAAAACAAGGCCAGGAGCTGATTGTGGAACAGACCACCAACTACTCATATGCAAGTTCAAGCTGAAGCTGAGGAAAATGGAACCGAATCCACGGGAACCAAAATATGATTTTGAGTTCATCCCACCAGAATTTCAGAACCATCTCAGGAATAGATTTGAGGCCCTGAACACTAATGAGGGAAGACCCAATGAGTTGTGGGAGGATGTCAAATGTATCATCCAGAAAGAGTGTAAATGGTCATTACAAAGAAGAGAAAGAAAAGACCAAAATGGATGTCAGAAGAAACTCTGAAGATTGCACTGGAGTGCAGAGAAGCCAAAGCACAAG
>NW_006399811.1:1821553-1827780 GCF_000299155.1 Elephantulus edwardii | reverse complement strand
GCCATCTTCAGTATGGATTGAGGCTCAATGTCAAGAAGATAAAGATTCTCACCACTGGACCAATTGGCAGCATCAGGATGGATGGTGAAGGGATTGAGATTGTTAAGAATTTTAGTCTGCTTGGCTCCACAGTCAACACTCTTTGCACCAGTAGTGAGGAAATAAAATAACATATTGCAGTGTGAAAGTCTGCTGTTAGGGACCTTTCCAAAGTACTGAAGAGCAATGGTGTCACTCTGGAGACTAAGATGCATCTGATACAGGTTATGGTCTTTGCAATCACTTGTTATTCATCAGAGAGTTGGACAATGACTAGGAAGGATAGAAGGAGAATTGATGCCTTTGTACTGTGGTGCTGGAGAAGTGTATTGAATGCACCATGGACTGCCAAGAAAGCAAACAGATTCATCCTGGAGAGGGTTAAACCAGACTGCTCTTTGAAGGCAAGGTTTCTGGGGCTTCGTCTGACATATTTTGGACATGTTGTAAGGAGCGACAGGTCCTTGGAGAGGGACATCATGCTTGGGAGGATGGAGATACAGCGCAAGAGGGGAAGACCCTCTATGAGGTAGATTGATTCAGTGACTGGGGTAATCGAGATGGGTGTGTCAAAGGCAGTGTGATTGGCACAGGATAGAGCAGAGTTTAGGGCTGTTGTACATAGGGTCGCTATGAGTCACAAGCGACTCGACAGCACATAACAAGAACAACAACATATATATTCATGAAGGATGTAGCCATTTTGGATAATGTGAGGAGCTGTCCTATTGAAGATGCAGGTTCCCTCCTCTTTTTACCTATTTATTTTTCTCTTATGCAGTGTGCTTAAATAAACTATTTTTCTTAGTGCTGAAATAAACAGTTTGATAAATACAATGGAGAGGGAAATGTGATAACTCTGACAAGGTAGACTGGGAGATATATATCTCAATTCCTAATTCACACTCGAAGACTTGTGCTGAAGTTATAGCCTGAGTTCATCTACACAAGAGTTCTCAGACTCAGATTGAACTCCACAGACAATGTGTTTGTTCATCCAAGAATACATTCAACAACTACCAAGGAAACACAATTCTGATGTTCGGGAGCTCTAGTGGCTTAATGGTAAGGAGATACACTGCCAACTGAAAATCAAAGCATGTGGTTTGAATCTACCAATTGTCCTGCCAGAGAGAGATGGGCAATCTCCTCCTATACAATTTAGAGTCTCTGAAAATTGGAGGGCCAGTCATTTCCAACTTGACAATACATCACAACAACACAGCATTATGGTTTTGGAGAAGAGTATTCAATATGCCATGGGCATGCCAAAAGAATCAACTAATCTGTCTCATGGTGGAAGTGCAACCAAGTCGCTCCTTAGAGGCAAGGATGATAAACTTTGTCTAACATTCTTTGATTGTATAGTCAGGAAAGAGCAGTCCTTGGAAAAAGACATCATACTGGGAAAGGTAAGAGGGACAGAGAAAGAGAGGAAGACCCTCAAACAAAATGCATTAACACAGTGATAGTAGCAATGGGCTCCAGTATGTCGGAGATCTTGATGGTGTATGTTAGGGCAAGGTTTATCCTTGACATTCATTGGATTGCTGTGAGTTGTAGTGGACTCAATGACACCTAAATCCAACAACTACACATTTAGAAGATTTAGTGAGGGACATACAACCGCATCTACAGTGCAATCAGTAAACCAGGCAAAAGTGGTTCAAACCACCAGCTATTCCACTGGAGAAGGACGGGCAATCTCCTCCCATGTGATTTCCTGCCACTGAAAATTCACTGGAGGGTCAGCTGTGAGCTAGTCCAACTAGATAGCCCAAGTAGGGAGATAATCAGGAAAATGAGGGATTCCAGAAAGTGTCTGGGAAGTGAGAACACCTAGTGAATGACAACCAGGAGAATCTCAGACAGTGATAGAGGCAGCAAGTAGGAATGGCATTGGCATCCAGGCCAACAGGATGTTGTTATGTGCCATCAAGTCACTTGCCTCTCATAGTGATCCCCCCACTATGTATATTAGGTCTGAAACCTGCCCTATCCTGAGCAAATCTCATCATCTCTGACAGACCTGATCCCATCCCTCCAGTCACTGAGTCAATTAATCTCATCCCGAATCTTCCTCTCCTGCATTGTCCCTCTACCCTTCCAAGCATAATGTCTTTCTCCAAGGACTGGTCCCTTCTCGCCACATGCCCAAAGTATGTGAGACAGAGCCTCAAAACCCTTGCCTCCAAGGAGGACCCTGATTTGACCCTTTCCAGGACAGACCTGTTTGTTCTCCTGGCAGTCCATGGTATGTTTAACACTCTTCTCCATCACCACAACTCAAAAGCATTGATCCTTCTTCTGTCATCCTTAGTTATTGTCCCGCTGTCAGATGCATAGCAAGTAATTGTGAAGACCATGGCCTGGATCAGGTGCTCCTTAGTCTCCAGACTGACACTGTTGCTCTTCAATACTCTCAAGAGGTCCCTGACTGCAGACTTTACTAATGCAATTCATCTTTTGATTTCCTGACTGCTGGTGCCAAGACTATTGATCGTGAAGCTAAGCAAGCTGAAGTCATCAACAATCTTAATCTTTTCTTTGTCCATCATGAAGCTGCTAACTGGGACAATGGTTAGAATCTTTGTTTTCTTGATATTGAGCTTCTATCCATATTGATGTTCTACTACCATGGCCTCTTCTAAATCCAGCCTGTACATTTGGCAGTTCTCTGTTGATGTACGGTTCTAGTCATTTCTAGATAATCCTCAACAGGACGTTGCTTGCGTGTGACAGGATAGTACATGAAAATGTATGTGTGTATTTGTGTGTGTGTGTGTCCATGAGTGTAAGCACATGTGTGTGAGAGAAATCTACGTCAATTGATAAATAACTGACCTGGAAGAAAGGAGAACACTGCCTGATGTTAGGATAAAGGGTTAAAATAACATTTAGAATGCTTTTGGCCACAGGTAACAGAAAACTTAATAAAGAGAAACATAAACAATAAGTAAACCTTATAGCCAGAATAAAGGTAGATGTCAATGGCCAAGAGGAAGTGAACAAGTGGGTGATCTGACCTAGAAGGAGAGAGATCTACCTGAGAGTTGGAGTCAGTGGGTCATACAAACGACCAACATGTTCAGCTGCTAACAGAAAAATGAAAGGTTTGACTCTTTCAAGAGGCAGCTGAAAAAAGACTTCATGACTTCTGATAAATCAGCCACTAAAATCCGTGTGGAACACAGTTCTTATTTGACACGTAGGAGGTTGTAATGAGTCCAAATCAACTAGGCAAATACTGTTTGTTGTTGTTGTTTTGAAAGTAGAGATGAAATTGTATTAAAGGAGAGGGAGAAGCCAGGAGAGCAACCTTTCTGCTGGAAATGCAAAAGAAGGATAAATGTCTAGGAGTGGGTACTGAGAAGAGTGCAGAAATGCTAGAATAAGTCTCAGATGTAAAAGGGAAATGATGAGGGCCTGCTCAAACCTCTTTGGAGACATTCAAACTGCTGGAGATCTTCGGCATTTTGGTTAGCACTACAAGATGCTATGATAGACTATACCAACAATGCTGCTCCTTTAGTTATATACTCAATTAAACTCATTGCTCTCAAGTTGGAACTGACTCATAACTGACCTTCCACTGGGTTTTTGAGGATGTAAATCACAAGGGAGAAGACTGTCTATGTTTCTCCCACAGAACCACTGGTGAATTTGAACCACCAGGGAAGTGTGACCTTGGAGTTAGAAGAACAACTCCCTCTGGACTACATCACCAGAGCTCCTCTTTTGGAGATATGGAGAAGAATATTTGTTAATGTGGAAAGAGGGTCAAAAGTCACAAAAACTCTCTAAGAATTTTCAGGGCCTTGGGTAGAAGTAGATGACACCTTTGATTCAAATTAGCTATACATTTCAGTAAGTCTAAATAGGATCATCCTGGAGAGGGTGAAGCCAGGCACTCCTTGAAGGCAACAATTTTAAAGCTTTGTCTGATATATTTTGGGCATGTTGCCAGGAGGGACCAGTCCTTGGACAGGAGCGTCATGCTTGGGAGGGTTGAGGGACAGCATGAAAGAGGAAGACCCTCGATGAGATGGATTGACTCAGTGACTGGGATAATGGGGGTAAGTGTGTCAGAGACAATGAGATTGTCTCAAGGCAGAACAGGGTTCAGAGCTGTTGTATATAGGGTCACTATAAGTTGCAGGTGACTCAGCGGCACATAACAACAACAACAACAACAAAGATTTTCTATCAACTAAGAGAGGATTTCAAAGTGACTGTGACTTCTACATCCCATAAAACATTAACAATATCATTGCTAATGCAATAAAGCTTCTTATGCCAGAGTAAATAAAAAAATAAAGGTGTGTGTTTAGATATGAGACAATGTGCCTCTGAGCAGGAATTTATGTTTCCGCTAAACTGATTCCTGCTCACTCACATTCTTTGTCTTTACTCATTTGCATTTCTGCTTTCTTTTCTCATTATGGTCACTATTTACTTGACAGATGATAGAACCCAAGCTAAGGTGGAGTATAATTAGCATATAAACAAGATTTTAAAAGAACTGGAGCAGAGAAGAACTTTAGAGCCTGCTAATCCTTAGAGACTTGACCTCAAAATAATCAAGAGAAAGTGTACCAAGAATGCCCCTGCCTTGCCTGCCTCAGGTGACCTAGGGTGAGTCACCATTTAACTTGGCTCTAAGCGGCCACTGGTTCTTTTATTTACTCTAATATGCTAAAAAGATTTAATAGCTCAGACTCAGTTCTTGACAGATATGTGGTAAAGTGGAAAAAGTGAAAACTTTACACTAAAATACTTGCATGTAAATGCCATTGCCATGCTAAGCTTTATTTCCCTGGGCAAGTTACTTAAACTCTGAATAATAAGAGAGGCTACTATTTAAGGAAAGTCAGCTATGGGTCAAGGTTTTTTTTACTTGCATAGTCAGAATGTCCCCACCCTTCCAGCCTTCCACAGTCAGTTAGCTCCAATAAAACAGTCAAAACTTTAACCAAACAAACAAAATTGACTCACAGCACTTAACAACGAAAGAACTCTCTGGATCGCTATGAGTAGCAGGAGACTTGAAAGCACATAACAACAAGGTAGATATTAATATATCCATTTTAAAATGAGAACTTTAAGGTTGGTTAGTTGTTGTTGTTGTTGTTGTTGTTAGGTGCAATCAAGTCAAATATGATTCATAGTGACCCTATGAAAAACAGAACCTTGCCTTATTCTGCACCATCATCATAACCTCAGATATGCTCAAACTCATTGTTAACAATCATTGTGACTTTACCCTTTCTATCTTTCAGTGATATTTATCTGTCCAGTGGTGGAAATTTTTGTTTTCTTGATGGTTCAGTATAACTCATATTAAAAGTTTCTGATCATCTGTTAAAAAGAAAGAAAGAAAGAAAGAAAATCATTGTGTCAATCCATTTCATTGAGGGTCTTCCTCAAAAATTTAAGATTAGGAGATAAATTTGAATAATTTACCCGGTTTCACAAACTAATAAATAATACAGTCAAGATTAAAATGCAGAATTTTCACTTTTGCTCCCTCTGGAAACCAGCTACTATGTAAAAAGTCCAACTCCTCCATGGCCACCAGGCTGTAATAAAGCCCAGATAGTTAAATGATGCAAGAAAGATACCTTGTAAGGAAACATAAAAAACCAAGAAATATTAGTGAAGCATTTTGCAACTTCCTGCCAATTTTATGTACCAACTGAATGTAGATGAGAGAATGACACTAGTTAATGCCATATTGAAACAGAACAGCTTGCCAATCAAGCTCTACCTCAGTTCTTTATTATTCCTATGTTTACCTAAAGGATTAGAAGCCATAAGGAGAATCCACTACAGGAAGTGAGTCACTCACAGACCAGACTGTTTCCTCTTAGACAAAGCCTTGGCACAGAAGCTATGGGCACAGTGTCAGACAGTGGTACAGTCCTCGCAGAACCTGAGGAACACTGAAAGGAGAGCAAGTGCTGGCTGAGAACAGAATTTTAATTTCAGAAAATAAAATCTAATTATGTTTCCATTTATTCATTTTATTCATGTAGGTATGTGAAACTGTGTTTACTATCTTTTACACTGACACTATTAAGAAGGTAGCCAAGAAATATCTTATAATGAGAGGCTACCAACTTTGTCTATAGGTTAACTGATATGTAAATGAATGTAAAGAAAATAAAAATCTTCACATCTGGACCAAT
>NW_006399811.1:1818955-1819973 GCF_000299155.1 Elephantulus edwardii | reverse complement strand
TACAGAGGTGACTCGTGCTTGCTGTGATACTAAACACTATGACACTGATGTGTCAAATGCAATAACGGTTACCCACAGTGAACAGTGTTTGATGGAGCTGCTTGATTAAAACAAGCTTGTGCATGAGTGGCATCCACTTCCAAAATAGATTGCCTCCAGAAACTCTATGAACTTGGAGAAACAATGAAAGTTATACAAATGTCCAGGTCTTTCATTCATAGGGATGCTATGAGTCGTCTACAACTCAGCTGCACTTAACAACAACAATCTTGAAAGAAGAGGAGTCAAAATACAGATTAGAACCAAAGATGGTGAGACTTCATCAGGAGAGATCAGTGTCTGAAAAAGGACACTGTGCTTGGTAAAGTGGGAGGTCAAGACAAGGACTTTCAGTTAGCTGGATTGTGACGCAGTAACTGAAACTATGAGCTTAAACATAACAATGGTGGGAGGATGCCATAGGATTAACAACATTTCTCTCTGCTGTACATTGGTTCCATGAGTTATATCCAACTCAAAAGCGCACAACAACTGCAGCACATACTCCATGTCTTGTACTTCACATTTATATTTATGGAGACATTTCCACAAATTGGAAATACAGATTCATTCAAGTAAAAACATTCATAGGGTATCTATAGTATGTCAGGCTCTACTCTAGGTCTGGTAGATGCTATCATGAAAAGGGTAGAATGGCCTTTCTTTCAAAGAATTACAACTTTAATCTAGTAAGACAGGCAAGGGGGAAAACCTACAATCTTGTTACTATCATAGGAATGTAAAACCTGGGTGACTTAGGTCCTTCAGGTAGGAGGTCCAGGGTGACATTGTACACTCACACTTGGGACAGAGAGTTCTCTTTCCAAAGAGGCCTGTTAATTTTACATATCCTCTCCTTCCACACAGGAGGGCTCTGCCACAAACATGCTCCACCAGATCATCAGTCAAGCCAAGAAACACCCAAGCTTGATACCTCTTTTTGTATTCATTGGAGCTGGAAGTACTGGAGCAGCATTGT
>NW_006399811.1:1816102-1817735 GCF_000299155.1 Elephantulus edwardii | reverse complement strand
GAGTCAAGCTTCATTAACAATTTGCTCAACACACTTGATATTATCTTTTTAACTCTGAATGCAACACATTCCTCTGGTTTTCATTCTCAATATAGTATATTATGTAATTACCTGATTCAAGATGGCCAGAGTGAGTCCATCTCATCTCACTAATACCTAAAATGCCCATGTTCATATGTCCCATTTTATTTTTCACAAATTCCAGTGTTCCAACATTCATACTGCATACATTCCACGTTCCAACTAGTAAAGGATGTTTGCAGCTCTTTCTCCTCATTTTGACTGATTTCCCTTCTGGGCCCCACCTCTAATGCTGTAACTGTGTTCCTCTATTGTTCATAGTGTCATCAGAGGTTTCCTATTTAAGAAATGGATAACCAATCAATCTACTTCCTGGTATTTCTTAATCTGAAAATTAAATTCTTACTACAACAACAACAACAACAACAGACCAATAGGCAACATCAAGATAGATAGATAGATAGATAGATAGATAGATAGATAGATAGATAGATAGATAGGAGACTGACACCATCAACAGCTTCATTTGAGTTGGACCCACAATCAATACACTTGGTATCAGGATACAGGAGATCAAGAGATATATTGCACTGGGAAAATCAGCAGTCAGGGATCTCTTCAAACTATTGAGCAGCAATAATGGCAGTTTGAGGACTGAGGTGCCTGATTCAGGCCATGGTCTTTTCAGTCACTTGCTATGTCTCTGAGAGCTGCTCAATGTATAAGGATGACAGAAGAATTGATGCTTTTGAACTGTCATGTTGTAGAAGAGTACTGAATATCCTATGGACTACCAAAAGAACAAACATATATATCTTGGAGAATGTGTAGCCAGATTGCTTCTCTTGGAGGCAAAGATAGCAAGGTTTTGTCTCTTATGCTATGTGAATATTGCTAGGAGAGGCTAGAGACATCATGCTTGGAAAAGTGAAGAGTTAGCAAAAGAGAGGAAAATGCCCAACAAGGTAGATTGATATAGTGGCTGCAGTAATGGGCTCTAGTGTGTCAGAGATGATGAGGACAGCATAGAATAGGACAGAGTTTAAGTCTGTTGTTCATAAGGTTATTATGAGTCATATTCTATTCATTGGCACCTAGCAATAACAAAAACAATATGTGTGTATACATATATGAACACCTACACACACATGTGTTATTATTGTTGTTGTTGAACTCTGGTGGATTAGTAGTAAGCAATTGCACTGACAATGAAAAGACACAAGTTTTGAATTCATCAGCTGCTCCATGGGAGAAAGCTGAGCAATATCCTCTCATGTAATTTTACTGCTTCTGAAAATCTGCTGGAAGGTCAGCTATGAGTTGGTTCCAACTCGACGTTACTCAACAACAATATGTTACTCATCAACAACTCAATGATATTACTCAACAACAATTTCTCTCTATATTTTTTTTCTTCATACAGACAGATGCAGCTCTGAATGTGACCACCACTAGACTGTGCAAAGATATCTGGAAGACACTTGGAGAGCTATCTGATCAACTGACTGGAAGAGATCCATATTTATTCTCATTCCCAGAAAGGTGATCCAGTAGACTGTGCAAATTATTGAACAATGTCATTAAAATCACATGTAAGGAAAATCTTGCTAGA
>NW_006399811.1:1792935-1814661 GCF_000299155.1 Elephantulus edwardii | reverse complement strand
ACATACATACATACATATATGTATATAATACTACAATAGTAGTTTGCCATTGTTTGCTGTTGAGTTGGAACTGACTCATAGCTGACCCTCCAGAGGGTTTTCAGAGGCAGTGAACTATATGGGAGGAGATTGCCCATCCTTTTCCTGTGGAGCAACTAGTTTATTTGAACCATACGCTTTTGGGATTGCCTGTGCTTCTTATCACTAGTACTATATGCAATAGTAGTACATTCCTACCATAGGGAAGATACTCTGATGACTTAGAAAGAAAGAGATTTTTTAAAAAAAATCATTTTATATTGGTTTGCATACAAAATTCACATACATTGTGTTTCACACTTTCCTTCATTCACATTGTGTTTTATACAATCATTACCATACATTGTGTTTTATAAAATTAATCCCCATTGAATTGTGCTCACCATTACTTCATCTTTTCAGATTCCCACTGGATCTTTCCCATTTCCTTTACCCTTCCCTCTACCCATCAGTTATACACTCCTATGATTTTCTCCCTGCCCACCCTCACACTTCTTCTTTCATCCCTTCCTCCCATGGATTGTCATACGTGTTTTACTAGCTATCCTTCTACTTTTGCAATGGTCTTATTCAGTATTTGTCCTTATGAGACTAAATCAATTCGCTCAGCATAATGCTCTCCAGTCTCTCCCAAGTTATGTATCATATTTTGAAATTGTTGCTCCTGAGTGCTGCATAGTATCCCACCTTGTGATTGTACCACACTTTCTCAATTCATTTGATGGTGGTTAGACATTTGGGCTGTTTTCATGTTCTTGTGATTGTGAATAATGCTTCTATGAACATTGGCATTCAAATCTCTGTTTGTGTCTCAGTTCTAATTTTCTTGGAGTATATTCCTAGCAGTGGAATAGCTGGGTCATATGGAATTTCCATATTCAGCTTTTTGAGAAAATGCCAAACTGCCCTTCAGAATGGTTGGTTGTTCCATTTTATAAATCCCATCAACAGTGTTTGAGAGTTCTACATCCTCTCCAAGAAAGCTTTATTTTTAAAAAGAGTATAATAATATTTGGCCCCCTCTTTCTCACTTCTCCCCTCTGTTAACCCTACAAGACTGATCATATCTGTACATAAACCTTTCCTTAACTTTTTATATTGTTGTTGTTGTTGATTGTCATTGAGTTAAGCACGACTCATGATGACACTATGAACAAAAGACTTGAACCATGTTCTATCACTATTGTCATTTCTCTAAGTTCATAGAGTTTCCAGGGGCATGTTGTTTAGGAAGTGGATGCCACTCCTGCTTCTAAATCTGTCTTATTCTGGAAGCTGCACCAAACACTGTCCACCATGAGAACCATTATTCTAGAATGAGAAAAAAAATGTAGGACAGAATCTCAATTTTCTTTTTTTTTTAGAAAAGAAACCAGATATATTAGACTAATTAACACTCCTGTCAGCAGATATTCTTTCTCAGTCTTGAGCTAAGCCAACCTCTGAGGTCACCCTGAAGGTAAACAAGAATAGTTCAAAAAATACTATTACCCATAAGCACTGTATTTCCTTTTAAAAATCACCCATGAGACAAAAAAATATAAATTATTTTACAATAAAGATGAGACTATAAGGAGGCTAAGAGACTAGATGAATGGAAATGGAAAAATCAGAATGGAAATAATAACAATGTTCCTTCATTGTGAAGAATACACTAACAGAATGAAAATTGTGTAGAAACTATTGAATGAGACCCTGAACTGTGATGCAAACCTTCATCAAACACAAGAAAGAAAGCAAAAACAAAACAACCAAATAAACAACAACATAGAGCTGCCAATAAATAAATCAATAGCCCAAGGCAAAGAAAATTTACAACTCCTGAACATAAATTTTGTTTTTTAATAGTTTCTCAAAGAGACCAAGGACTAAAGGTCCTGGATTCTACACTTATCCTTCAGAAAATCCTTACAAAAAGGTAAAGATAATTCATTCCATAAATGTACCTGAAAGTCCTTATGGGAATCTTGAGTACTCTTGCCCTCTGGAAAAGACTTATGGGGGGCCATAGTCATACATCTGGCTTCCTGACAGTCTGTGATCCACATTACAGTAGTCCATGCTTCGGTAAATCAGTGTCTTCTTGCCCAAGAAAGTCCAAACCAACTTCTTCTGTAAACAGACCAGCATCTGAATGCCATTGCTCACCTCCAGAAAACAATGAGTCTTAGTGATCATTTATATTAGTGGTCCAACCATAGTTGTACTTTTGTAATTTACTCATGTTGACATAATTTGTTCTAGTTTCATGGTTTATGCTGTTGTTTTAATATGCAGTTGAGTCACCTGCAACTCATAGTGACCCTATGTACAATAGCTCTGAACTTGCCCTGTCCTGAGCCAGTCTCACTGACTCCAATCTACCTACCCCCACTGTCTTAGTTATTACTGTGTTAATCCATTTTATCTGGGGTCTTCCTCTCCTGCACTGGCCCTCCATCCTTTTGAGCATAATATCCTTCTATAAGGATTGGCCCCTCCTGGCCACATGCCAAAAATATGTGAGTCAGAACTTCAAAATCCTAGCCTCCAAAAAGATTCTTTGTTTCACTCTCTCCAAAACAGACCTATTTGTTCTCTTGGCGGACCATGGTACATTCAGACTCTTCTCCAGTACTACAGTTTGAAGGCATCAACTCTTCTTCTGTCATCCTTAGTCATTGTTCAGCTCTCTGATGCGTAACAAGTAATTGCAAAGATCATAGCCTGGATCAGGTGCACTTTAGTCTCTAGACTGATATTGTTGCTTCTCAGTAATCTGGAAAGGTCCCTGACAGCATACTTACCTAACAAATCCTTAATCAATTTCAATGATGCATGACATTCAATTGTGTGTATGTACCCCAGTTTCTTTAGCCATTTGTCCATTGATGGTCACTTGGGTTGTTTCAACTCTTTGCTATTATAAATAGTGTTGCAGGAAATATAGATGTGAAATGTCAGTTGGTGTTGCAACTCTTCTTCTTTGGGATATATACGTTGTAATGAGATTGCTGTGTCAAATAGTATTTTTTTCTCTCAACTTTCTAAGGAAGTGCCAAATTGCTTTCTGTAGTTGTTGCAACATTTTGATTTCCGTATAAATCTATTATGATCCATAAGATTTGCACTGAGTAATTTTTTTAAAGTAGATTACTAGGCCTTTGTTCCTAGCATACTTAGACTAGAAGCTCTGCGGAAATCTATCTATGATGGAGAACCTGCTAGTATTTAAACTGTCATTGGTGGCCTGTGTGGCATGGTTGGCCCAGGAGCATCTTCTAGCCACCACTTTCCCAGTATCTGCTAAAGGCTGTGGTCCAGCCCAGGCACACTCACACCCTGGCCATGACAGAATCACTGCCTCCCAGATTGAGGGGCTGCAGTTTTAGACCACAATCCCACCCAGAGCACCAGACTGCTTGCTCCCCTGCCACCTGGAGACCTCACTCTGCCCTACCATCTGGAGACCACCCAGCTGCCACTCCTGTTCTCTAGCACCAGGGGCACCAATATCACAGGTACTTTGTGTGAAACACTGTTATCTAGCTATATCACCTGGGATTTCTTAAGCTCAAACAAAAGAGTCTAGGTGGAGATGTGGTTCCAGGAAAGCAATAGTCATCCTACTCCAGGAGTACAGCTATTCCCAAGAGGGGAGCACCACTATACAAATCCTTCATGATACGCTTCCATACTCCGGCAAAATTATATAGTTACAACAACATAGTATTGACTAAGAAAAGACTCACATAATGTCTGCCTCAGTCATCATAAAAAGACAAAATAAACCTTCTCCTAAAAAAGCAGACCCAATGAATACCCTAGATAGAGAGAACTAGAAGAAATATGTTAATGTGGAGTTATTTGAATAGCTACAGAAGAAGATGCAAATGATGGAAGAAGCAATGGAAGCCATTAAGAGAGCAAATACCCGAGAGACCACAATGCAGGGGGGGAAACCACATATTGATGAACAACTGAACAGCTATAGAAGAACATGCAGAAAATGGAAGAAAGAATTGATAGTATAGATAGAGGTACAAGAACATATAAAAAAAATCACAATATGGAGGGTACAGCCAACACAATACTGGAAATAACAGAAAATCATGCAAATGCAATTCAGAAAATTAAGAGAGAAATGGCAGAAGTGTCCAACACACTGGTGGGATAAAAAATTAGAACTGAAGAGATGAAAGAGTCAGTGAGCTGGAAGACAAAAGCCTAACTGGAAACATACTAGAAAAAAAAATTAGAGATGAGATGTAAAGAAAATGAAGAAAACATTAGAATCACGTAGGATGAAGTCAGAAGAAACCACATATGCATGATTGGAATTCCAGAACATGGAAATAACAGGAAAGTTATAGAAAAAATTGTGGAAGAAGTACTAGAAGAAAACTTCCCTAATATTTTGAAGAATGAGAACATTCACATTCAAGAAACACAGCAAACAACAAATTGATTAGACCCAAAAAGAAAACATCAAGATATATCATATTCAAATTCTCCAAATTAAAATGTAAGGATGGAATAGTAAAAGCAGCATGAGATAAACCAAAGAGTCACCTACAAAGGTGAAACAATTAGATTAAGTTCTGAATTCTCAGCAGAAACCATGCAAGCTAGAAGACAATGGGATGGCATATACAGAAAGCCAAAAGAAAACAATTGCCAGCCAAGGATCCTATACCCAGCAAAGATCTCCATCGAATATGAAAGAGTAATTGGATCCTTTGCAGAAAAGAAGGAACTTAAGGAATTTGTGAAAATAAGAGCAAAACTACAAGAAATTTATAGTGAAGTCCTTCATATAGAGATGCCAAAGGAAAGTAGATGGACCATAGGAGCCAGAAACAACAGAAAAAGAAACATGGCAAAATGGCAAAAGCAAAACCTGGCCTGACAATAATCACATTTAATCTGAATGTACTAAATGTGCCAATCAAGAGAAAAAGAGTAGTAGAATGGATAAAAGAACATCAATATATTGTCTATAAGTGACACATCTAAAAAATGGAGAAAAATATAGACTCAAAATCAAAGTCTAGAAAACACAT
The DNA here is from genome assembly GCF_000299155.1 of Elephantulus edwardii. Lineage (NCBI taxonomy): Eukaryota > Metazoa > Chordata > Mammalia > Macroscelidea > Macroscelididae > Elephantulus > Elephantulus edwardii. The sequence continues at coordinate 1,809,580 of NW_006399811.1, read as the reverse complement.
ATCAAGCAAATGGCAACCACAAAAAAATCAGGAATGGTAGTACTAATCTCTGATAAAACAGACTTCAGAATAAAAACCACATGAAATATAAGGCAGGGCATTACATACTGATTCAAGACAAAATAGATCAAGAAAACATAACCTTGGTCAACATTTACACATCAAATGATAGACCTAAAAAATACATGAAACAGTGGCTAAGAGAATTGAAGAAAGAAATAGACAGTACCACAACAGTGGTAGGAGACTTCAACATACCACAATCACCAAAGGATAGGTCAACTCAAAAGAACTTAACAAAGATGCAGAAGAGCTAAACAATACCATCATCCAGCTTGACCTTGTGGATGTCTTCAAGGCACTGCACCCAACTAAAACTCAATTCACTTTCCTCTTGTGTACATGGTACGTTCTTCAGAATTTATCACATATTAGGACACAAAGCAAATCTCAACAAATTAAAAAACATTGATATAATATAAAATACCTTCTCAGAACGCAATGCCATAAAACTAGAAATTAACCACAGGAGGGTAAAGCTTAGAAAACCACTCATGTGGAAACTGAATAACTCTCTTCTTGAATGGGTTATAAAAGAAAGTTTACAGAACCCTGAGAAAATGAGAACTGAGGCACAGAGAGTTGTACACCAATGTTCATAGCAGTGTTATTCATCATTGCAACAACATGCAAACAGCCCAAATGTCCAACCATAATAGAATTGATTGAGGAATTATGGTATAGTCACATGATGGAGAGCATTCTGCTAAATTAAGTAATTCAGTCCCATAAGGATAAATACTATATAAGCCTATTATTTTAGACTGTGTATGAGGATTCAAGGGAGGAAGGTGGTAGCAGAGTGGTGAGGATGGGTGGGGAGGGGGGAGAATTAATCCTAGGACCATACAATTTGATGGGTGGAGGGAGGGGTGGGTAAAGGAAATGAGAAAGATCTGAGAAATGAGAAGGAACACAATGTATATGAACTTTGAAAGTAAACTAGTACAAAATAAAAATTGTATCTAAAATAAAATGTCAGTGGCATAGCTCCAAGTATCATAGCAACAAGCTGCTACAGGATGACAAATTGACAGGTAGGAGGTGGATTTTGAAGCTAGAGTACCTCAATTAAACAAGCATAATTATTACTCAGATCAGATTATCAGCTCTGAGCTTTAGAAACATCTCCTTAAAAAAATACAATCTGACAACTGAAAAAGCTGAGTTTGGTACTTCATTGATGTCCTGGAGTCAAGACTTGACATTACAAGCCTGCCTTCTGAATGCAGGGAGGTTTGAGCTCCCAGGACAACACTAGATGAGGAGATGAATTGATTTTATTTGATGCAAATGTGTGTGACAGCATGCAAAGCTGCCTTCACTTCTCAGCCAAAGTCGACATAGCAGAGAAGTTTTCAGTGTGTCATCTATTGAGTTTGACCAATTTGACTTCTTTAAAGAAATCTTGGTCTAGAGATACATTCCTTGGACAACAATGTAAGGATACCTTTGGTGTCTAACACGTATTCCCGGAAATTCAAAACTGATTTCTGGGGAAGAAGAAACTCAATCTGCCTAACAAATTCAGAGTCTTCTGGAAAGGAAATAGACTAGACTTTTACAGTTTATTCCTCAAGATTGAACATTAAGGAGAAAAGAGTAGTCTCACCCACGACTTGGCAGGAGATCCCAAAAGCCTCAAAGGCAAGTAGATCAGAGGGATGCCCACTATGTTGGACACCCAAGGTCAACAGCACGGCCTAAGGTTTATGGAACTGGGCTAGCTGTGGAATAACACTGACTGAGGTGGATGATTCTCACAGCACAACCAGGATCTGCCCTTGGTGGTACTTTGGGAACAGTGCCTAAGATCAGGGTATAATTTTAGATTTAGCCTTGGAATCCAAGCATGGATCTCTCAATAGAAGGAATAAGAGCCTAGACTTGAAAAGATAGCCCAATATAGTGGATTAAATGTCAACCCTCCCTGTACCAGTCAGATTCAATTTGATGGTACACACACACAAACAAATAATTTAAAATAAAAATAAAATAAAAATCTAAATGTCAACCCTCATAGGAAAAGTTTTCAACAGTGACACCATGTGGTAGCAAGAAATATAAGCAGCAGTGGATTGATCAGGCACTTCTCCTTATCTAGTGAAATCTGAAAGTCTGGTTTCCATGGACTAATTGAGCCTCCGGAGTTTACAGATAATGGAAAAGGAAATGGTTTTAAGACGAGATACTGGGCTTTCTGAAAATAAAAACAGATTAAGACTCTTGTCATTAACAGAGGAAATGAAAACTTTGTTTACTTGGTAACACAGTACAAACTGTCTCATAATCATGAAGCTTTGGCACAGAAAAACTTTTACTGGGAGTTCAGGGCTGGTGCAACCAGTTCATGTGATCAGTGATTAACTGAAAGGCTGGAGGCTAGCATCCACTCAGGACCACTTTGGTAGAAAGAACTACTTCCCACAGCCAGCCATTAACAATGCCACAGTACTCCAAACTGTTACTGAACACAAGGGGTTCTTTCCGTAGTCAATTGCCAATAAGACAGAGGGATTGCAATATCCATAGGCACTTTATTACAGATCTGGGAGAAAGTTGATCCTTCTCAGAGATTGCCTCCTTGTGTGGGAGTGGCCATTAGGCTTTTATACCAGGGTTAGACTCAAATTTACTCAACAATGTATCTTTGTTAGTAAAATCAATGAATTTCCACATCTGAAAAAAAAACAAAACCACACAGATACCAGTAAATAGGCAACCTACAAAAGAGTTAACACATGACTGAGAAAAACAGGCCCTGAAAAGAAGGCTAATTCAAGAAAAGCAAACAAGCAGAATAAGATATAATTTACATATGACAGGGGAAAATAGTTTCAAAGAGGTCAACTCTGATCTAGGAAAGATGCATTTCCTCTCCTGGTCAATAGACCACTTAAACTACTTTATATGACTAAAGAAAGGAAATAAATTCTGAGGCAAAGTAACCAGTTTTGTAAGCTGAAGAAAACTGATGTCAGTTTTAGTTTTATAACTGATATATATGTTGAGAGAGAGAAAGAGAGTTCTAAACTTATTAATACCACCCCATCAATACTACAGTGGGGCCTCCTTGAGTAAGAACTGACTCAATGGTTTCTGGTATCTTTTACTTTTAATGTGTACCTTCACATTTTTTTTATTATATTTTCATATTTTCTACAATTAACATCCGTTGCTTTTTCAAAATAGGAAACAAGAAAAGACCTTAAATGTAAAATTAATCTAAAAGAAGAGAATGCTTAGCCCACACATTTCACCCTTCCAATCACCCCTTTGAGGGGGTACCTTCAATAATACAGGTTGCTGAGGCTATAACCAAAGATGCCTTCTCCTGTTATTAATTGGGGCCCCATGGCAGTCCAGGTGGCACTGATGAGATGACTGCTCATGGGTGTCAGGCAGGGACTCTCCACGTGGGTCCTCTGGGCCTCAAATGTGTACTTTACATACAGTTTCACTTCAGGGTGCCAGGTGTCACACCCACTGAGCAGCAAATAGACATCCCTCATGTGACTTTTATGGCACACCTATCCTCCTGGGGATGTTGCATTGTCACAAAGACTTGCATGCTATACTCACATGGTCAGAGATCTGCACTAAAGGCTGAGGGGTTAACAAAGAAATAACTCCTCCAAAGCGCTTTCAGGTAAGAAGTGACATGGGAGACAAAGCATGATCTCTGATACAAGGTGGGACATACTAAGTAATAAAATAGAAATTAAGTAGATACACTTGCTCTTGACTGTCTCCACAGCAAACGAAATCACTTTTTTCTGATGACAGGGTCCTCCTTTAATATTTCTACACACACACACACACACACACACACACACACACACACACACACACACACACTCCTCTTGAATGAATCCATCCCCTCAAATCAACACAGCTGCTTCTGCAATGGTTCAGTCCTCATCCAGTTCCTATCAAGACTTGCACTGGTCCCTAACTATGCTGTCAGTCCATTCTTTATGCCTTACTAAAAGAATCTTTTAACACTCAAACATCAATGAAATCAATGAATCCCCCTTATTTTCTGTGGTGCTGTTAGGTGGTATTGAGGGGCTCTGGCTCCCAGCAACTCTATGAACATCAGAATGAAACACTGCCCAACCTTGCACCATCCTTACTGTAACTGCCATACTGGAGCTATGTTTGCAGGAAGACTTAACTCCTTGCTGTGGTGTTGCATGCTCTTCCCAGAGAAACTGTGACATGGTTTTCTAGGCTGAGCTTTCTCTTCAATTTTTCTTTCTGCTTCCCAGCCACAGACACACATACACACACACACCCCAGAGAGACAGAGACAGAGAGAGAGAGACAGAGACAGAGACAGAGAAAATATCTCAAAATGACCAGATTTATCAATATCTTTCAAATACCATATACCTGGAATATTTCCCTTCATCTCTGTTTGTCAAAATTTTATTCAAGTGTCATTTAAATGTCTATTTTCACATAAGAGCTTTCTTCAGCCTTCAAAATAGAGTGAATCCTACCTTCTTATAGACCACAAGAGCACTCACCTTGTACCATCTTAGCTATACTCATCATCTTATACTCTGTACCCCAATTTGAGCTTAAGGTCCCGGAAAAAAATACCACATGTCATTCTGGATTGGGTTCCCACAACCCAAGACGTAGCACACAACGGACATTGAACATTTTGAGTCAAAAAGCAGATCATCCTTAGTGTGATTTAAATACAAAAAGTATTTAAGGAGCAGAGGGATGAGGATGGGCAGGGGGATGATCATAGGGTCACACAATTTGATGGGTAGAAGGAGGGCTAAGTGAAGGAAATGAGAAAGATCAGGCATGAAAAACAATGTAAACAAACCTGGTAAGTAAATCAATGTATATGAACTTTATGAACTTTGTATGTAAACTGGTATAAAATAATTTTTTAAAATGCTTTAAAAAGGATGAAATGTTTTTTAAAAATTTTCATCTAAAAATATATTTAAGAAGCAGCATGGCTCAAGGAATGGGCCATAGTTCCCAGAAGACTTTGGAGATCATAACTAGACCAAAGTTGGATCTCTTCTTATAAATCTCCATAATTTAATTCTGTTTAATGAATTAATTTACTTGTCTCTCTCCCTCCTAGGGGAGTGTCTCTGATGGCTTAAGCTTTCTAATCCCCAAGGCTGATCAAAGTCAATGGATGTTCTTTCTATTCTGTGCAGACAGAAATAATAGGCACAAGGTCTCAAGATCCAACATTCTGTTATGTCTCTGCCACACAGCCCAGCGTCCTCCTAGTAAGATTTTAAATACAGAGGATATAAAAATATAAATTTTATTATAATAATAAATAATAGGGCAGGGTTCAGGTCTGCTGTGCATAGGGTCACTACGAAACAACTCAACTCAACAGCACCTAACAATGACAGTATGTATTGGGCATATATTATTATGGGTTAAATGCTAAGAAGCTGTGTGTCAATCCCAAAGGCATGCAGTTTAAATGCACCAGCTGCTCCACAGGAGGATGGGCAATCTCCTCTGTGTGATTTACTGCCTCTGAAAACCTGCTGTAAGCTATGGGTCAATTCCAACTTGATGGAACACGACAACAGTAGCAGTAACAAGTGCTTTATAGGTATTATGTTGCTTACTCCTCACAACTGAGGAAATAGCGGCACAGAAAATTTACATAATGTTCATATTCCACAGTCAGTGACAGAGCCAAGATGTAAATCCAAGTTTCTGTGTCCTCAAAGTCCCTGTCCTTTTTACCACAACGTATTTATACCCCTATCTTAGTGTTTACTTCATTCATCTTTCTTTTGTGGTTCATTGTTTACATGGTGGTTTCTTCCAATAGACTGGAAAAAGTAAAATAATAAGTTCAGAAAGAGATAAGCTCAGAAAAGAATTGGCCATTTGGCAAACAGGAATAAAAAGGAACATGCCCGGAAATTCCAAGACTTGTAGAATTGGAAGAGAAACTTCCTTCTCCACATCAAACAGTAAAAGCTAATATTGAGAAGTGATTTGAGAAACAAATGCTGACTCCATCTCTAGGCACAAGACAAGAATGTCTTCATTATATCCCATGCTAAAATCTCTGGCTGGAACCTCAGTAAGTACCTGGCTCACAATAAAAGGACTGAGACTCTAGCCCTACTCTCAGGAAAGCTTCACAGACTAAACACTAAAAAGTCAGTCAAAAGAGAGAGGCACATTCCAAGCACAATAGTAATTATGACTATGGATACCTGGGACTTTATTGAATCAAAAAGATAAGACATTGGCTGTTATTAACAATATTGTACTGACAAGAATATCCACCTAACCACACCCACACACACACATTTCTCTCTAATTACCATCCGATCAGAATCAACTCATAATTGACCCTCCAGTGAGTTTTCAGAGGCTGTTAATAGCACAGAAAGAGAGTGTTCATTTTTCTTCAGAGAAAGAGCTGGTGAATTTTAACTCTCTGCCTTAAGGAGTTGGCAGTGAAACTCCTTATCTGCTAGGCTGGGCTGACAGATACCACAATTTAGGCTCCCAAACACCCAATGATAGGAAGGAGTCTTAGATGGCTGTCAGTCTCCAAAAAGAGTATTCTTTTCAACTCTTTCTTCAATAGTAGCCAAGGCAGATAATGGAAAAGGAAAGAAGTCTCTGAGAATAAACGCAGGGGTCAAGGGGGCAATGTGTACAGGAGAGTTACTCCCAAGAATTTAAATCCAGGTCTAGTTAAGAAATATTCTCCATGCATGAGAGACCAACCACAATGTTTACCCAAAGGAATTTCGGAATTACTATGGACCCACCAGAAGTCGCTAATTTGTGCCTTTCGTTTTTCAAGTATTCAAATACGACTCTTTGCTATTCTTAGTCAGACTTTTTGTACAGAAAAGGAGAAATTGTATTTACTGTTACTATCTGAATGTTTGGTTGTTTGATGGTTCTGAAGGTATCAAGCTCTTGAAGTTCAAGACAGGATACATCAAGCCGTTGTTGTTGTTGTTATGTGCTGTTGAGTTGCCTGTGACTCATAGTGACCCTATGTACAAAGCCCTAAACCCTGCTCAATCCTGTGCCAATCTCATTGGCTCTGACACACCTACTCCCATTACCCCAGTCACTGTATCAATCCATCTCATCAAGGGTCTTCCTCTCCTGCACTGTCCCTCCACCCTCCCAAGCATGATGCCCCTCTCCAAGAACTGGTTTCACCTTGCAACCTGTCCAAAGTATGTCAGACGAAGCCTCAGAATCATTGCCTCCAAGGAGCAGTCTGGTCTCACCCTCTCTAGGACGATCTTGTTTGTTCTCCTAGCAGTCCATGGTATACTAGATACTCTTCTCCAGAACCACAGCTCAAAGGCATCAATTCTCCTTCTATCATCCCTAGTCATTGTCCAGCTCTCTGATGCATAGCAAGTAATTGCAAAGACCATGGCCTGTGTCAGGCACACCTTAGTCTCCAGACTAACATCATTGCTCTTCAGTATTTTGGAGAGGTCTCTGACAGCAGACTTTCCCAATACAATTCATCTTTTTTTCCTAGCTGTTGGTATCAAGAGTGTTGATTGTAGACACTTCCTGGTATGTACACTGGATAGGACATTTGGCTTTCAACCTTTAGGGACAAGATGAGTGTGTTCTGAATGTGAAAGGATCCATGAAGTGAATATCTGTGAATAGTAAAGCCAGCCATAGTGAGTGTATTCTTTCTTATGATGGTGCATTGCTTTTCTCAGGGTGAGGAGACATGCTCCCTCACCCATCTGATGTAGACCTGGTCATGTGACTTATTTGGTGGAAGGAATGTCAATGGAAGTGACATGTTTCTTCTGTGGATATAATATTTAAGAGCACCATAGGATTTGTTATCATCGCTTTTCGTCTGTACCTCACAACCTTGTTTTTCCCCCAAATAGTAACTGCTCTGTCAGCTCAAGTTCTACCTTGAAGAGAATGAAGAACAAATGATGAAGATGTAGTATAAATAAGAAACAGGCTTTTGTCTTGCAAGATACTAGACTCAGGGAGCCTCTGTTCTACAGCATAAACTGACCAATCCTGGTTGATATGCATGTTCTTGAACATCCACATACATCCCTTCCTCTTTGCTTCTCCCCACATCTAGAACAAAGCCTTATAATCGGTGCATTTTTTTAACCTCTGCAAGAACAGAGATGAGAAGGGAACAACAACTTCTCCCTTCATGGCAAATTGTATACATGCAAAAAGAAAAGTTAGTCTGTAGACTTTTTTTTTTCCCTATAGCAAATAATATCCAAACCAAAAAACACTTTTGAACACTAGATTGGAAAATCACTTTCATAAATTTTTCATACACCAATAGTCTGAGGTCTGATGTGTCCCACCACACACATCCTCTGGCCCCACAAGATAAACAGGACTACTGTTTGCTTCAGAGACACAGATTCCTCCAAGCTGCTTCTCAGAGCAATTAATTGTAATGCCAAGTCCTCTCCTAGAATGTATGTAGGTCTCCTTTAGATTTACATTTTAAGAATAGAGGTCAAATATGAAAGTACTGGTAACTAACTACTGCACCATTGTTTCTCTGCTCCTCATCACCCAATTTCCACCTTCGCCTTCCACTTGCATGGCCCTATTTATATTCATTATTTGACAGGTTTCATTTCTTCAGCCCACAAACCCACTGGAGAAATGGCCCTTAGCCTCAGGGCACATGAGATTCAGTCATCCAGGAATTTTTCTCCAAATCAATAACTCCATGCAATGCAAACACATCATTTCAGTTTTTCTCCACACATGGTCCAATTCCTTTAGTAATTAAAAAATAAGCAAGTGTATTTTTAAATGCTAACTAAATGTTGGTATCAGAGGTTTTTTTATTTACACATATTTGTTTTTCTCAGTGCTCAAAGTCTTAAAATGGTCTAACTTGTCTTTTTTTTCCCGAATGTACCTTGTTTTTTGTTCTTCTTTTCTTTTTTTATTAATTTTAATGAACGTTTACAGAGACTTATGGTTTTCATTCATTCATTGTTGCACTTTTCTCCCTGCCTACCCCCTTCCCCCCAATTCACTCTTCTCTTTGAAAAGTAAAATTCTTGCATTGTTATACAATACCTCCCCTGCACCTTGGCTTTTAAAAGAGTTGTTTTTTTAAATCATTAGTCAAATAGAATAATCTATGTCATCAAAGGGTATCCTATCTATTTACCTAATGCCACATACAGCATTTAAGAATCTGCACTGCAGTCCAAAAGGCATGTGGTTTGAATCCACAAGCTACTCCACAGGAGAAGGGTGGGAAATCTCCAGGATTAATTGTCTCTGGAACTCTGCCAGAGGGTTAGCTATGGGTCAGTTCTGATTCTACAGTATTCAACAACCCATATAGCACTGAGAAGACTACCTTCCTCCATGATGATGAATAAACTCTCACCAGGGTTTCGCCTTCAGGCCTGATTCACACACTCTGATCCACTCAGATGATACTCAGAGCATTATAAAGATACTCAGGAAGTTCAGTAAATTCTTTCTGCATTTAATCCAAGTCAGTGGAGCCTAGATTCTTACTGAACATTAAAAATCATTGGAAAATTTAGAAGAACTAGCATGTATGACCTAGCATGGATTTAGAAGAGGCCATAGTACAAGGGATATCATTGCTGATGTCAGATGGATCCTGGCTGAAAGCGAAGAATGCCAGAAGAATGTCTATTTGTGATTTATTGGCTATGCAACAGCATTTGGCTGTGTAGAGCATAACAAATTATGGCTAACATTGAGAAAAGAGAGAATCGGGGCGCTGGCTGAAAATCGCCTGTGACTTCATCCATAGCCACTGGTGAGAGTCAGCGCCCAGAGCCATCAGGGGCTTTAAGCTCGTTGCCCACTGCTGTGGTGTGGACAGCTGAAACCCGGGGCCCCGACAGGCCCCTGGGGGGGGGGAACCCAGACTCTACTTCATGCTCTGCTGGAGAAGGAGGGGCAGTCTCCTGTGCCAGTCAGATCCAATTTGATGGTACACACACACACACACACACACTTCTTCTTTTTTAAAAAAAGACTACTTCAGCCGTCGCGGCCCTCTGCCCGGGGCGGGCTGCACTTGGCCCCCGGCTCAGGGTGAGCCGTCATGGCCTTCTGCCCGGGGCGGGCTGCGCTTGGCCCCCGGCTCGGGGTGAACCGTCGCGGCCCTCAGGAGCAAGAAGGCAAGCAGCTGTAACCCAAGACCACCAGTAAGGTGATAAAGCATCCTCCCTTCCCCCCTTTATATCTACGCCCCTGTTCAGCATGAAGAAGCCAGAGAGTCGGCATCCAATTCCCAAATCAATAAGACAGTTGGTTTAATTACTATTGGAAAATGCTTGTCATTCCTCTGTAGCATCTGGTCCCCACTGGACCCTCATCATTTCCTTCACCTGCTCCCCCCGCCGACCAAACTGTGCAGCTCTGCAACTGCATCCTGGCCCATCCTCACCCTTCTGCCCCCAACCCTCACCTCCTTGTACCCCCAATATGTTTTTCCCAATAAAAAAAATATTAATAAAAAAAGAAAAGAAAAGAGAGAATCCCAGAACATTTAATAGGTACTCATACAAAACCTATACCTAGACCAAAAGGCTGTTGTGCAGCAAGGAACACTGAATGGTTTAAACTTAGGAGAGATGTATGTCAGGGTTGTATCCTTTCTCTATACCTAGTCAGTCTGTATGCTGAGCAAATTGTTCAAGAAACTGGACTCTATGAAGAATAATGTGGCATCAGAATTGGAGGGAGACTCACCAACAACCTTTCTTTATGTGAATGGCACAACTTTGTTTGGTAAGATTGAGAAGAACTTGAACCACTTGCTGCAGAAAAGTTAAACTGTCAGCCTTCAATATGGATTGTATCTCAATGTCAAAAAAGCAAAAGTCCTCACCACTGGACCAATTGACAACATCATGATAGATGGAGAAAAGATTGAAACTGCCAACAATTTCCACTTACTTGGATCCACAGTCCATATGGTATTCAGTAGTCAAGACATTCAGGAGACATATTCCACTGGGGAAGCCTGTAGTTGAGGACTTCTCCCTGACTTATTAAGAAGCAACGATTTTTGTTTGAGGACCAAGGTGCACCTGATTCAGACCATGGTCTTTTCAGTTATTTTCTATGCATCTGAGAGCTGGACAATAAATAAGAATGACAGAAGAATGGATGCCTTTGACCTGAGTTCTTAGAGAAGAGTATCCTTAGAGTGCTTAGAGAAGAATATCCATGGACTTCTAAGAGAGTTAATCCATATGTCTTGGAGAAAGTGTATCCAGAGTGCTTTTCTGAGGCAAAAAGGATAAAGCCTCATCTCACAAACTTTGAGCATGTTTCTAGGAGAGGTTACTCCTTGGAGAGGGACAGCATGCTTGGAAAGGTAAAGGAGGTGAAGGAGAGGGAGAGAGTTAACTAGGTTGATTGACAAGTTGCAGCAATGGGCTCGAGGGTGTCAGATATGGTGGGTATGACACAGGATAGGACAAAGTTCAGATCTGTTGTTTATAGGGCCACTACAGGTGACTCGACAGCACTTAACAACAACAGCATATATGACCACTGCTTAAGAGCGTAGACCCTCCCGCCGGGTAATCTGCCCTTGGAGCAAGTTGCAGTTGTGCATCTGTTTTCTTCTCTGTGAAATGGAATAAGGTACTTCTAAAATAACTTATCACATTCCACTATTTTAAGGACAAGTTGTCAAGTTGTCCAGTCAGTAACAACTCATAGCTTGACCCTTTGGTGAGTTTTCAGAAGTTGTGAATCACCCATAAAAAGATTCACCATGTTTCTCCCATAGAGCAGTTGGTGGATTCAAACTGCCAACCTGGAGCTGGCAGTGCAACGCCTTACACTAGGCTCCCAGAGAGTTTGGTGTAAATATTGAATGAGTTAATTACAAAATAATTACATAATCTTGACACATAGTGAGCGCTATTAGGTATAAGAATTTCCACTTGTCTGTCAGTTTATCAGCTGGCCTACTATGGCGGCTTGCATGTTGCTGTGATCCTGGAAGTTATGTCATCAGTATTTCAAATACAAGTAGGGACACCCATGGCAGACAGATTTCAGCAGAACTTCAGGATCTAGATAGATGAGGTAGAGAACAGCACTGTCCATTGACTTCTGAAATAATAGACCATGGGGCAGCAAGCAATAAACATTGGAGAGGATATGGAGAGGTGGGAACTCTCATACCACTATTGGTGGGCTTGTAAAATGATGCAACCACTCTGGAAGACAGTTTGGCATTTCTTGAAAAAGTTGAACATAGAAATTCCATATGACCCAGCTATTCCACAGCTAGAAATAGACCCCAAGGAAATGAGAACTGAGACACAAATGGAGATTTGTCACCAATGTTCACAACAGTGTTATTAACTATCCCAAGAACATGGAACCAGCCCAAATATCCAACCACAACCAAAAGAATTGAGAAGTTGTGGTTAATTCACACAATGAAATGCTATGCAGCATGAAGGAGCAATGGTTTCTAAAAATACTAAGAAACTTGGGAGAGGCTGGAGAGCATTATGCTGAGTGAACTAACACAGTCTCCAAAGAACAAATATTACATAAGACAATTATTGTAAAAATAGAAGGATAAAGGTATGGGAAATCAAGGGGCTGAAGGGGTGGAAGCAGGGGTGAGGATGGGTAGGAGTGAAACCACAGGGTTGCATAGTTTGGTGGGTGGTGGGACAAGGGAAAGTAAATGGGAAGGATTCTGGTGAAAAGGCAGGGTAATGATGGGGAAGGTCCAACATTGATTAATTTTATAAAACATAATGCATGAAAATGATTGTATGAAATACAATGCAAATGAAGAAAAGTGTGAAACACAATGTATACAAACTTTGTAAGCAAACCAATAAAAACATAAAAATAAAAATAAACACCCTCTGAATAGCAGGAGAACATTGTTGCAGTAATGGAAGATAAGCCCGTCTAGTTGGAATGCACTCAAAATATTATTAGGGAATAACTGTCTCTTAATCTATCTTAATGGAATTGATGGAGTACAGCTTTCAGCCAATGAAGGATGTACATTTGTTTATGTGGCACGGCTCAGGATGAAGAGACACAGCTACAAATGTCTATTAATAATTAGAATGTGGAATGTATAAACTATACATCTAGGAAAAGTGGAAGTTGTCAAAAATGAAATGGAATGCATGAAGAATAGCATCATTGACATTAGTTAGCTGAAATGGACTGGTATTGGTCATTTTGAATGAGATGATAATTTGATTTACTAAGCTGAAAGTGACATTGAAAAATAATGTGTTTTACTTTCTATTTTATAGAAAATACGTAACACTTTTACTTGAAACACTTTTCCATTGGACATTAAAAAGACTTTAAATCTGAAAAAAATTAAAACATCATTCATCTTTATAAAAATGGAACTTTAACAAGTACAAAAGTAAGGAGTTAATCAGACATTGTGGTTAATTAGTTATATTAAATCAATTATAATTAATGCTAGAAAAAACGCTTATCACTGAATGAAAAACCAATATGATTTGTTTGTTGTTGTTGTTATGTGCCGTCGAGTTGTGGGCGACTCATAGGGACCCTATGAAGGAGAGTCCTCGAAGCTTGAGTGCCTTTCATCCTCTCTCCAGGTTCATAGGGTTTCTGGAGGCAAGCTATTTGGAAGTGGATGCCACTCCTCCTTCCAAGCTTGTTTTCATTGGGGAGCTCCACCCCACTCTCTGTCCTCATTGGGTGACCAGTCATTAATGCATTTGACACATCAGTGTCACAGTGTTCAGCCTCACAGCAACCACAAGTGACCGTTGTAGGGCAACTTGTACACCAGGGCTATATGACCTAGAGGAATGTCTGAACAAAAACAATGAAAGACTGGCCCGAGAGCCGCAGGCACTGTCTTAGCAGCCCAGCACGCCCAAGTGCTGGGAAACTCCCGGCCCCAGACCCCTATTATCTGGAAAGTCTGTTCTGCCAACACCCTCGTAGGCCCCAAAAAACCACCACACGTGCTTGGAGTCCTCAAACCTACCTGCCTCCAGCAGCCAGAGACTGGATTCAGCTGACATTAAATATCCCAAGACCCTAGGCGGGGCTTAACCTGTCAGTGTCTTAGCAGCCCAGCACGCCCAAATGCTGGGAAACTCCCTGCCCCAGACCCCATTCATCTGGCAAGTCTGCTCTGCTAACCCCCTTGTGGGCCCCCAAAAAAACACCACATGTGCTCAGAGTCCTCAGACCTACCTCACCTCCAGCATATGATTTGTAACCTTTCAAATAAAAATGAAAGTAAATGTTTTTTTAAAGTCACATAAGTTGTTGTTGTTATGTGCCATCGAGTCACTTGCAACTCATAGCGACCCTATGTACAACAGCCCTAAACTCTGCTCTGTCCTATGCCAGTCACACTGTCTCTGACACTCTCATCCCTATTGCCCTAGTCATTGAATCAATCCACCTCACAGAGGGCCTTCCCCTCCTGTGCTGTCCCTCGACCCTCCCAAGCATGATGTCCCTCTCCAAGGACCGGTCCCTCCTTACAACATGTGCAAAGTATGTTAGACGGAGCCTCAGAATCCTTGCCTCCAAGGAGCCGCCCAGTTTAACCCTCTCCAGGGTGAATCTGTTTGTTTTCCTAGCAGTCCATGGTACTCTCAATACTCTTTTCCAGCACCACAGCTCAAAGGCATCAATTCTCCTTCTATCCTCCTTGGTCATTGTCCAAGTCTCTGATACATAACAAGTGATTGCAAAGACCATGGCCTGTATCAGACACACCTTAGTCTCCAGAGAGACACCATTGCTCTTGAGTACTTTGGAGAGGTCCCTAACCGCAGACTTTCCCATCGCAATACGTTTTTTTATTTCCTGGCTATTGGTGCCAAGAGTGTTGACTGTGGAGCCAAGCAAACTGAAGCTGTGAACAATCTCAATCTCTTCACCATCCATCCTGATGCTACCGATTGGTCCAGTGGTGAGAATCTTTGTCTTCTGGACATTGAGCCTCAGTCCATATTGAAGGCTGCAGTCCTTGACCCTCTGCAGTAAGTGCATGAGGTCCTCCTCAGTTTCAGTGAGCAGGGTTGTGTCATCTGCATAACGCAGATTGTTGATAGATCGTCCTCCAATCCTAGCGCCACGCTTCTCCTCATAGAGCCCAGCCTCTTGGATAATCTGCTCTGCATACAGGTTGAAAAGGTATGGAGACAGGACACATCCCTGGCGTACACCCTTCCCAATTTTGAACCATGCAGTGTTACCTTGCTCTGTTCTGACTACTGCCTATTGGTCCAAGTATAGCTTTCGCATTAGCACGCTTATATGTTCTGGGATTCCCATTGTTCTCAGAGTCAGCCACAGTTTGTTATGATCCACGCAGTCAAATGCCTTTGCATTATCAATGAAACACAGATAGACATTCCTCTGGTATTCCCTGCTTTCAGCTAAGATCCATCTAACATCAGCAGCAATATCCCTAGTACCACGACCCCTTCTAAACACAGCCTGGACTTCTGGCAGTTCTCTGCTGATGTACTGTTCCAGTCGTACTGTGACCAATCTCAATATCTTCACCATCCATCCTGATGAAGTCTCATAAGAGACCAACAAAAAATAATAATAATAATCAATTCATAGTAAAAAAGAGTATTCAAGATCTGTTCTAAAGTACGATTGGATAAAATCCACACAAGAAAAACCAGTCAATACTATTATTCCAATTTATGAAGTAAAAGATTAAGAAATTGAAAATCTCTACCAGATTCTATAGTGTGATACTTATAGAACATGCAACCAAAATTCATTAATAATGACCATTGACTAGAACACAAAAATTGGAAACAAAAAAGATTGGTATTTATAAAATATGATCTTGGTGATAGAGATGAAAGTGAGGATCACATGATAGAATTCTCTATAATTAATAATTTATTATTAAAAATATTTTTTTAAAAAAGCATAAACAGCAACTGTGCACTTGGATCTTACCAGATGGAATATATAGGAATCAAATCTGTGTGAAAAAGCTCAATCTGTCATCAACCAGGACCAAACCAGAGGACGAGTGTGGGACATATCATCAATTATTCATATGTAGGTTCAATTTGAAGCTAAAGAAGACTGAAACAAGTTCATGAGAACAAAAACACAATCTTGAGTTTGTCCCACATGAGTTTTGTATACATCTGATTTGGTCAAAGAACAGACAAGTTCCAATATGACATTGTTTGTTGTTGTTGTTTTGGGGTGGGGATTTTTTTGTGTACCATCTAATTGGATCTGACTGGCACAGAGGGAGATTGCTCCTCATTCTCCAGCACAGCGTCTGGTGGATTCAAACCATGCGCCTTCGGGATTGCAGCGCAACTTCTTGATACCAGGCCACTCGAGCTCCCTTCAATATGGCATTGTTGTTGTTGGGTACCGTAGAGTCAGAACCAACCCATACCTGACCCTCCAGTGGGTTCTCAGAGGCAGTTAATCGCACAGGAGGAGATTGTCCATCCTCCCATCAATATTAATATTGATCCTGCTATCAATATTAAGGACATCATATATGAAGAAAGCAAAAAGTCAT
>NW_006399811.1:1782199-1792320 GCF_000299155.1 Elephantulus edwardii | reverse complement strand
TGTGAAAGTTGAACAGAGAATAAGGAAGATCCACGAAGAATTGATGCCTTTGAATTGAGGTGGACTGTCAAAAGAGCAAACAAATCTGTCTTGAGGAAAGTGCAGTCAGCGTGCTCCTTAGGGAAGAGGATGGTGAGACCGCATCTCATGGACTTTGGGCATGTTCTCAAGAGAATCCAGTCCCTGGGAAGAGCCAGGGTGCCTAGAAAATAGAGAGCGAAAGAAAGAAAAGAAGCCCCTCAAGAAAATGGATTGACACAGTGACTGCAACAATAGGTTTAAGCACAACAGCAGTTGTAAGCATGTGCTGAGTCAGGCAGTACTCTGTTCTGTTCTGTTGATCACAGGATCCCTGTGAGTTGGAACCTAACAACAAGTATGAGAACAATGAAGGTTTAGTGGTAAGATGAGAGGACTGGAGACCTCCAGACCTTCCAATTGCTGGCCAGTAAAGCTGACGGGCAGCCCCAGCTGTTTTTTGGTGGTGATTTCCACATTACTTTAATATTAAGCAGGTTTCAGTGCAGCTTCCAGCCCAAGATGTGTGATAAAAGTCTGACGTATCTAACCTTAAGGATTCCGACAGTCCAATTTACCACAATCACAGGATAATGTAAAACCTATGAGAACTTTTTGTTCTATTGGGCATAGGATTGTTATGAGTCAGTAAGCAAACTCTCCAGGAGCCAAAAACAAAATAATTATGGGCTCTTATTATTCTCCTGGAAAGCAAAATTTCTCTACAAACTCAAGATTTTAAATGATACCCCTTTATTTTTGCCAGCAGCAAGATAAATAAACTCAGTTGTTCTTTTTCATCTCCTTTTCCTTCCCCTAAACCTCAAGCTGGGAGATTTGTGGCCTGGTGGCAAGAAACAGCAACCCCGAAGGCATGCTGTCCAAATCCACAAGCTGCTGTGTTGAGAAAAGAATAGACGATCTCCTCCCATGCAATTGCACTGCCTCTGAAAACTCACTGCAGAGTCAGCTGTGGGTCGGTTCCCACTTATGAGTGCACAACAACAGACTCCCATGCAGACTGTTTGTTTGTTTGTTTGTTTGGGCACCTTAAACGTATGCCTTTCTTAAATGTCTGGCACTGTAACAGGCCAAAACTGTGATGTTTGGCTCCTGTTTCAGTAGAATGAGCCTTCTTGGAGGATTCTGGGTCTTTCTTGGTTCATCACACCAACGAGTATGCATAAGTGAACTCTAGCGGTGCTGGTTGAGGGCCATTGAGTTGTCTCTGACTCAGAATGATACTACCTGTAACAGAACAGAACAAAACATCTTGATGCTGTGGGTCCTCACCACTGCTACTGTGCTTAAGCCTACTGTTGCAGTCATTGTGTTAATCTGTCTTGTAGAAGAACATCCTCTCTTTCACTGACCTTCTACTTTTCCAAGCCTGATGTCTTGTTCCAGGGGTTGGTCCTTCATGATAACATGCCCAAAGTATCTAAGATGCAATTTTCTTCTCCTTGCTTCTAAGAAGGACTTCTGGCTACACTTTTTTTCAAGAAGATTTGATTATTCTTTTGGGTTTTATTGTTGTTATGTGCCGTCAAGTCACCTGTGACTCATAGTGACCCAATATATAATAGCTCTGAAGCCTGCCCTATCCTGAGCCAGTCTCAATGATTCTGACACACTAACCCCATCTCATTCAGAGTCATCCTCTCCTGCACTGTCCCTCCACCCTACAGAACATGATGCCCTTCTCCAAGAATTGGTCTCTCCTGGGTACATGCCTAAAGTATGTGAGATGGAGCTTCAAAATCCTAGCTTCCAAGGAAAATTTTGGCTTCTCCCTCTCCAAGATATATCTATTTGTTTTATTGATGGTGCGTTGTATGCTCAAGACCCCTCCAGCACCAAAATTTAAAGGCATCAATTATTCTTCACCATCCTTGGTCAATGTCCAGCTCTCTGATGCATAACAAGTAATTGGGAATGCCATGGCCTGGATCAAGTGCACCTTAGTCTCTAGACTGACGTCGTCATTTTCAGTACTCTGGAAAGGTCCTTGATAGCAGATTTACCTAATGCAATTTGACTTTTGATTTCCTGACTGCTGGTGCCAGGAGTATTGATTGTGGAGCTGAGCAAACTGTAACTGTTCACAACCTCAATCTCTTCTCCATTCACCATGGTGCTGCCAATTGGCTCAGTGGTGAGAATCTTTGCCTTTTTGATGTTGAGCTTCAATCCATATTGGAGATTACAGTCCTTAACCTTCTGTGGCAAGTGCTTCAGGTTCGCCTCAGTCTCAGCAAACAAGGTTGTCATGAGTCTTTTTCCAATCCTGATGCCACATTCCTCCTCATAAAGCCCGGCATCCTGAATGATCTGTTGTGCATATAGATTGAAAAATATATGGAAACAGGATGCAATCCTGACATACTCCTTTCCTGACTTTGAACTATACAATGGTTCCCTGCTCTATTCTGAGGACTGCTTCCTGGTCCAAGGATAGGTTTCACATAAGCACAATCAAATGTTCTGGGATTCCCATTTTTCTCAAGGTTAACCACAATTTGTTGTGATCAACACCATTAAATGCTTTTGCATAGTCAATGAAACACAGATAGAGATCCCTCTGATACTCTTTGTTTTCAGCAAATGTCAGCTTTCTGACATTGGCAATAATGTCTCTAGTACCAACCTCTTTTAAACCCAGCTTGTATTTCTGGTGGTTCTCTGCCAATGTACCTATTGCAGTCATTTCTGGATAATCTTCAGCAGGATTTTGCTTGTGTATGACATGAGTTACATTGTATGATAATTTCCACACTCTGTTAGGTCACCTTTTTTTTTGGAATGGGAATAAATGTGGATCTCTTCTAGTCAGTTGGCCAGCTAGTTGTCCTCCAGATTTCTTGGTACAACCTGGTGAGCATGTCCAGGGCAGCATCTGGCTTTTGAAATATGTCAATTGACATGCCATTCATTCCTGAGAATTTAATTTTTTTTTCCAAGTCCTTCAAAGCAGCCTGCACCTTCTCCTTCATAACCATTGCCTCTTGATCATGTTTCTTGAATTCTTCCATGTCAGCCAATTCTTTTTGGTTCAGTGACTCTGTATACTCTTTCCCTCTTCTTTTAATATTTCCTAGATCATTCAATAATCTATCCCTAAGCATTGCAACTTGAGGTTTGAATTTGTTCTTTAGTAGTCCATGGTATAATTCAAAGGCATCAGTTATTGGATCTATCTTATTTGTTCTCTCTCCAGCTTTCACATGCATATGAAGCAACTGAAAAATGCAGTGGCTTGGATCAGACACACGGAGCCTTTAAAGTGACAGTCCGACTCCTTATGATTCTAGTGATTCTCAGCAGCTTTGCCGAGTACAGTATGACGACTGTGGGTCCAAGTAAAAAGTCCTTGAAAATGTCCATTTTCTCCGAAGAATTCTAGCAACAAGTAAGATATTAAAAAAAAAAAAGACTCAAACTCACTGCTGTCAAGTCCGTGCCAACTCATTGACCCTTCATAAGAATTTCCCAGGTTGAAAATTATAAAGGGAAGAGATTACTCATCATTTTGCCTTAGAGCCAATGGTGGATTCAAACCACCAGAAACTCAAGATTTGTAGTGAAACTTACTACAAATTATGCCCCCAGAACTCCTGACATGAACATCATATAAAATTAAATTAAATACTAGTGATTAAAACGACTAAGTCTCAAGTCCTCCTAAAGTTCACATACAGTTTCTGATGAGCTCAGTTTAAAACCCATTCCTAGAACTTCCAACCTCTAGCTATTAATACAAATAAGCAAAGACCAGACCAGCTGTGGGAGGATATCAAGAATATCATAAAAAAAATTAAAAAAAGAATATCATCCATGAAGAATTGAAAAGATCATTACAGCAACAATAAATAAATGGAAATCCAAAGTCTCTGTAAATTTTCATTAAAATTAATAATAATAATTTTTTTCTAAAAAAAGATCATTGCAAAGATGGAGAAAGAGGAAAAGACCAAAATGGATGTCAGAAGAGATTCTAAATATTGCACTAAAGCATCAAAAAGTCAAAGCAAAGGGAAGAAATTAAGCTGTTCAGGAGCTGAACAGCAGATTTTAAAAGGAAGCTCAGGAAGACAAAGCAAAGTATTATAATGTAATGTGCAAAGGAATGGAATTGGAAAATCAAAGGGATGAGCTCACTCAGATCTCTTAAGCAGAAGGAACTGAAGAAAAAATTCAAGCTTTGAGATACAATACTTAACTATGCTATGGGCAGAATGTTGAATGACTCAGAAAGCATTAAAAGAAGATGGAAGGAGTACACAGAGTCTAGCTATTTACCTACCTCTGTTTTTTAAATCTGTCTCAACCACTCTCCCAATCTTACCTGCCCAAGAAAAGGAAGCAGATGAAAATGATAAGGTATGGAGAAAGCCACAAGCAAGAATTACATTGTGGAAATGTATACCACTCAGAAAGATAGCATATTTTTCAGGTTACCAGTTCTCAGAAAAAAAAAAATCAGAAGCTCTCTCTCTTTTTTTATTTTTATTTTTATTTTTTCTTTTTTTTCCTTATCCTGTAGCTAAGTGGACTCGTTTCTGTAGGAAGATAGACAATACTCCAGCATTGGGCAACCCACCCTGCACTGAGTCCTTTAGTCCTGAGTCACAGGCACTCTAGATTTCTGTGGGTGGGGCCAGGAAGAGGGAGAAGAAATGAGACCTTGCTGTTGCCCTTTTACTTCTCTGCCAGAGAGAAACTGCTTCCTAGATGACAGCATCAATCCCACCTCTCTCTTCTGGCTTCTATTTAGTGGAAAATTCTGCGCGCGCGCGCGCACACGCACACACACACACACACACACACACACACACATCCCTACCTCCATCCTGACCAGCTGGTTTCCTTCTCTGCAGCCCATTCTCTCCGTAGAGGAAGCGAGGGAGGAAGACTGGCGAGGAGAATGGTGTTTGGGACTTGGAAAGAGTCAGGAAGCGTTTTCTTCACTTCCAAAAATGGACTGGGCTAGCAGTGCTGAGGAGTTCCCCTCCATGAGTCAGTCATGTGGAGAACACAGCGCGGGGTCCCTAATCAAAGGATCCCTGGCAGCATGGTGGCTGAGCTTTTGACCACTACAGGAGTTTGAACCAAGGAGCTGCTCCATAGCAGAAAGATGTGGTGACAATCTGCTTTCATAAAAATTGCTGCTATTATTAACTGTTATTCAGTGAGTACACCCCAACCCTAAATGCAGCAGGTTGAAACTCTGCCCTATCCTACATACTCCTCACAAGCTCCATTGGGCTTAATTGAGCCCATTTTTCCAATCACTGTGTCAATCCATCTCATTGGGGGTTTTCCTCTTTATCAGTGACCCTCTACTTTTCCAAATGTGATGTCTCTCTTCAGGGATTCATGTGTCCTGCTAACAAGCCCAAAGCTCATAAGTGAGATGAAGTCTCACTATTCTCTCAGCCTAGAAATCTCTACAGAGCAACCCTACTCTGTCCTATAGGTCACTATGAGTAAAACGCATCCTTCAATAATGATTTGGGGGGTTGGTTTGCCCCTGATTTGGACTAGCAGGGGCCTCTTGAGACCTGCACCTCATTTCTGCTATGCAGAGATGCCTGCAACAGAAAAATTCCTAAAGCCTTGGGCTTAGGAGTAAGTTGAAGTCTTACTCTAAGAGGGAGTGAGTCTGAGTCCAGAAGGAGACTGTGAAAGGGAGAATTGGAAGGGCACCATGAAAGCACAAGGGTCCCTAGGACTAGGACACCTGTGTTGCTGTAAAGTTTAGGTGTTATATTTGTTCTTCCAGCACTTTTCTCTACAGTCTTCCTCCTTTTGAGAAAAGGTCAATATCAAATAGTATTAATATTAATACAATAATGTGCTTGTATAAGAAATATGATAAAGCTTTATTTATTTTAAATTAAGTTTGACTATGAATCTCTCTCTCCAGGCCGGTGCGAAATACAGTTATTTTGGCAGTTCCAGATCCTCAGGGTAGTACAAAGTTCAGTAGAGATGCATGTATGCTCTAAAATAATTGAGGAGGTCCTCCCAGCCCATGCATTGTTCCCCTACAGGACTCACTGGGAGAGGCTGTAAACCCAAGTCTTCCCAGGATCTGAGATGATACCTCTGTAGATACACTAGTGCATTTTTGAAACTTTGTCATCTCCCAAGAGATGCTATCAAGGAGAGGAGTAGAGGCTCCCACTTATTGAGAGTCTCTGTGATGACGACTTCCTTTCCAAATTAAGGGAATCTCGCTCTCTCTCTCTCCTCACCCCAAAAATCCTAGCCTCTGACCCTTCTACATACAAATATTTAGCATAATATTCTCTGTAAATTTAGGCCAGCTGACTCAAACTGGAAGAACAGATAATCCTACAAAGAGGAGTTATTTAATTAGTAACTACTTAGTAATCATCCTGGTAATTTACACACAACTAGTTTTTTTATTCTTCTGTCAATCTGAAAGAGGGGGAAATTTCCTCTTACTTATGATACTGTTTGAAAGATGATGGTACTATAGACAACTAAACTGAAAGAATACAAATTTATTTGTTGCTATTATTGTTAATTGCCTCCAACAATCTATGGCTTATAGCAATCCTATGAACAATATATTTGAAACATGCCCTATCCTGCACTATCCTCAGAATCACTGTTTTACTTGACCCTATTGATACAACTATGAACTTTGAGAAAAGAAGAGATAGTTATAGTAAGGCTTTAGGTGTTTTGTTCATAGGGTCACTAAGAGTCATACTCGACTCAACAATAATCAACAACACAATTGATACAATCACTGTATCAATTACAATATTTTTCTCTTTTCATTGACCATTTGAAGCATGATTTGTTTTCCCTGTAACTGACTCTTCCTGACAATATGTCCAAAGTATATGGGACTTGATTGCAACATCTTTGCCTCTAAGGAGTACCCACATTGCATTTCCTTCAAGACAAACTTGTTGTTTTTTCAGTCTTTGGTATATCATGTACTCTTCTCCAGTACCACAATTGAAAAGAATCAATTATTCACCTGTCATTTTCTATTTATTGTCCAAGTTTCAGATGCATGGACAACAACTGAAAATCTCATGGGTTAGATTAAGCGTGCTTTAGTCTTAAACTGACATCATTACTATTTAACACTTTGGAGAGGTCCTTGAAAACAGATTTTTTTCAAAAGCAACTGGCCTCTTTATTTCTTGACTGTGGAACCCAGTAAAATGAAATCATTGACTGCATCCATATTCTCTGTTTATCATGATGGTTCTTATGAGTCTAGTGTATGTATTTTTGTTTCCTTGATTTGGAGATGCCATCATTAGTAAAGATTGTGATATTTGAAAAAAAAAGAAAGAAAGATGATGGTAGTTATACTCTCTCCTCAAAGGATTGTTGTTGTTGTTAAATGCTGTCAAGTTGTAGGTGACTCATAGCAACCCTATGGACTTTCTTCATTTCTCCAAGTTCATAGGGTTTCCAGAGGCAAGCTATTTTGGAAGTGGATGCCACTCCTGCTTCCAAAGGATAGCAGGTACTTTTATTCTGAAAGGATCCTTCCCACCCATTCACTAGAGAGGATGTCTGTTGGAGGAAAGCCATGTCTCCTGTGTCCTTATAGACAATCCTAGATTCAGACAGTAGAATGGATTGAGTTGTGCTGCCTTCCCCACAACTAGATACAGATTAACTTGGCTAGGCCATGGTTCTTCATGGTTTGGTAGTTATATAATGAAATGATCTGAGGTGATCAGCAAATCAGTGGTAAGAGGAACAGGATGGAAATGCAGCACCCTTACTCAGATCACAGGGGAGTTTCCCTGGAGTTTAGCTGAGTCACACTGAAGAAGCAAAGTGCTACTTTGGGCCCAGGATCCTTGTGTTGTGAATTCCTAGAATCAGAGGAAGATTGATGCCAAACCATATGGAGGTCTCCAATGGATACCAAGTCCACAGATGTTGAAAGAAGATAAGAACCTTTGCTCCGAGTTGATGAGAGAAAGCCTTCTCCTAAAGCTTGAATTTGAACTTTCAACCTCACAATTTATTTTGAGAGAATAAATTTCTGTTTATTAAACCATCCACTTGTGGCATCTCTAGTAAGACAACACTTGTCTTTGCCGTGGTTAAGTGCCGTCGAGTCACAGGCAACTCATAGCGACCCTATGAAGGAGAGTCCTCAATGCTTGGGTGTCTCTCATCCTCTCTCCAGGTTCATAAGGTTTCCGGAGGCAAGCTATTACAGAAGTGGATGCCATTCCTCCTTCCAAGCTTGTTTTAATCAGGGAGCTCCACCCCCCTCTCTAAGACAATACTAGATTATCTAAAACATAAAGTATGTTAACATTTTTAAAATAAGTTGCAGTATTACAAAATTTCTCTTAAAATATGAATCTATTGTTTTCTTGTAAAATCAAAAAATATGGAAGACCGAGCCTTTTAAGTGGATTTTAGCTGTTCATTCATACAACAAATATTTACTGATCAACTGTCATGTGCCAGGCAATCCCTTAAACCCTGGAGCTCAAATGGTGAGTAAAATAGATAAGATTCTTATTTTCATTGAGGTTTTTTTTGTAGTTATTAGTTATGTTAAATGTAAGAAAGTATGTCACCAATATTTCACATAGTAGTAAAGTCATGGAGCTTACATCCCATTTTATGTTTAGAAGAATGAGTAACTACATGGGAACCAGTAACAACATCCTTTCTAACAGCAGTAAGGGCTGAGAAGAAAACATACAGGGTCATATGAATGAGTATGGGAGAGGTTGGAGCTTGGAGTCCATCAAAAGCACCTCAGAAGACAGGCTTGGGAATCTGTTGCTGATAAAAATCAGTCACAGAAAATTCCTACAGATACTGTTCTACTCTGATAGCAAAGAATTGTTATGGGTTGGAATCAACTCAACAATCACTGGCTTGTTTGTTTTAATTTAGAGTGAGAGGTCATGGAAGTATCTCCAAGGATGTGTCATATAAGCTGAGACCTACATGACCAAAAGGAACCAACACATGAAGATTTGTGGGAAGGACAGGCTAGTAGGGAAACTACCAAACCCCCAAGCCCCAGGCTGGGAGCCAAGCCGACTTTTAGAAGGAGCAGACAACAGATTAGCAGGGCTGGGCTGAATCAGGACAAGGAGCGTGGGAGTGTGAAGAACACTGGACCAGATCAGGGAGAAACAGAGAATGCAGAGTTTGTATTTACACCAAATATGACTGGAAATCACTGGACAGTTTTGGTGAGGGGATAACATGCCAGATTTTATGCTTTAGAAATATCATTCCCACTGCTATGGGGAGAATAGGTTGTGGAGGACAAGGGAGTAATCTAGATGATTGGTATCTAATCTACCAGCTTCTCCTCCGTGTGATATGGATATATTATATATAAAGAATTAGTAACTCTTAGAAGGTTTAGGTTCTCTGGTTTGCCACAAACCCCACCATTTTCTACTGGTTTGCTTTATATTTATTTCCCACATGAAATTTGGAGTCTACTCTTCACAATCACTTGCTATCCATCAGAGAGCTGGACAATGACTAAGGATGATAGAAGGTGAATTGATGCCTTTGAGTTAGGATGCTGGAGAAGAGTCTTGAACATACCATGGACCATCGAGAAAATAAACAGGTCTGTCTTGGTGAAGGTAATACCAAGTTTCTCCTCGGAGGCTAGGATTTTGAAGCTCCCTCTCACATACTTTGGGCACATGGCCAGGAGGGACCTGTTCTTGGAAAAGGACATTATGCTTGGAATTATGGAGGGACAACACAGGAGAGGAAGACCCCAAATGAGATGGATTGATACAGTAGCTGGGGTAATGGGATTAGGTGATCAGTGGCACTGGCTCAGAATAGGGCAGGTTCAGAGCTGTTGTACATAGGGTTGTTATGAGTCTCGGGCAACTTGTAGGCACATAACAACAACAACTTCATTTTCATTACCATTGTTCCTAAGATGTTTTAATTCTTGAAAGGTGTTTTAAGTAAAACTTCTCAAAACACAGGAAGGAAAAAGTAGTATCTTCAGTACCTTTAAACTTTAAACATTCAATATATATATTTTGCCCCGAGGCAAGGGAATCTAAAAGGTCTGAAAAGGCAGAAGGAAA
>NW_006399811.1:1722498-1781695 GCF_000299155.1 Elephantulus edwardii | reverse complement strand
CATTATTGTAAAAACAGAAGGATAACTAGTAAAATATGTATGGGAACTGAAGGAAGGGAGGGCTGAGGATGAGTAGGAGCAAAACCAGAGGGTTACACAATTTGGTGGGTGGAGGAAAGGGGGAAATAAATGGGAAGGACATGGGTGAAAAGGCAAGAATGTGATGGGCAAGGTCCAATGGTAATTAATTTTATAAAACATGATACATGAGAATGAGTGTATGAAACACAATGTGAATGAATGTAGTGTGAAACACAATGCATATGAACTTTGGAAATAAACCAATAAAAAAAGACAGCAATTTACATCTTAGTAACTATCCTATAATTTACAGACAATTCATTTTTCATCTTTGTGTCAGTATGAAAGACAGAGAAATGTTCTCTTGCCTGTGGTATTATTTGAAAGACGTTAGTAGATCTACCCTCTTCTCAAAGGATATCAGAGACTTTTATTCTGAAAAAGCCCTTCACCCTCCCCCACTGACTTCAGAGAAGAAGGATTTCTGTTGGAGGAAAGCCATAAACAATTTCAAGTTCAGACATGCCCTACTTCCAAAGCGTGGACACTATCCATGTTCCAACTGTTCTAAAATCCTTAAAATCAAGTCACTTTTTTATTTGAGAAAATTTATCCACATCCAAAGCTAACTTTTGATAGTTGCCTGACTCCTGGGAACCTCATGTGTGAAGAGCAGAGCTGTGCTCCACAGGGTTTTTCAAGGCTGTGGCCTTTCAGAAGTAGATTACCAGTCCTATCTTCTGAAGTGCTTCTGGGTGAATTTGAACTGCCAACCTTTCAGCTATTGGTGAACAACTTAACCATTTTTGTTACCCAGCAAGTCCCTATTGTAAGCCATAAAATGCATAAATTCATAAATTCGAAACAGTAGTTATATATTTCTTCATGCATATTCAAATAATTAGATAACTACTACAAAGATGTCTGTAATTATATAAATAATTGTTCTGTAGCATCCTATGTTCCAAACTTAGCAACACTTCCCATGACGTAAAGCCAATTCCCATCTATCTCTTCTGTCCCAGTAGAAATGAGAGTATTTCTACATTGTCAGAAATACTGCCATTGATAATGACCACAAGTAACTGAGCTCTTTCGTATGAGTCCAGCTTTATGCATTTGTTTTCTGGTTTGGTCCTCCCAAGAAAACAAGAAGTAACATTATTATTGAAGCAGGTAAGTAGCATAGTTAGAAGTACCAGTAAATGACAAAGGTGATTAAAACTTAAACCTTTTTAACACTGAAGACCAGACATTATACCAGATAAGACTATTAACTTTCCCTGTTAAAGAGTACACTAGAGAATAACAGGGGTTTACTATTCTGTGATCATCCAAGGGAACAATCATTTGACTTACTCAGACAGTCACAAACAAGGACAAGAGGCACAGAAAGTCACAATCATCAGAAAGCCAAAAGACAGCTGTGTGTCTGCACCATATGGAGAGGCCCAAAGACAGACCTTATTAATCATACTTCAACATTCATCTATTCATTCATTCAACAAATTTCTACTTAGAGCAAAGAAAAAATAAGCATCATCTTAATCCTAACCCTTAGAACACAAACATCTAGTTTGGGAGAGAACACATAGAAAGTTGAATAATCACATTCTTAACAATCTAGTCAGAACCCACTCATAGCTGACCTTCCAGCAGATTTTTGGAGGCTGTAAATTGCACAGGAGATTACTCATCTTTCTCCTGCAGAACTGCTGGTGGATTTGAACCACCAGAGAGAAGCTGTTGGGTTAGGAGTGCAGTTCCTTATTGGCTATGGTACCAGTCAATATACCCTGGACAAACAAACAAAGAGAACAAAGAAAGTTCAACCTAGAGAGGGTGAGACCACAAACAAACAAAGGAAAACAAAGTTTGTCCTAGAGAGGGTAAGACCAGGCAGCTCCTTGGAGGCAAGGATTCTGAAGCTTTGTCTGATATACTTTGGACAGGTCGCAAGAAAGGACCAGTCCTTGGAGAGGGATGTCATGCTTGGGAGGGTGGAGGGACAGCGCAGGAGAGGAAGAACCTCGATGAGATGGATTGATTCAGTTACTAGGGTGATGGGGGATGGTGTGTCAGGGACAGTAAGATTGGCACAGGATAGAGCAGGTTTAGGGCTGTTGTACTCATAGGTCGCTATGATTCACAAGTGACTCGAATGTACATAAGAACAACAACCAGAGAACAGTGATTTTTAAAATATTGTAAAGTACAAAGCAATTATTATGAGAAAACACGCACGTTGAGATACAAAACAATCACCCAGGTCAGAGTTTTTCGGCCTCAGCACTGCTAGACCTTCCAGCCAGATCACCCTGTGCTGTGGGAGCCATCTGCGCCTTAGAGGGTGCTGAGCAGCGCTCCTAGCTTCTATTCACTCCCCAAGTGTGACAACCAAATGTTTCTAGACGTTAACAAAAGTCCCCTGGGGGAGAATCACCTTCAGCTGATAATCACTGAGCTAAATTATTACTCCAAGCAATAGTGGCATAGGTATAATAGTCAAATTTTTCAAACCAAAAAGCAGAAAACATGGTCTGATGATCTTACTGAATATTTGAAATTTTAACAGTTTGGAAAATGTCTGGGCTCAGACACTGGACTCATTCGTTTTGTGTCTGGAAGGAGGGATTAGATACTATTTTTTAAGGCTTTATTTTGCAGAGTGTTTTAAACACATTCAAAAGCATAAAATTCTATCATAGACTCCCAGGAAGCCATCACCTAGTGTCAACAATTATCATCATGCTACCACTCATTTCAATGTCTCTCTTTGTCTCTGGCTTATTTGTTAACAAATCTCATGTACCATTCACCCACAAATAGGTCTCTGATAATTAATGAAAGACAATCATGTAATTATCATACAATGCTACATAGATTACCAAACATTCTTTAGGGTTGGCTACATACTGGATGAGAGGGATTGATACAGTAACTTGGGTAACGAGGATTGTTGTTGCTGTTGTTGTTAAATGCCATCAGGTATGGCTCATAATGACTCTAACAACAGAAGATCTGAGCCCTGTTCTATCCTGTGCCATCCTCACACTTCCTGACACACAGGAGCCCATTGCAGCAGTCACCATATTAATCCACCTGGTTGATAGTCTTCCTCTCCTTTGCTGACCCTCCATCCTTCCAAGCATCATGTCTTTCTCCAACGAATAGGCCCTCCTAGGAACATGCCCAAAATATGAGAGGCGAAACACATTCTTGTTTCCAAAAAGCACTCTGGCTGCACCCTCTCCAAGACATATCTGTTTGATCTCTTGCTTTTCCATGGAATGTTCAATGCTCTCCTTCAACAACACAGCTCAGAGGCATCAATTCTTTTTCTGTCATCCTTATTCATTGTCCAGCTCTCAAATGCATGAGATTGGCTCAGGATAGTCCAGAGTTCAGCGCTATTATACATAGGGTTGCTATGAGTCCCAGTAGACTAGATGGTACACAACAACAACAATCATGCATTTATCATACCACACAGAATTACCAAATATTCTTTAGTATTGGCTACATCTAAAACTCAATCTTTGTTGAAATTTCTCCAGTTGGCTCAAAAATATCTTTTCTACGATTTGTTCAAGTCAGGATCTCAATAAGATCCACTCGCCAGATAGTTTTATCTTCTAATTCTTTTTGTTTTATAAAAGTGTAACCACACTCCAATCCACCACTTTTCTTTGGGTGTCAATTCTTTGTGCTTCACAAATACTATTTTTTTTAACAAATTGAAGGTTACTGGAAACTCAAATTGAGCAAGGCTACTAATGCCATTTTGCCAATAGCATATGCTCACTTTATGTCTCTAAGAATTACTTTCTGGTAATTCTCACAATATTTCAGGCTTTTTTTATAATGTTCTTGTATACTTAATAGTCTATAACATAGTATAGCATAAACATATTTTTATATACACTCACAAACTCAAATTCACTCATAATGACCCTTGACTGGGTTTCTAAGCCTGTAAATCTTAATGGGAGGAGACTACCCATCCTTATCTCACAGAGGAGCTGGTTGACTCAAACTCCCACAGACCGCGCTCTCTCTTAGTAAGCAGTGCAGTACACAACCCACTGAACACCAGAGCCTGCAGTTAAATACACTCACTCATTACCATCGAGTTGGAACTGACTCCTAGCTGATCTTCCAGCAGGTTTGCAGAGGCTGTAAATCCCACAGGAAGATGTTGCCCATCTTTTCCCCAGAGAGCCACTTATGGAATCAAACCTGCAGAGGAATTGCCTTTGATTAGTTGACCAGAGTTTCTGTGGCTCCCTTTACTGTAGCTTAGAACCAAACTTGACAGCCTCTTGAAGACATGCTTGTGTAAAGCGTTCCCACTCCTCTGCTTGTCTTGGAGATTCCAAGCCAGGGCTCTGGATTCCAGTGGTCAGTCTTAATAAGAAGACAGATCTCTTGCTGTTTGTTGTCATTGTTGTGTTATGCGCCATCGAGTCAGAACTGGCCCACCACTGACCCTCCAGTGGGTTTTCAGAGCCAGTTAACCACAAGGGAGGAGACTGGCCATCCTTCCTGGGACCAGCCAGGATTTGAACTGTGTGCTTTACGGATTGCAGTGCACCTTCTTACCACTAAGCCACCAGAGCTTCTTATAAGTAAACAGAGCTCCTTAGTTTATTTTCATTTGGGTAGTCTTTATCAACTTCCACCCTGCTATTTAGGGACTTAAATTAAATTCTAGTATAGTTCTTGGCAAAGACTATTTCATAGGGACATGGGCTGCTGGGGGTATATAGTATATGCTATGCTACTTTCACTGGTGCTAAGACTCATCAGCAGAAACCCAGATCATAAGCCAGTCCTCCCATCCTAAAATTCTCATGCATTTTCCATCACTGTTATGCATCCCCTTGATGCTAATTTCATTTTAAGCTCCAGCATTTCTTCTGCCTTTGTTGACAGGTATCTGCATGGTTTTGGAAATGTCTTTGCACTTGACTATCCTACCACTACAAGAGCAAAAGCTGAAATTTGCCTTTGAGATTGATGCTCCCTTAACTCTAAAAAGAACCCTATGCTGATACTTTCTAGTTGTGCAGGAAATCTCATTCCAGGCAAACCATCTAAATGCAGATGCTGCAATGCTAAGTTTTGTGTTGCAATGTGAAAATGCTGACTTCCTATGAAGTAGAATTCATTTCTACATAGATTTTCATCTTATTGACTAAGTTCCTTCTGTTTCATTAATTTTACAAGGAATAGATACAGGGATGGAAGAAATGAATTCTAGACAAAATGTTCACTCAAGAGGGAGTGATCTACCCACACCTCACATCACACACAAAATCCAACTCAAGTTGGATCAGGGACCTATTAGTAAAACCAGACTATAAAGTTCCTCAGACAAAAACTAGAAACAACTCTAAAAGCCATTATTTATGGCATGAATAGACTTACAAGTATAATGAAAAATCTGCAACCAAGAGAGGCTAAAAGGAATTAATGAGACCTCCTAAAAATCAGATCTTTAAGCACATCAAAAAACTTCTCCAGCAGGGCAAAAAGGAAATCCACAGATGGGAAAAATATGTGGCAATGGCATACCTGATAAGGGACATATATCTAAAATTTATAGAATATTCCAGCACCTCTACAAGAAAAAGGCAAACAATCCAGTCACAAAATGAGCACAAGATAAAAATAAACACATCACCAAAGAAGAAATCAGATGGCCAACAAATACATGATTACATGTTCAGAAACTCTACCTGTTGTTGTTGTTGTTATGTGCCATTGAGTCACTTGAGACTCATAGCAACCCTATGTATAACAGCTCTGAAACCTGCCCTATACTGAGCCAGTCTCACTAACGCCAACACATCTAATCCCATTGCCCCAGTTATCATGTCAATACATCTCATCTGGGATCTTTCTTTCCTGTGCTATTCCTCCACTCTTCCAAGCATGTTATCTTTCTTCAAAGACTGTTCTCTCCTGGCTACATGCCCAAAATATGTGAGACAGACCTTCAGAATTCTTGCCTCCAAAGAGAAACTTGGGTTCAGTCTCTCCAAGACAGAGATGCAATGAGATATCGTCTCATCGCAGCAGCAATGGCACAATTCAATACAGCAGCAAACAACAAATGGTGGTGAGTATGTGGCGAGACTGAAGCTCTTATTCACTGCTGATGGGAATGTAAAATGGAACGACATGGAAGACAACATGGCATTTTCTCAAAAAACTAAAAAGAGAAAGACAATTTAACCCAGCTATCTCACTACTGGGAATATACTCTAAAGAAACCAGAGCCATAATGCAAACAAATGTATGCATACCCATGTTTATTATACAATTATTCACAACAGCAGAGAGATGAAAGCAAACCAAATTCCCATCAATAAATGAATGGATACAAAAACTGTGGCATAGTCACACAATGGATTATTGTGCAACTGTAAAAACAATGAACTGGGAAAAAAAAACCAAAACAACCCACAACCCTACAAAACATAGATGAATCTGGAAGAAATTATGCTGAGTGAAATGTATCAGTCACAAAAGGACAAATACTGCATAGGATCACTGTTATAAAAGTAGGATGGACATGGAGAAGGGGATAGCAGGAAAAGAATGGATAACGAGCATTACATTGGAGTAGAAGACAGGAAGGACTATCTGAAAGGAATGGATGGTTAGACGTTGTATGCAATTGACAGTTACCAACTGGAACGTGACATGCATTACAAAGCTAATTGGGAGAGGGGGTCAGGAGGAAAAGATGTATTGATGAATGAATGAAAACCCATCCTTTCTGTAAACTTTCATTTAAAAAGCACAATATAAAAAATATAGTAGAAGATAAGAGAGGAAAAAACAAAGGGAAATAAAAATGAAAGTTTATGTGCATGGCAAGAGATTTCTGCATCTTAATTTTTTAAAAAGCGGAGAAGTAGTCTTTTAGAAAGATAGGAAAGACCTGGTATAAGGCAGCATGCTGGGTTGCAAGAACCAGGAAGCCAATTAGGGCCACAGCTCTTGTGAAAGAGCATGGCCGATGGGCTCCACATCACTGGTGATTGCTGTGGTGTACTAAATTTCTGTTTTTGTGACTATAATTTTCTTGCAGTATCATTAGGTCTTCAGTAGAGTGTATGGAGTTTTTATGAATTAGCTAGATTTGGGGAAATCCAGTCCACAAAGTGTTTTCATTTTGGGAACTAGATCAAGGAGAACTCTAGAAAAGTGGTTCTAACATGGTTGCAGATTATTTTGGAAACATACTATGTCAGACTCAACTTGGAGGAACTCAGAGAGCACTTATGGAACATGCAGGAACTCCTTGTGAAGTGCTTGGGGAAGTTCTGGGACAGGGACAAGATTCCTGAGCACACAGGTTGGAAAATCAGACCATGATGCTGGATATTAAGGGAGGTGATCAGTGCTGGCTAGAAACCTCTTGAAACAGACTTAGAACTACACAGATGCATGAAATGTAGATCATATTTAGAAGACCAGAGTTGGGCCTAGAGTACAGACACAAAAGACAAAGCTTTTTTTTTTCCCCAAAAACTTCCTTTGCTAAGTTATTTCAAAGCTGTGATAATTAGGTTTGTAGAAACATGCCCCAGGATATCAGCACCTCTTCTCCTATACGTGGGCACATTGCTTCTCCAGCAAGCACCACAGAACAGAGGGCCCTTACGTTGCCAAGCTTACTTATCATAGCTCATCAATCTATTCTCATTCAATGCCAAGGATGAGATTAAAGAGACAAGAGAGGCCAGTTGAAGTCAAGCCCTGTAAAGGGTCTAACATACAAATGGAGAAAAGCAGAAAGAGTTCCCAAAGCCCTAATATAATTTATTAATTTATTAATTCATCAAGTACTATTCTAGATAGTTGGAATAAATCAGTGACAGATGACAACAACAACAAATAATAAAACATAATAAATACATTCTATGGCAGGCAGTAGGAGATAAATGCTTTTGAAAGAAAATGTAGAACAAGACAAAAATTAAGAGTATTGAGAAGAGAGCAAGTTGCACTTACAGTAGGAAGGTCAGAATGAGATGACACATTGAGTAAAGACTGAAAGAAGTGAGGAAGAGCAGTCAAAGCAGAGGGGAAACCAGTGCTTTTCAGATGTGCCCTGCGACTACCAAGAGAACAAACAAGTCTGTCCTGGAGGAAATACAACTAGGGTTTCCCTTAGTGGCAAGGGTGGTAAAAATCCCTCTTATATACTCTGAGCATGTTTTCAGAAGGGATCAGTCCTTAAAAGAGGACATGGTTCTGGGAAAGGTGAAAGATCAGAGAAAGAGAATCCTCCCCTCAACAAGATAAACACAGTGATTCCAAGAATGGGCTCAAGTCTAGCAGAGGAGAGGAGGACAGCACAGTATAGAGCAAGGGTCAAATCTGTTGTTCACAGATTTGCTAAGAGTTCTTATTGACTCGATGGTACCTAACAACAACAACAACGATGTGTGCTCCAAGAATAAGAAAAAGACCAGGAGAAAAAAATGTGGAGGTAGGAAAGATCAAGCCATGCAGTGCCTTGTAAGCCATTGTTAGAATTTGTAACCCACCTGCAGAAACAGAAATTGCTGTAAGCTCCATTTAGTGGGGGGTTGTGTATTTCCATCTCTGCATCCAAACACCTGGCACATTGCCAGCCCTTGATAAACACTTGTGTAATGAAACACTGCATGTGAAATGCACTGATTAGGATGCCCTAGTATATGTGTCAGTGTCACTTATGGCTACATTTCAGAAGGTTCCCACCTCCAACCCTGCACGGATTCCTAATCGGAGAAGGTGTAGCAGCTGAGGAAATAGGCATCTGCAGGATGCCCCAGGATATGTCCTCACTTCCCTGAAGGGAGGAATCACAGGTCTCTGGAGGAAATATTATATAAAATTGTGGGAGAAAGGGGCTGGGAATACAGGTCAGCATGACTAACTAGAACCTTATCTTGGGGCCTGGTCCCTGATTTTTCTGGCTTCACATTGGTACAGCCTCCCTCTCCCTCCCACAGATGCCACTCAATAAGCAATAAAGATTTCCTCAGCAAAGAATTCCTGTGCAGAATCTAAACATGCACAAGGCACACTAATAAGAAAGGGAGGTGGGGTGTACTTATTTTCTTTTCATTTGAGGAGGCCCAAGTCAGCATACCCTAATTGTTCCAGAACCTACCCCTATTGGCCAACAGTTGGGAGAGAAAGGCCTGACCACAGCCCTCCCCTCTGTCCCACTTCCACCCTACACTGGTCTCTCCCCTCCTCCGTATTAGGAGGCAAGGGGTGGGCTCAGTCAAAATACTTTCACAGGATCTTCTCTTCTGGAAAAGATTAGGATACCACCTCGAATCCCCTGTGCTGTCAGACCTAAGACCCTGCTATGAGTCTACTTGTTATTGTTAGTTGCTGTCTGATCAGCTCTGGTGGTGTGATCCGTGGTGTGTTGGCTGCTGCTGATGTGCATCTCCAAATCAATCAACCGCTCTGAGAGGGAAAGATGGGTAGTTTGCTCTTAAGAGGAAAAATGATAGAAGGCTGTTATGAGTAACAAGTGAC
Source organism: Elephantulus edwardii (assembly GCF_000299155.1). Classification (NCBI taxonomy): domain Eukaryota; kingdom Metazoa; phylum Chordata; class Mammalia; order Macroscelidea; family Macroscelididae; genus Elephantulus; species Elephantulus edwardii. The sequence goes on along the minus strand of NW_006399811.1, from coordinate 1,772,116 downwards.
CCAGTGGCAGTGAATGACAGTGAGTGTCTGGCCCACTCAGACCTGTAGTAGCTTTATGTACAGCGGGGTGGGGGTGGGGGGATGTCTGTGGTTCTTCTTCCTTATTCTTTCAAGAACAATCACTTTCAAGTTCATTGTGGCTGCTCCTATGCCAATTCATCTCACTCGTTCGACCCTTATAGGGTCTCCCAGCCCTTTTTTGCCTTCTACTTCACCAAACACATCTTCCCATAGTGACTGGTTCTTTCTGATGAAGAGATTGTTGAAAATCATTCAAAACAAGAGATTGTCCAATGCAAGAAATGTTGGATCATGTTCTGTTATGAACAATATCGTCTCAAATGGTTAGTTTTCAGACGTAAATTGCCAGACCTTTCTTCCTAGTCTGTCTTAATCTGAAAGTTCTGTTGAAACCTGTTCACAATCGTGACTGGTGACATTTGCAATAATGATGGCACAGCTTCCAACATCACAGCAGCTACATTTCTAAGATTATCAGCTCACAGCTATACTTTCCTCTGACTGTAAGATTTGCCTGCTCTGGTAGCCTCCTGGTAAGGAGTTGCTCTATGAATGCAAAGGCAAGCAGTTCAAATCCAACAGCTGCTCTGTGGGAAAATGAGGGGCAATCTCTTTCGATGTAATTTTCCATCTCTGAAAAGCCACTGGAGGCTCAGTTATGAGTATTGCTAACCCAGTGGCACAGCACAAAACAAGAACAACAACCACTTCCCTCCAGACATTGAGTGAAAACACTCTTCCACCCTCTCATGGTCAACCTCTCCCCTTCTTCTCTAGCTGCTAGTCTCACAAGACTAAGAAAGTCAGTGCCTGTTGGTCCCCACAAGGACATAGCATCCATGGACCCAGACTCAAAGATGAGCAAACAATGGGAATGAAAGTGAAGACACAAAAGTTGCTCAGAGGTCATTGGAGAGCACCAAACCCTTATAAATAGACAACTCTTTAGCTCACTTATTTTATGTCTTAGAGAAAATTCTAGTACTTCACCTGATATTGCTGCCAATTACAGGAAAGCCATAGGTTTCCAGTCACCTCTGGCTCCAATTTCCTGCCCTTACTGAATTCTGTTCTGCTCTCCATATTTCTGCACCCCATCTACCCAACCCTTCCTGTCTCATGAAAAGTCATCATATTAACAAGCATTGCACGTTAGCAGGATTCCTACTGATGCTTTGTAGGTCATGAGGGACGGGTTACGTTTCCTCACAACGTAGCCAATGGCCTACATCTGATACTACATGCCCCATTTCTTGAACATTCTCTAGGGAGTTCTCACTGGCTGTGAATTACTGGTTAGCACTAAAGCTCCCCACTCTCTCTCCCCCAGGAATTCTTTCCACCCATCATTCACAGCACTTTTCCTTTCTCTCTTTCACTGCATATTCAAAGCCCACCTAGGTACACAATAGAACCAAAGTCTGGGCTCTTTCTAAAAGCTCCAGTGCTTTAAATGGTGATCCTTCTCCTTATTCTCAGTAAAGTAATAGAAACTTCCATTCTAATTCCTTAAAAAGCAGGTGAGTATTCTGCTTCACTTTATAAGCTCACTCTCTGATTTTAAGCATTCTCTGCCTTACCATCTGTCATGGATTGAACTGTGTCTTCACAAAATCCAAGTATGTAACATTATAAAGTGGAAACTACATAATAGTCTCCTGTGCTCTGGTAAACAGCGTGGTTATGAAGGGACTCAGGTAGGAAAGCAACATCCCTTCACTCGTCACAGCAGTGATCCAAGTTAAGAGAAGTCCCCCAAGGATGTGACCTGTAACACTTTTTATCTCACAAGAGACATCAAGTGGAGGGAAGCAAACCAGGAGGAAGAAGGAAACCTGCTACTGTTGTTATTGTTGTTGTTGTTGTCTTATGGGCCATTGAGTTGCCTGCAACTCATAGTGACCTAATGTACAACAGTTCTGAATCCTGCTATACCTTGTGCCAATCTCACTGTCTCTGACATACCTTCCCCATTACCCCAGTCACCGAATCAATCCATCTCATCAAGGGTCTTCCTCCCTTGCTTTGTCCCTCCAGCTTCCCAAGCATGACATCCCTCTCCAAGGACTGGTCCCTCCTTGCAACATGTCCAAAGTATGTCAGATGAAGCGTCAGAATCCTTGCCTCCAAGGAGCAGCCTTGTCTCACCCTCTACAGGACAAACTTGCTTGTTCTCCTAGCAGTCCATGGTATATTCAATACTCTTCTCCAGCACCACAGCTCATAGAAAGTAATGTGAAGTCTCCAGATTGACATTGTTGCTCTTCAGTACTTTGGAGAGGTCTCTGACAGCAGAGAAATGTGGCATCAGGAGGAAGACTCATCAACAATCTGTGTTATGCAGGTGACACAACCCTGCTTGCTGAAACGGAGGCAGACCTGAAGCTCTTGTTGCAGAAGATCAAGGACTACAGCCTTCAGATGGATTGAAGCGCAACATCAAGAAAAGAAAGATTCTCACCACTGGGCTGATTGGTAGCATCATGATGGATGGTAAAGAGACTGACATTGTTAATAGCTTCAGTTTGCTTGGCTCCTCGATCAACACTCCTGGTACAAGCAGCCAGGAAATTAAAAGACCCACTACTACAAAGAGTAGTACTTGATTGAAGCTCAACATCAAGAAAAGAGATTCTCACCACTGGGCCCGTTGGTAGCATCATTATGGATGGTGAAGAGATTGAGATTAAGATTGTTAACAGTTTTAGTTTGCTTGGCTCCACAATCAACACTCTCAGCAACAGCAGCCTGAAAATCAGGAGATGAATTACACTGGAAAAGCTGGCTGTCAGGGGCCTCTCCAGAGTACTGAAGAACAACGATGTCAGGCTGGAGACTAACATAGTCTTCACAATTCAGTGCTATGCATCAGAGAACTAAACAAGGCTAGGGATGAAAGAAAGAGAATTGATGCCTTTGATTTGTGTTTCTTGAGAAGAGTGTCGGATATACCACAGACTGCTAAGAAAAACGGGTTTGTCCTAGAGAGGGTGAAACTAGGCTGCTCTTTGGAGGCAAGGATTCTGAAGCTCCCTCTAACATATTTTGGGCATGTTGCAAGGAGGGACCAGTCCTTGAAGAGGGACATCATGTTTGGGAGGGTGGAAGACCCTTGAGGAGATAGATCGATTCAGTGACTGGAGTGATGGGAGTGGGTGTGTCAGAGACAATATGGTTGGCACAAGGTAGAGTAGGGCTTAGGGCTCTTGTACATAGGGTCACTATGAGTCACAAACAGCTCGATGGCACATAACAACAAACAACAACTACCAAGAAGGACTCACCAGGAACTGCCTATGTACATGTGGACTTGGGGGCCTGCCTCTGGAAGCTCCTTGACACCAGATGAGGTCAACACATAGAGGTCTCCAAGGAGCATATGATCGACAGATATTGAAGGAAACAGAGACTTTTCTTCAGGACAGGCAGAGAAAGGACCTGCCTTTACAGCTCTAATTTTAGCCTAATAGCCTGCTGAGTTTAAGAAAGGGAACCTGTGTGTGTTCAAGCCATCCACTTGCAGTAACTCTGTTATAGCAGAGCTAGATATCCACAGCACCACCATCTATGCCCTGACCCTAGAGCCTCCAATTTTGTTTATGGCCAAAGACATAATGACCCCTTCTCTGCCTCTCCCTTCTAGCAGCATTCACTCACAAGAGATTGTCAATAAAAAGACAACATCTTGTGAAAACTGCTAGAAATGTTCCTGCCAAAATAGGACAGGCATGGAGGAGACTGGGAGGGAATGGGGAAAGCGTAGACAGATAATGAACACTGCATTAGAAAAGATGAGAGGAAGAACTATCTGAAAGGAATATATATATGATTATGCATTGCATGTATGAGAACAATCTGGAATAAGGGGTGCATTGTGGGGTGGCCTGGAGGACAGGGAGAGGAGGAAAGAAAATGTGCAACAATTAATGAATGAAAAAATAAAAGAAAAAAATGTTGCTTTCAACAAGTGATCTAAATTCAGGAAGTTTAACCGGCCTGAGGTCTAGGAAATCCTAAAGAAGGAAAACACAGTTTCAGAATAGCCTTCAGTCCCCTAACACTGAAAAGCACATATGTGTGTTTTTTCTGAATAAAGTTATTTTAACTTTAACATGATATTCAAATGAATCTCCAATTCTCTCCTCCCTTCATAGAAGTATTTAACTACAATAAGGTATCTAGAAGGCTCTGGTAGGAGGCATGGCTCCTCGCGACATGTGCTGCAAACCTAAAGGCCTGCAACTGTCTCGCTGGCAGTTCAGTCACCAGAGGCTTTGGTTTCAACAGCAATGAATCTGAATGTGAGATCAGGTATCCAGTCAACAGGACAGGCCTCAGCCCTGGGTTAACAATGCAACTTGAGGAGTTAGGATGGCCTTCACTAGGTCTTTCACTGAGAAAGAGAGAAAATCATTATGAGAAACAGAAGTTTTGGGGGGGGGTTTGTGTTTTTTTTTTTTTAAAAAAAAAAAAAGCTTATGGGAGTTGTGAAAAATCAACAAGAGTTAAAAGTGAGAAAGATAAAAATCCTTTTTTTAATAGACAGGAGTTTTGATTTTTTTTTTAAAAAAAAAGGATTCAGTAACTGAATGCCCATTAGCTAATTTCTTTTCACAGACTTAAAAAAAAAAAGTAATTTTGAAATGAAGGCACTTACTCCTATATTTTACATTCTAGAGAGTCTGGTTTTACAATTTTAAAACATTAGCCATAAAAGCAAAGATGAATCAGATAAAGAGATTTATTATATTCATTGGAGAAGGACTTAGCTTAGATAAAACAATTGCAACAAATGAACCCAAAGTTAAGGATGGATGGAAGCCCAGAGCCAATTAAAACTAAATGGGAAAGAGATTTAAGTCTGAAAATTGAAGATAAGGGTTAGCAATTATCCTGTCATCTAACCAAATACACAACTGCTATGTTCTGGGTGACTTGATGTATTTTTAATTATCGTATTGAGCATTTGACTCTAGTTAGAAAAATGAAATTGACCGTTAAAAAAGCACTCTTCCCCCAATAATATAGAGAGAAACATTCCTCTCTGTCCACGCTATGTCTATGCTGAGGCCCAGCGAAGCACTACCACTGAAATAGTATCATAAATTAGAAAGAAAGAACTCTTGCCATCTCCTGATCTGTGTTTACCTCATATTAATTCTCAATTGAACGTGGAAATGTTTAGTTTTGCCTCATTTACATTGTTAATAGTCTTACGCAGATTACTAGAAAACAGATGAGGAAGAAGGCCTTTAAAATGGGGTAAGCAGTTTAGAAGCATCTTTAAACGTATTGTCTGGAGACACCAGTCCTTCGAGAAAAGCAGCATGCTGGGAAAACAGAGGGTCAGCAGAAGAGAGGGGGCCCCTCAGTGAGATGGATTGGCACACCAACTTCATCAATAGGCTTGAGCGTGGCAGAAATTGTGAGGATAGGGCAGGATAGGGCAAGGTTTGGATCTGTTGCTCATAGGGTTACGTTTTTGTTGTTGTTATGTACCATTAAAGTCACCTGCGACTCATAGCAACTCTACGTACAGAGCTCTCAAGCCTGCCCTGTCCTGAGCCAGTCTCACTGATGACGACACTTCTATTCCCATTGCCCCAGTTATTGTATCAATCCATCTCATCCGAGGCATCTCATATCTCACATTACACACACACACACACACACACACACACTCTGCCATATGAATTCAGTACCCTCACACAACAGTCCACAGAACCACAAATGTCCACTCTTGTTTCTAACTTCCTCAGGCTGCAGAGAAACATTACTCCACATCTCTTCTTGTTTCCTCAGAAGAGAAGACAGCTGCATCTGAGTTCCGGTGAAGGTTTGTGGCTTTTGCCCTGTAGACATTGAAACATAGGGAGAATAGGAGCGGCAATAGTACTTAGGTATAACAGAAAAGACAAATTAACTTGTCAAATCTTTCCTCTCAGCATAAACACAATACTTTTTGCATAGCAATTTATTGTTTCCCAGTAAGTGCCAAGTGTCTATTTAATTCCTTCTCTTTGTAGTCTAATTTGGGGTTACAAAAGTATTTCCCAATTATGACAATATTTGCAATAAATTCAGGTAGTAGCTGAAGAACATTCTGTAATCTTAACAAAGCACTCTGAGATTTATTCTTAAATTTTAAAATATATGTTAGGGAAAGGAAGAAAATGTTCAACAGTGGAAAAAAACAAAATTATAATAAAAATCTAAATATATATATTTTTTTTTACGTTGGTGAAACATGAAATCAATATTTTATTGGTTGCTAGAAGAACAGTGAACATGAATATGGTCTGTAGTTTTATTTTTATTAAAATATTTTTAAATATGTCATTAAATGTTCAAAAAAAGAAAATAAAACCTCAGCTTTGCATAACCATTTTTTATTTAAAATAGTTGCATGTGATACTTCCAATCCCAGGATGATGGAGTAGACATCTTATCTTCTATTTTTTCCCAATAAGCACAACTGAAAACATGGGCAGGCATATAAAATGAACATGAGAAGCCTCTGAAAACTGGCAAGCAAAAGGCAGAGCAGATCGAGACTAGAGAGCATGAGGAATGGTACGTTGGGAAATTTCCTGGATTTCTCTTTTCTCTCACTGATTGCAGATTTGGCACTAAAGAAACCAGCAATCTAGAAACAAAGAAGGTGTAGACAAAAACAAACAAACAACAACAACTCACACATCCTAACAAAGCCTTCCTCTTTCCAGCTAAATGACCATGGAAGGGGCTGCCTAGCAAACCAAAAACACTTTTGGGGTAGTAACTTCTGTACTGCCCTCAAACACCACAATGATGCGGGGAAACTTTGACACACACACACACACACACACACACACACACACACACACACACGCCACTCACCAGGAAAAACCAAGGCAGTGTCTCGATTTCCCCACTTGCAACACTATATAATAGGGTGTCCCAGCACCTCTGCAGGGATGGTGTCAGGGACAGTCAAGTAGAGAGCTGAGACTTCCATCACCGTGAGCTAGTGCTGAGTGTCCCTGCCAAGGTGTCACTGCAGACACTCCTCTTCCCAACTCTCCAGCATTAACTAGGAGCCCAAGGAGCCTGTGGGATGGTGTCAGAGAAGCTCTAGAGGGGAGTCAGGACTGTCACCATTGCCCAACCACCACAATGCAGTCAGTGGAGACCCTGTGGGGAGATGACTCTCCCACCCTGACCTGCCAGTGAAGAGGAGCAGCCGGACCACTGACCACCTCTGAAAACCTGCTGGAGGGTCAGCTCCTCAGGTGCCCGTAGAAGCCAAGGAGGAGGGAATCTGCACTTCTCCCTCCACTTGGACCTTTTCTCCCAGAGTGATGCCAAAGCACCCACTGTCATTCAGTGCTAGCGACACTCCACTAGGTCTCCAAGAGGGTAATTCTTTATAGGAGGAGGCCACCTATCTTTCCCCCACAGAACAGCTCACGGATTCAGACTACTGACCTTCCGGTCAGCATCCTGACGCTCTACCGCCAGGGCCAAACTCAGTGGCTCAGATCTTTCCCCCACAGAACAGCTCATGGATTCAAACTACTGACCTTCCAGTCAGCATCCTGACGCTCTACCGCCAGGGCCAAACTCAGTGGCTCAGAACATAATACAGAAACGTCTAGATTTCCATAGAAAACCATGAGGCATTCTCCAAAGTAGGAAGATCTCAAACTGAAGAAAGATAAGATAATCAATAGATGTCAACTCTATAATGATATTAAAATGACCTGACAAAGACTTTAACACAATCATGAAAAAAATTGCTTCAATGACAATTACATTTTGGCACAATATAATAAAAAGAGATACAGATATAGAGATCTATAGATAGACATAGAACACCTTAGCAAAGAAATAGAAGAAGGAGCCGACAGAAAATTTAGAAGTCAACAATACAATAGCTCAGGTAAAAACATCAGAAATGAACAGGGGTTATCACTGCAGACATAAAAAGGATAGTAAATTAATAGTGAACAACTCTATCCATCTAAATTTGATAATGTAAATAGAGCTTTTCTTCAATAAAGCATGTACTATCACAACTCATCTACTATGAAATAGATAATTTGCATAGTCCTATGATTATTAAATGAGTTCCAGAAATGGTTAAGTGTTCAATTGCAAGTCAAATGGTGTTAGTTCCAAATCAACAGTACACAACAACTAAAAACCTAGAGCTAACATTATATTTAATAATAAACTACTAAATACTTAACTTTAAAGGCCTGGCATAAGGAGTTGCAGGCAATTCAATGGCATATAACAACAACAATGTTGATCCCCACCATTTTATTAAACATAGCGTTAACTCTGAAATTCTAGTCATAAGAACCTGCACGGCAATTCCAAAGGCACGAGGTTTGAATCCACCAGCTTCTCCACAGGAGGATGAACAGTCTCCTCCCATGCAATTCACTGCCTCTGAAAACCACTGGAGGGTTAACTAGGAGTCAGATCGGATTAGACAGCACACAACAACAAGGTGCTAGACAGTCTAGCCAGTGCAGTAGGATAAAGATTTTCCTTTCATTTGAAAGCTTCAAACCCACCCAGAAGTGGGCCTGGCAATCTGTTTTCCTGAAGGTCAGTCTTGACAATATTCTGGGGCAGTTCTGCACTGTTCTATTCTGAATTAACTCAATGGTACAATAACTAATAAGAAAGCTGACTACACAGTTTTACAATTTCTGCTGGGAAAAAAAAAATCTTCAAGCCCAAGTGGTTTAACTGGTGAATTCTATGCAACGTTTAACAAAAAATAACACCAATTTTATATTTTTACTTCCTGAAAATGGAATAAGTGGGAATATGTCCCAATTCATTATCTAAAGCTAGTTTTACACCACCAACACCACCACATATAGTATAAAAAACACAAAACTACAGATCATAAACATGGCACAAAAATCCTTAGAAAATAGTCACCTATGGTTAATCACTCGGCAGCTAAGCAGATCTTAAGTGGTCTGAACACCGAGGTTCCAGGGGAAAATGATGTAGCAGGCTGCTTCCAGAAAGATTCCTACTTTAAGAGACTCTATGGGGAATTTCTATTCTGTGTTGTAGGATTGCTATGAATTAGAATCAACTCAGTGGTGGAGCATATTAATCAATACAAAAAAATGTATAATATTCAATACACATTTATTATTTTAAAAAATAAAATAGAATTATAGGCACAATTCAGAGATACTGTTGTTTCAGTTCCATTCCATTGCAATAAAGTAATTATCATAAGAAAGTAAGTTATACTAATTTTTGTTTTGTAATGCACAGAAGAGTTTTGTTTACACTACACTGTAGGCTATAAAGTGCACAGGAGCATTCTGAAAAAGTTTTTATGGGAATTCAAAAAATAGGTGACATAGACATGAAGTGAGCATATGTTGTTGGAGGAAATGATCCTAATAGACTTTTTGTTTGATATAGAGTGTTTACAAACTTCCAATTTGGAAAAAATGAAATATTTGTGAAGCATAATAAAGTAAAGTAAAGTAAAAAAATTAAGTATGCCCATTAACACCATTTATATCAGTAGTCAGGAAATAATGAGATGCATTGCACTTGGGAAATTTGCAGTTAGAGGCCTCTCCAAGTTATTGAGGAGTAATGATGACAGTTTGAAGACTAAGGTGTGTTTGACTCAGGCCAGGACCTTGCTAATCACTTGCTATGCATCTGAGAGCTGAACAATGAATAGGGATGACAGAAAAAGAATTGATGCCTTTTAGCTGTGGTGTTGGAGAAGAGTACTGAATATTCCGCAGAAGGCCAAAAGAACAAACAAGTATGTCTTGGAGATGGTGCAGTCAGAGTGCTCTTTGGAGGAAAGACTGATGAGGCTTCATTTCACATATTTTGGGCATGTTGTTAGGAGCGCCTATTCCTCGCAGAGCGACATGATGCCTGGAAGGGTGGGGTGTAGCTGAAGGAGAGTAAGGCCCTCGACCAGGTGGATCAGTGCAGTGACTGCCACAATGGGCTCTAATGTGTCAGGAAATACGACTATGGCAGAGGGATAGAACAGGATTTAGATCTGCTGTTCATAGAGTCGCTATGAGTCCTCGACTCAATGGCACCTAAAAACAACAACATACAAGGAAACTTCTTTAACTCAATAAATAACAAGTACAAAAACCTGGGGAACTCTGGTGACCCAGTGGTAAGTAGTTGAGCTACCAACCCAAAGGAAAGTGGTCCAAATCCACCGCTGCTCTTTAGGCAAAATATGAACAGTCTCCTCCTGTGTGATTCACAGCTGTGATAACCTGATGGGGGGTGTTCTTTGAGTCAGTTCCAAATCAACAGCGCACAGGGATTAATGTCATGTTGTTCTATAATGCCAGAACTAACATTACACTTAATAGTAAAATACTAAATACTTCCCTCCAAAGGTCCGGAATAAGGAAGAGATGATGTTGATTCTCACCATTTTATCCAACATAGTGCTACATCTGATGGCCTAGTGATAAAAACCTGTAATGCAATACCAAGTGCACGAGGTTCTAATCCACCAGCTGCTCCATGGGCAAATGATACGCAATTTCCTCCCATGCAACTTTACTGCCTCTGAAAACTTGCTGGAGGGTCAGCTATCAGTTGTTTCTGACTCAATGATACACAACAACAGCAACAATAATGGTGAAAACCACACAATACTAATACAGAAACCAAAGACTTAATAGCGAGATGTTTCATATTTATGGATTGTTGTGGTAGATGCTGATGTTAGATGCCCTTGAGACTCAAAGCAACCTTATGAACAGTAGATCTGAACTTCGTCTCTCCTGCACCATTCACATGATCTCCCTCCCTCATCCTAGCCTATTATTGTAGTCATTGTGTCAATCCATCTTTTTGAGGAATTGATTTCATGAATTTGCTCATTCTTCACTTTTCTCAACATGATGTCTTTTTCCAAAGACTACCTCCTCTTGAAAACATATCCAAAGTATGACATGAAATTACCTCTGAGGTGCACTTCCTCCAAGACAGACTTTTGGTCTTTTGGAACTCCATGGGATAGTCCATATTTTTCTCAAACATGTGATTAGGTATTTCTGTCATGACAGGAGTCTAGAGCGATGGCTACATGGTGGAGTGGACCTGGGGGAGGGTTTGTAAAATAATGAAAGAATCTTTTATTTTACTTTTCCAAGAGGGTAATGTCTGGTGGGACGGGGGGGGAGCCTTGGGAGGGAACAAATCTACAACAATGAATGAATGGAAATCCAAAGCCTCTGTAAATTTTCACTGAAATTAATAACAAATTTAAATTTAAAAAAAAAGAATTAAGTTAGAGTAAGGATGGCAATGGAAACCACCTTACCTCTGTAACTAGATTTGTGCCATTATTAGAACCTCTACTCAGAACATTATTGCTTTTCAATCTTTGACTCATGCACTTTTAACTTGTTAGTTAAACTTGTATCTTCTAGGCTGCAACACTTCCATGTTACATCTTCAAGGATATGAACATGTACGGCTAAGCACAATTGATAACAGTGCATCTAAATTCCAAAATCAATCTCCATAATAGTCTATGTGCTTCCTACTGCCAAGGGGGCCCTTTAGAGTAATGAGAGAAGACATTCGCCCTGAAACCCTCAGTGTCCCTTTTCAGCAGGAAGTAGCTAAGAGAATACGCCATCCCCTTTTCCTTATGAATCAGGGTGAAGTCTCTCTCAGGGAGGAGTGATAGGGAATGGCAAGGGACACACTGACAAAGGAGATTAATCAGAACTGGCTTTGACAAGCACTGTGGCAATTGGACAATTAAAACAGACATTGTGGGGAGGGGGAGAAGAACGAACTGGGGAGGAGGGTGGAGAAAACAGTGCAACAATGAATGAATGAAAACCCAAAATCTCTGTAAATGTTGATTAAAACTAATAAAATTTAATAATAAAAAAATAAATTCTTCTTCAGTCTTCCTTATGCACTGTACAACTTTATGATATGTAGGAAGTAATAGAAATACTATGGCTAGCATCAGGCACACCTTGGTCTTCAAGCTGACTCCTTGCTCTCTAGCACTTCAAAGAAATACTTGATCGTTTATCCAGTGTAACACCTCTTTTTTATTACTTTATTAACTACTACTATGGCCTTCACTGTGTGGATCATAACAAATTGTGGCTAACATTTAAAAGAACGGGAAATCTAGAATACTTGTTTTCATGCAAAACCCTTACCTAGATCAAGAGGCTATTATGTGAACAGAGCAAGCGAACACTTCACGAATACTTAACATCAAGAAAGGTGTGCATCAGGGCTATATCCTTTCTCCATACCTGTTCAATCTGTATGATGTATTTAAGAAGCTGGACGTTATGAGAGGAAAGCGGTATCAGGATCAGAGGAAAACTCTTCAACAACCTGCATTATGCTGATGCTACAACATTACTTGTTGGAAGTAAAGAAGACTTGAAGATCTTGCTGCAGAAGATCAAAGACTACAATCCTCAGTATGGAATACAACATTTAAAAAAAATCCTCACCCCTAGACCAATAGGCAAATTGAAGTTGTCAATGATTTACTCTTGGATCCAGAAGTCAATAAATCCGGAAACATGTTGCATTTAGAAAATCTGTTATCAGGGACCTTTCCAAAGAGCTAAGGAGCCGCAAGCTCAGTTTAAAGACTAAGATGCACTTGATCCAAGCCAAGGTCTTTTCCATTAATTGCTGTGCATCTGAAAGCTAGACAGTGAAACAGGATGATGGGAGAGAATAATCAGTGCCTTTGAACTGTGGTGTTGGAGAAGAGTACTGAGTAGCCATGGACTGCCAAAAAAAAAGAACAAAAAAGCATGTCTTGGAGAGAGTGCAACCGCAGTGCTTCTTAAATGAGAGGATGGTAAAGCTTTGTCTCCTATATTTTGGCCAAGTTGTTAGGAGGGGCCAGTCCTTTGGAAAAGACATCATGCTTGGAAAGGTGTAGGGTCAGCAAATTAGACATGGGCCCCCAACAAGATGGATTGACATAGTGTCTGTAACAGTGGTACCAAGTTATGGATGCAAGTAGGATGAAGTCATTGACAGTTTTATTCTTTTCTTTCTCTGTCATAATGTTGTCCATTAGTCTAACAGTAAGAATTTTTATTTTCTTGATGTTGAGATGCAATTCATATTGAAGGCTATATTCTTTGATCTTCTGCAGCAAGTGCTTCAAGCCCTCCTCACTTTCAGCAAGCAAAGTTGTATCATCTACTTAATGAACATTCTTGATGAATCTTTCTCCAATCTTGATGCCACATTTGTCTCCATAGATTCCAGCTTCTCAAATAATTTGCTCAGCATATAGTTTGAATAGAAAAAGTTTGAATGGAGAAAGGACACTTCTACTTCTGCCAAGCCTTGCTCAAAGCTCCTGGGCTTAAAGCAAGCAACAACAGCAGAAGAAAACATTTATGGACTGTTGTTGTTGTTAGGTGCAGTTGAGTATGGCTCATAGAGACCCTAGGAACAGCCAACCTGAACCCTGACCTATCTTGTGCCATTCTCATCATCTCTGATACCGTAAGTCCCATTGCTGAAGTCACTGTGCCACTGGATCTCACTGGAGGTCTTTCTCTACTTTTCTGACCTTCTATATTTCCAAGCATGATGTCCCTTTCCAAGGAACAGCCTTGCTGAGCTACATGTCTGTCCAAAGTATGAAAGACAACGTTTCTCCATTTTGCCTCCAAGGAACACTCTGGCTATATTTTTTCTAAGATATATCTCTTTGTTCATCAAGATCATAAAAAATTCAATATCCCCCAAAATTTCTATACAGGCTTAACATAATTCCTGACAAAATCCAAGCAAAATATTTGTGTAAATATATATAAAATTTACATGGGAAGATAATAAACTAAAATAGTTAGTACAACTTTAAAAAAAAAAAACCAAAGTGGGAATAAATTCATTTAAAGACTTATTATGTAGGTGCAATAATTAAGATGGTGCTATTTGTGAAGGAATAGACACAAAAACAAATGGAATAGAATAGAGAGCCCAGACATAAACAGACACAAATTTATCAAATTGATTTTTTACAAAGGTACAAAAGCAATTAAATGGGAATCCTCATCTATTGCTGATAGAATTTTTTTCCCCTTCATTCATTGTTGCACTTTTATCCCTGCCCACCCCTCCCTCCAAGTTCATTCTTCCTTTTAAAAAGTGAAAGAAAAATTCTTTCATTGTTTTACAATCTCTCCCCCCAAGTTCACTCCACTATGCAGCCTTCCATCTGGACTCCCGTCATGACAATAATACCTAATCACATATCCCTTTTAAACAGTTCTCTCCCTCATTTGTTTCAATGCAGTATACATTATTGAACCCATCTTTCTCAGTCTCTCCCCAATCCCAGTGTCAGCCCCATTTTACAACAGTGGCCCTATGCAGTATTTATCCTTTTGTGATCGAGATATTTCACTCAGCATAATATCCCCTGAGGTCACCCATTTTGAATAATATTTCATGAGTTCCTTGTTTTTCAATGAAGCATAGTATTTAATTCCATTGTGTGAGTATACTACAGTTTCTCTATCCGTTTGTCGGTGGACACTTAGGTTGTTTCCAATATTTTGCTATTGCAAACAAAACAGCAATAAACATGGGTGTGCATATATCTGCTCGGATGTCAGGTATGGTTTCTCCGGGTTATATTCCCAGTAGTGGAATTGTTGGGTCAAATGGTATTTCTATTTGCAACTTGTTGAGAAAGCACCATGCCGCCTTCCACAGTGGTTGCACCATTGAATAAGGGTTCCAGTTTCTCCACAACCTCACCAGCATTTATTGTTTGCTGCTCTGTTGAAATCTGGTAATCTTACTGGGGTGAGATGATATCTCATAGTTGTTTTGATTTGCGTATCTCTCAGAGCTAGGGATTTTGAACATTTCTTCATGTGTTTGTTTGCCATCTGAATGTCTTCTTTGGTGAAGTGTCTGTTCATATCCTGTGCCCATTTTTCAATTGTATGTTTTTGTTATTATGTGCTGTCAAGTCATTTGGGACTCATAGTGACCCCATTTACAACAGCTCTGAACCCTAATCTAACCTGAGCCAACTTTATTGTCTCTGACACATCGATCCCCATTACCCCAGTCACTGAATCAATCCATCTCATCAAGGGTCTTCTTCTCTTTTGCTGTCCCTCCACGCTTCCAAGTATGACGTCCCTCTCCAAGGACTGGTCCTTCCTTGCAACACGACCAAAGTATGTCAGACAAGGCTTCCGAATCTTTGTCTCCCCGGAGCAGTCTAGTTTCACTCTCTTTAGGAAGAACCTGTTTGTCCTCCTAGCAGTCCATGGTATATTCAATATTCTTCTCTAGCACCACAGCTCAAAGCCATCAATTCTTTTTCTTGCATCCCTAGTCATTTTCCAGCCCTCTGACATGTATCAAGTAATTGCAAAGACCATGGCTTACATCAGGCATATCCTAGTCTCCAGACTGACATTGCTCTTCAGTACTTTGGAGATGTCCCTGACAGCAGAATTTCTCCATGCAATTCATCTATTGATTTCCTGGATGCTGGTGCCAAGAGTGTTGATTGTAGAACTGAGCAAACTAAAGCTGTTAGCAATGTCAATCTCTTCACCATCTATCATGATGCTGCCAACTGGCCCAGTGGTGAGAATCTTTGTTTTCTTGATGTTGAGCTTCAATCCATCTTGATTGCTGCAGTCCTTGACCTTCTGCAGTAAGTGCTTCAGGTCCTCCTCTGTTTCAATTTAAATTGCTTAAAGTTAAATATATAATTGCTATATGAACCAGAATGAATCCTAATCTTGAATATATATATATATATACCAATCTGTGAATATAAACACACAGAAACTTCTACACCAATGTTTACTGCTATGTTTTTCACAAAAGATGGATTAAATTTGATAGTATTGCTATTGTTGTTCTTAATTGCGGTCGAGCACGACTCATAGTGAAAAGTCCTGAAGCCTTTCTATAATTATCATCTTTACAATGAGTGAAATAAATTAGAAGAATAAATGCTGTATAACCCGACTTATATGAATTAAGCCGAGAAATGAAAGACTACTAATGATTACCAGGATTGAGAAGGAAAGGAAACATGGAGTTTTTGTTTGTGGCATTGAGTTTATGTTAATTGATGGTATAATAGGTTAGGATAGCAATACTGGCTGTCCAGTATAAAGAGAATATCAGTGTGATTGAATTGTAAATTTAAACATTGTTGTGTTTGCCAAGTATTTGGATGTGTCCATTTTCACCACAATTGTTTTTTCAAAAAGCACTGTGAATTGAATGGGGGTGGAGATGGGAACAAAACAAAATGTATGTGAATGAGTGAATGAAAAATCCAATTTCTTTGAAAATTTTTGTCCAAATCATAACTTTAAAAAGATAAATGCGGCTCTCTGCTCCTCGTCGATCCAGATTGCCCTCTCTTCTTGTGCAGCCTCAGTCGCATCCCTGAGACACAATGGTGAAGGTCAGAGTAAACGGATTTGGCCGTATTGGGAGCCTGGTCACCAGGGCTGCTTTTCACTCTAGCAATGTGGATATTGTCGTCATCAATGATCCCTTCATTGACCTCAACTACATGGTCTGTATGTTCCAATATGATTCCACCCATGGCAAGTTCAACGGCACTGTCAAGGCTGAGAATGGGAAGGTGGTCATCAATGGGAAAGTTATCACTATCTTCCAGGATCGAGATCCCGCCAACATCAAGTGGGGTGATGCTGGTGCTGAGTATGTTTGTGGAGTCCACTGGTGTCTTCACAACCTTGGAGAAGGCTGGGGCTCACTTGAAGGGTGGTGCCAAACGGGTAATCATCTCTGCTCCTTCTGCTGATGCCCCATGTTTGTGATGGGCGTGAACCATGAAAAGTATGACAACTCTCTCAAGATTGTCAGCAATGCCTCCTGCACCACCAACTGCTTGGCTTCCCTGGCCAAGGTCATCCATGACAACTTCGGCATTGTAGAGTGGCTCATGACCACAGTCCATGTCATCACTGCCACCCAGAAGACTGTGGATGGCCGCTCTGGAAAGCTGTGGCATGATGGCCATGGAGCTGCCCAGAACATCATCCCTGCAACTACTGGCGCTGCCAAGGCCGTGGGCAAGGTCATCCCTGAACTGAATGGGAAACTTACCGGCATGGCTTTCCGTGTCCTCACCCCCAATGTGTCAGTTGTGGACCTGACCTGCCGTCTGGAGAAAGCTGCCAAATATGATGACATCAAAAAAGTAATAAAGCAGGCATCAGAAGGGCCCCTCAAGGGCATTCTGGGATACACTGAAGACCAGGTTGTCTCCTGTGGCTTTAATAGTGACACCCACTCTTCCACCTTTGATGCTGGGGCTGGCATTGCCCTAAATGACCACTTTGTCAAACTCATTTCCTGGTATGACAATGAATTTGGCTAGAGCAACCGGGTGGTCGACCTGAAGGTTCACATGGCCTCCAAAGAATAAGAAAGATCCCCTCGGACCACCAGCCCCAGCAATAGCACTAGGAGAGAGAGAGAGAGACCCTCAGCTGCTGGGGAGTCCTGGCCCCAACTTGATCTTCCCACACACTGAGAATCTCACATCCTTGGCACAAGTTTCCATCAAATTCCCCTGAGGGGAGGGGCTTGGCGAGCCCATCTTGTCATGTACCATCAATAAAGTACACTGTACTCAGACAAAAAAAAAAAGGTAAATGCATGAAAGTAGAGAAGGGAGACAATTAAATTTGGGGAATGTTGCCTTTTCAACAAATGGTGTTAGAGTACTTGGACATCATAGGCAAAAATAAGCAAATAAGCAAACCATAAACAAAGCCTACACCCAATTAAAATAGATCTTGGACTTAAATAGGAAACAAAACTTTTAAGGGGGAAAAAACATAGGAGAAAATCTTCAGGATGTAGGGCTACAAAGTGGTTTTAGATACAATACCAAAAGCATCATTCACAAAAGGGGGAAAAAAATACGTATTACCAAGAATTAAAAAATGGGTTGGAGAGGAGAAAGCATATGTGGCTTCATAAAGAATTAACATGTGAGAATCTGATGGTGCTGCGTGTTAGATAGGAAAAAAGAGCATGACAGCAAGGGAGAGAAATAAGGAAATAAACTGGTCCCAAGAAACTGGCCTTTATTGTATGGTCTAAGAGGGACACCAGGTGACCCGCTGCACAGGAAAGGAGAGGATCAAAATGGCACATGGGCAGTTTGAGGGGATTCCTTCATATAGGGGTTCTGCGGAGGACTAAGATGGTATGAATTTGAGGTGTTAATTAAGTTAGGTTTGGGCTATTTTGATCAGGCTCAGAGCCTTATCAGGATCCATTGTCTGGTCTGGTCTTTGATATGACCAGCTTAGGTGTTATCAGGTTTGCCTGGGGGTGGGGGGAGGGGGCTGGTAACTGCCATATTCTTTCTCCACTGGGACTGTTCTTTTTCATCACAATCAGTATCAATAATATACTGGCTGGAATGTGGTTTCACATGACACTGTGGCAGGT
Organism: Elephantulus edwardii; assembly: GCF_000299155.1. Classification (NCBI taxonomy): domain Eukaryota; kingdom Metazoa; phylum Chordata; class Mammalia; order Macroscelidea; family Macroscelididae; genus Elephantulus; species Elephantulus edwardii. The sequence continues at coordinate 1,753,579 of NW_006399811.1, read as the reverse complement.
GGAACTAGGTAAATGGTGCATAGGATGTCTTCCTACAACTGCATGTCAGGTTACGATTACTTCAAAACAAAAAATTTTACTTTTCTTTAAAAAATACATTCATTATTTATATTTTGTATTTCTCCTTTAATGCTAATACATAATTTTAAATACTTGCAATTTGTTTTGAAAGCATATATGGGAAAATGTAAACTTTCTCCTTTTTGTGTTAACTTCCACTTAAATATGTAATAAAAATATACTTGAATTGTCATTCTGTTATCATTTCTTTGTTTAAAAATTCTTCCATGCCTCTCCGGGTGTCTAGAGCAGAAAGTCTGTACTTTTTGACTTGACCTACAGAGTTGGTTTTGACCTACTCTTTTGCTCTTCAACCAGGACTCAACTTTCCCTGATACCTACCTGTGCAGAAACGTGAGGACTTGAAATTCCTTAAAATTCCTTTCTCTTATACCTCTTTAGCTGCTGGCTTGCTCCTAGGGGGCTTTCCCTTCCAAGGTCCCTCTCTTCAAGCACTTGGAAAGCATTTTCATATCTTTCATGATAGCTAAGCCCACCTTCTCTTTCCTGAACTTCCTCGGAGTGTCTGAACCAGAGAGAATTGATCATTTCCATAGGAACTAGTGTACCTACCTTAACACCTTTCAGTCACTTGCCTATCTTTTTCCCTCCTCTGCTCTGTGAGGATGTTAGCCAAAGGGATTGAATGTTATACATCCCTGTATTTCATTTAGTGATGGCACTTGGCACATAGCAGGTCCTAACAGAGGTGGAATGGCTGAATGAACATCCAGCTGAAATGACTTTGCCTTGATGTTCATATTTTGGTTCTTGCCCTTTCCCCAATTTAATTAATTTCACACTCTTCTGAAATTCCTTTGTCTTTGTTCCCAGGATTAATACAGAATAAATATATTATCTTGCAGTCAGTTGTATGGATGCTTGCTTAAACCTCAAGGCTGTCAAGTGTGCATTTTTCAGATGCTCTTTAAACATACTGAAACAAACATAAGGGGCGGGGGGAGGGGGGGAAGAAATCAAGCCCATTGCCATCAAGTTAATTTTAGTTTTGAGGCTGTAAATCTTTATGAAAACAGATGGGCACATCTTTCTCCAGTGGAGTGGTTGTTGTTGTTGCGTGTTGTTGAGTCACCTGTAACTCATAGCGACCCTATGTACAATAGCCCTAAACCCTGCTCTATCGTGTGCCGACCCCACTGTCTCTGACATACCTGCCCCCATTACCCCAATCACGGAATCAATCCACCTCATAGAGGGTCTTCCTCTCTTGTGCTGTCCCTTCACCCTTCAAGGCATGACGTCCCTCTCCAAGGACTGGTCCTGCCTTGCAACATGTCCAAAGTATGTCAGATGAAGTTTCAGAATCTTTGCCTCCAAGGAGCAGCCTGGTTTCACCCTTTCTAGGATGAACCTGTTTGTTCTCCTAGCAGTCCATGGTATAGTCAATACTCTTCTCCACCACCACAGCAGGTTCAAACTCCTGACTTCTCTACTAGCAGCCTAATGCATCATTTACTATGCCACTGTTGCTTTTAAGTGCCATCGGGTTGAATACTATTCATAGCGACCCTATGAACGACAAATCTGGACCCTGTCCTATCCTGTGCCATCCTTTACCTCTAACACACTTGAGTCTATTGCAGTAGTAACTATGTTAATTCACCTGGTTGATGGTCTTCCTCTCTTTCACTGACCCTTCATTTTTCCAAGGATGTCATCGTTCATCTCCAAATAGCCTCTCATAGCAGCATGACCAAAGTATGTGTGGTAAAGCTTTATCATCTTTGCCTCCAAAGAGTCTTCTGTCTGAACCTTCAAAAGGTTCATCTGTTTGTTCTTTTGGGAATCCAAAACATTGTCAGTGCTCCAAAGCCACAGCTCAGCTCAAAGGCATCAATTCTTCTGTCATCTCCATTCACTGTTCAGCTCTCAGATGCATATAGCAAATGATGGAAAAGACCATGGCCTGAATCAGGCACACCTTTGTTCTGAAAGGCACATCATTCCTCATCAATAATTTGGATAGGTCCTTGACTACAGACTTTCCCAGTGCAATACATCCCCTGATCTCCTGACTGCTGCTACCAAATGTATTGATTGTGGATCCAAATGAGATGAAGTCATTGACAGTTTCAATCTTTTCTCCAACTGTTGTGACATTGCCTATTGGTCCAGTGGTGAGAATTTTTGTTTTCTTGATGTTGAGGTGTAATTAACATTGAAGGCGATAGTTTTAATCTCCTTCAACAAGCATTCTGAGACCTCCTCACTTTAGCAAGCTATGTTGTGCCATTTGCATAGCACGGGCTGTTGATGAGTCTTCCTCCAATCTTGACGACACATTTTTTCTTCAGAGAGTCCATCTTCTCAGATTATTTGCTCAGTACATAGATTGAATAGTTACGGGGCCACTGTGTTTCTAGGGCTCCTTAAACACATTAAAACCAAAAGCAAAACCACTGCCGTCAAGTCTATTTTTATTGCTAGCAAACCTCCACGGAGTTTCCACAGCTGCAAATCTTTAAGGAAGGAGACTGTCCACCTGTTTTCTTGAAGAATGCTTGGTGGATTCAAACCACTGACTTTTCATTCAAAACACACACACACCATTTTCTGACAAGAAGGAGCCTAGAGAAAGAAGAGGAATTATGTGTTGGAATCATAAACACTATATAGCCTTTGAGTTTGGAACCAGGTACTGTAAGATGTTCTTTGGGACTGATGAAAAAGCATGTAACCTTATCCCATGGCTGCTAGCTGCTTAGAGAGGAACCCCAAGGTGAGTCCCATCTTCCACGTATGGGGAAACTCAAAGACATGTTAAAATCATCATACAGTGCAATTTTGCTCAAAGTCTCTGGTCTTGAGGAATTTACAAGGGTTTATCAATTGTAAGAAATGCCAAATATTTGCCTGTAATAAAATCCCCACCTTACTATAGTAGTTGATCCTGACTCATGGATCATTAACTTTCTAAAGCCGTAAATCTTGATGAGAGAAGACTGCCCATTTTTCATCAAAGAAGCCACTTGTGGAATCAAACGGCTGACTTCTCAGCAGCCTAATGTGAAACTCAGTCCAATAGAAAGGAATTGGGTTTAGTTTTAGACAGGCCTAGGTTCAAGAGCTGGCCTGACCCTTTGCTGGCTATCAGACCTGCCTCTGAATCTGCCTTCTGAGCTGTACAATAAGGGTATCAGAGCGTCTTCTTTCAAAATGTGAGTGGGAAATAAATAAGATAAAGCGTGTAAATTTGGAGGCATAATGCCTGCCACATATAGGCCAATAAATTACAATAGTGCCTTTCCATCTAAGGCACCAATCTACGGACGTGAACGGCAAAATCTCTTCTGGTGAAATATTTTTCTCATTTAAGCAGTGTTAGAATCTAAAGTTATAACACCAAGAGAATACTTAAGAAATGTATAATATGCATAAAAAATGCAATCTAAGGCACCCCGCAGGGCTCTCAATAAATACATGTAGACTGACAAATGTATTGTAGGAACATAAAATCTCAGAGATGGGAAGAGATAACATCATAAAGAAGTAATTTGAAATCAACACAGGATAATGATTCTATTACAGTATTTTTTTAAAAGCAATAGTAAAGGAAACTGGAAAACATTTTACAGGAAATTTCAGGTTTTCTTTTATAGGCATAAGTTTATATGACTCTCTGCAAACATGGTATCCAAAACATTGGCATTGCATTGGCAAAATCACTAAATTGGGAGCAACATTGTCTCAGGTACCAAATAAGTGATACCTATACTCATTACTTCTTTCTCAATATCCCAGGGAAAGGGAACAGCACCTCAGTTACCCTAGTTGGTTACTTTTTGTGCTGATAACTGAAAAATCAATGGTTCAAATCCACTAGCTTCTCTACAGGAGAAAGAGGCTCAGTTGAAATCTACAGGCTACTCGAGGAAGTGCTTTTGGGGGTTTTGGAGAAGCATCAGCAGAGCACTTCCTAAGAGCTCCAATATACTGATCTGTGCTTACAAATACTTGCTGAGCTTTGCTATGTGCCATGTGCCTGACTGGATCCTGGGACATGATCACTGTCCTCAAGTAACTGGCATATAAGTAAATGGTTACAAGTAATGAATGATCAGTGCTGGGGTCGTGGGTGGGAGTGTAAAATGGTACAACTACTCTGGAAGGCAGTTTGATGTTTCCTCAAAAAGCTGAACATAGAGATTCCACATGACCCAGCTATTCCATTGCTGGGATTATACCCTCAGGAAAACAGAAATGGGAAGAGATAACTTCATAAAAAAGTTACTTGAACAGAGACACAAACAGAGATTTGCACTCTGATGTTTATAGCAGCATTATTCACAATAACAAAAGTATTGAAACAGCCCAAATGTCAGTCAGTAAATTACTGGATTGAGAAATTATGTAACATTCACACAATGGAATAGTATGCATCACTCAGGAGCAATGATTTTTTAAAAAAATACAATACAAATTGAAGAGGCTAGAGAACATTATGCTGAATGAACTAACTCAGACACATAAGAACAAATACTGTACACGATCATTGTAAGAACAGAAGGATAACCATTAATGTCTGTATGGCTATTCAAAGAGGGAAGGGGAGGAAGCAGGGGGATCAGGAAACAGGAAGGGGAGGTAGTGGAGGGGGTGGAATCACAGGGTCACAGGGTTTGGTGGGTAGAGGAAGGGCACAGAAAAAAAAATACCTCAAACAAAATGTACATGAATTAAACACACTGTAAACAAATTATTGTATGCAGACCGATAAAAAAAAGAGTTCTCATTTCACATTAAATGTGAAGGAAATATTTCTCAGAAATAGTAATAACAGAACTAGATCTTAAAAGATAAGAAATTGCCACACTACATTTGGAAGACAAAAAAAGAAAGAAAGAAGTTGCCACAACAGCAGGTGGTAAGAGCAGTGAGAGAAGGGGTGTATCCTACACAAGAACTCAGAGTCCAAATAATGGGGTGATGTCAGTGAACTGTGGAACACTCGATTGTGCTCTTGTGAAACCTATTCTTGGACCACAAAGCAATCCTCAGAACAGAGCAAGGAAACATGGTTCAAAATCAAGAAAGGAGTGTGTAAGGGAAGTGTCCTATCTCCAAACCTTTTCAATCTATATGCAGATCAGTTCATTTGGGACTCTGGGCTCTAAGAGGAGGAGTGTGGCCTCAGGATTGGAGAAAGACTCAGCAATAACCTATGTTACACAGATGACACAACCTTGCCTTCTGAAACTGAGGAGGACCTGAAACATTTGCTGCAGAAGGTCAAGGACTGTAGTCTTCAATATGGATTGAAGCTCAACTTCAAGAAGATAAAGATTCTCACCACAGGGCCAACTGGCAGCACTATGATAAATGGAGATGAGATTGAAGTTGTTAACAATTTCAGCTTGCTTGGGTCCACAATCAACACTCTTGGCACCAGCAGTCAGGAAATCAAAAGACTAATTGTTTTGGGGAAGTCTCTAATCAGGGACCTCTTCAAAGTGCTAAAAAGTATTGATGTCAGTCTAAGAACAAAGGTGCACCTGATCCAGGCCATGGTGTTTGCAATTACTTGGTATGCATCGGAGAGCTGGACTGTGACTAAGGATGACAGAAGAAGAATTGATACCTTTCAAAATTGGAAAAGTATCTGCAAAAGACTCAAGCAAGATCCAGACCTCACTCCATATACAAAAACCAACTCAAAGTGGAACATGGATCTAGGACTAAAACGAAGGACTATAATCTTCATTAAAGAAAAGCTTGGAAGAATGCTAGAAGTCCTAATCCACAACATAAACAGTCTTCCAAGTATCCTGAAAAACCTACAACCAATCCCTATATACATCCAAAAACTTCTCCAACAGGGTAAAAAGGGAAGCCACAGACTGGGAAAAAGTATTTCATAATGACATATCAGATAAGGGACTTATATCCAGAATTTATAAAATACTTGAGCACCACAACAAGATAAATGTAAATAATCCAATAGAAAAATGGGCACAGGATATGAACAGACACTTCACCAAAGAAGACATTCAGATGGCTAACAAGCACATAAAGAAACGTGCAAAATCCCTAGCTCTAAGGGAGATGCAAATCAAAACAACTATGAGATATCATCTCACCACAGTGAGAATAGCAAAATTTAACAGAACAGCAAGCAACAAATGCTGGTGAGGTTGTGGAGAAACTGGAACCCTTAGTCACTGTTGGTGGGAGTGTAAAATGGTGCAACCACTGTGGAAGGCGGTGTGGCACTTTTTCAAAAAGTTGCAAATTAGAGATGCCATTTGACCCAGCAATTCCACTACTAGGAATATACCCCAAAGAGACCATAACTGACATCCGAGCAGATATATGCACACCCATGTTTATCACGGCTTTGTTCACAATAGCAAGGAGCTGGAAACAACCCAAGTGTCCATCAACAAACAAATGGATAGAGAAGTTGTGGTATATTCATACAATGGAATACTATGCTGCATTGAAAAACAAGGAACTCATGCAATATTACTCAAAATGGGTGACTCTGGAGGACATTATGCTGAGTGAAGTATCTCAGTTACAAAAGGACAAATACTGCATGGTGCCACTGTTGTAAAACAGGACTGACCTCAGGGTTGGGGGGAGACTGAGAAAGATCGGTTCAATAATGTATACTGCATTGAAACAGATGAGGGAGAAAACTGTTTAAGAGGGATGGGTTAGTAAGTATTTTTGTCATGGCAGGAGTCCAGAGTGAAGGCTGAATAGTGGAGTGGACCTGCGAGGAGGGTTTGTAAAACAATGAAAGAATTTTTCTTTTACTTTTCCAAGAGGGTAGTGTACTAGGGGGGAAGGTTCAGAGGGGAGAAAAGTGCAACAATGAATGAATGGAAATCCAAACTCTCTGTAAATTTTCATTGAAATAATAATTTTTTAAAAAAAATAATTTATGCATTGTGGTGTTGGAAGAAATCTGTATTGGAGAGGGCGAAACCAAGTTTCTTCTTAGAGGCTAGGATTTTGAAGGTCCATTTCACATACTTTGGACATGTGGCCAGGAGAGACCAGTTCTTGGAGAAGGATATCAAGCTTGGAGGGGGGTTGGGGGGGCAGCGCAGGAGAGGAAGATCCTGGATAAGATGTAACAGTGCAGTAACTGGGGTAAGGGGGTAGATATGTCAGAGTCAGTGAGACTGGCTCAGGATAGGGCAGGCTTCAGAACTATTTTACATAGGGTTTCTATGATTCCAAGGTGACTCAATGGTCCATAACAATAATAATCATTAGAACTGCAGCACTTACAAGACATATGCAATTTATGCATATATAGTATCTTACATATGGAGCAAGGGACAATGGTAGAATTTTCATCTTCCTTGCAGGAGACTCAGGTTCAATTCTCCATCACTGGCCCTCATAAAACACAGTCACCACCTGCTTGCAAGTGGAAGTTTACATGTTGTTATGTTGCAGAACATCCTCAGCTCAGTTTCTAGACTAGGGCAAACTAGGAATAAAGGACTGGCAATATATTTCTGATAATCATCAAATAAAAGCTTCATAACAATTCAATTCTGTTGTGCATGGGACTGTCATGCATTTGAGTTGATTCAAGGGTAGGTAACAACAACAGTTATTGTATGTGAATGTATACACATAAAATATCCTCAGGAAGTAGGCAGCAATAATAACTGTCCTTTTTTGCTGGCGTTGGTGCATGTTCTCTAAGCTTCGTCCATATTCATTATATGTGTTGTTCTTGTTGTTGTTGATGATGATGATGATTGCCTTCGAGTTGAGCATGACTCATAGTGACCCTAGGAACAAAAGGCCTAAAGCCCCTCTACAACTATTGACATTTATCAAAGTTCATAGAGTTTCAAGAGGCAAGTTGTTTAGGAAGTGGATGCCACTCCTGCTTCCAAACCTGTTATAGAATATTATTGGTTGAGTTGCCTGCAATGTATAGTAACCCTATGTACAGCAGCTCTGAAGCCTTCCCTGTCCTAAGCCAGTCTCACTAATTCTGACACACCAAACCCCATCACACCATTTACTTTATCAATCCATCTCACCTGGGGTCTCCCTCACATAAACTCACCAAATTCACCTAATACTTTAAAATTAAGTACCTCATGCTGTGATTGGTTATTTGTTGTCTAACAACTGTCTGTCATGGATGCCTTGCTTCTCATGTTGTTGTTGTTGTTGTGTGTTGTTGAGTCAGAACCCACCCAGAGGTGACCCTCCAGTGGGTTTCCAGAAGTAGTAATTCACACAAGAGGAGATTGCGCAGGAATTCTCATAGGACAGATGACCCATAATTATAAGTCTCCAGAAGCAACAGGAAGGAGAATGAGACATAATTTCCATCTCAGTGGTGCAACATAATTACCCAATAACCTAGAGATCAAGTATATGAGAATGATCAAAGATATAATAGAACTGTGAATCACACACAAAACATCTATATACATCACAAAACCTATGCTGTAAATCCTTTGCTCCATATACTGAGTCAGGTAAATTAAATCAATTTAAAAAGGAAAAACAAAGACTTGATAGATATGCCAAAGGGTGGCTAAAGCCACAATACCCTAAGATTTTGTTTCACCATATACTATTGATTTGTGCTATGGAAATAGCATGTGGAGTTTGTGTTGCATATTACCACCAACACTCTTCCAGTGCAGACATTGCTGTCATTGTACTTGGTCCAAGTAAAGGTTTATCATGAACATTATCAAGTGTTCTGGGATTCCCATTCTCAGCAAGGTTAGCCACAATTTGTTGTTATCTACACAGTCAATACCTTTACACAGTTGATAAAGCACAGATAGACATTTCTCTGGTACTCATTGCTTTCTCCCAAGATCTATCTGACATTGGTGATAATGTTTCTAGTGCCACGAATTCTTTTAAACCCAGCTTGTATTTCTGGTAGTTCTCTGTTAATGTACTGTTCCATTAAATTTTTAATAATCTTCAGCAGCATTTTGCTTGTGTGTGATATTAGTGATATTGTTCAATAATTTCCACACTCTGTTGGATCAACTTCTTTGGGAGATAGGAATAAATATGGATCTCTTCCAGTCAGTTGGCCAGCTAGTTGTCCTCCAGATTTCTTGGCACAGCCTGGTGAACATGTGTCCAGGGCAGCAAGTGTTTGTTGAAATATGTCAATTGTATGCCACCAATTCCTGGGGCCTTATAATTTCCCAATTCCTTTAGAGCAGGTTGAACTTCCTCCTTCATCACTATTGCCTCTTGATTATGTTGTTCCGATTCGTTTTGGTACAGTGACCCCTGTTATGTTGTTGTTATATGCCGTAGAGTCTCTTGTGACTCATAGCAACCCTATGTACAACAGCCTTAAACCCTGCTCTATCCTGTGCCAATCGCACTGCCTCTGACGCACCCATCCCAATTACCCCAGTCACTGAATCAATCCACCTCATAGAGGGTCTTCCCCTCTTGCGCTGTCCCTCCACCCTCCCAAGCATGATGTCCCTCTCCAAGGATCTGTCCCTCCTTACAACATGTCCAAAGTATGTCAGACGAAGCCCCAGAATCCTTGCCTCCAAGGAGCAGCCTGATTTAACCCTCTCTAGGATGAATTTGTTTGTTTTCTTGGCAGTCCATGATATATTCAATACTCTTCTCCAGCACCACAGACTGCTCAAAGGCATCAATTCTACTTCTATCTTCTCTAGTCATTGTCCAACTCTCTGATGCATGACAAGTGATTACAAAGACCATAGCCTGTATCAGATGCACCTTAGTCTCCAGAGTGTCACCATTGCTCTTCGGTACCCTGAAGGGGTCCCTAACAGCAGACTTTCCCATCGCAATACGTTTTTTATTTCCTGGATGCTAGTGCCAAGAGTGTTGACTGTGGAGCCAAGCAAACTAAAGTTGTTAACAATCTCAATCTCTTCACCATCTATCCTGATGCTGCCAATTGGTTTAGTGGAGAGAATCTTTGTCTTCTTGACATTGAGCCTCAATCCATACTGAAGGTTGCAGTCCTTGACCCTCTGAAGCAAGTATTTCATGTCCTCCTCAGTTTCAGCTAGCAGGGTTGTGTCATCTGCATAACACAGATTGTTAATAGATCTTCCACCAATCCTGACCCCACACTTCTCCTCAGAGAGCCTAGCCTCTTCGATAATCTGTTCTGCATACAGGTTGAAAAGGTATGGCTATAGGACACATTCCTGGCATATACCTTTCCCAATTTTGAATCATTCATGGTTTCCCTGCTTTGTTCTGAAAACTGCCTCTTGGTCCAAGTATAGGTTTCACATTAGCACGATCAAGTGTTCTGGGATTCCCATTCTTCTCAGAGTCAGCCACAGTTTGTTATGATCCACACAATCAAATGCCTTTGCGTAATCAATGAAATGCAGACATACATTCTTCTAGTATTCCCTGCTTTCAGCTAAGATCCATCTAACATCAGCTACAATATCCCTAGTAGTAGAGAGAGTAGAAAAAAAAGACCAAAATGGATGTCTGAAGAAACTCTGAATATTGCACTGGACTGCAGAGAAGCCAAAGCAGATGGATGAATTCAAGATACTAAAGAGCTGAACAGAAGATTCCAGAAGGCAGCACCGATGACAAAGCAAAATATTACAATGAAATGTGCAAGGAGCTAGAGTCGGAAAATCAAAAAGGCTGAATTCATTCAGCATTTCTTAAGCTCAAAGAACTGAAGAACAAATTCAAACCCCGAGCTGTTATAATCAAGGATGCTTTAGGCAGAATATTAAATGATCCAGGAAGTATTAAAAGAAGATGGAAAGAATATACTGAGTCACTGTATCAAAAGGAATTGGCTGACACAGAAGAATTTAATGAAATAACATATGAACAAGAGCCTGTTGTGATGAAGGAAGAAGTTCAAGCTGCTTTGAAGGAAATAGCAAAAAACAAGGCCCCAGGAATAGATTGTATACCAATTGACGTATTTCAGCTAACAGATGCTGCCCTGGACGTGCTCACCAAGCTGTGCCAAGAAATCTGGAGAACAACCACTTGGCCAACTGACTGGAAGAGATCTATATTTGTTCCCATTCCAAAGAAGGGTAACCCATCAGAGTGTGGAAACTATAGAACAATACTCCTTCTGTATTCTTTTGATGCCTCCTGGATCATTTAATATTCTGCCCATTGCATCCTTAACTATTGCAACTCAAGGCTTGTATTTATTTTTCAGTTCCTTCAACTTAAGAAATGCTGAGTGAATTCAGCCCTTTTTATTTGCTGACTCCAGCTCTTTGCACATTTCATAGTAATACTTTGCCTTGTCTTCCTGCACCGCCCTTTGAAATCTTCTGTTCAGCTCCTGAACCTCTTGATTTCTTTCCTTTATTTTGGTTTCTTGACACCTCAGCACCATAGTGCAATATTCAGAGTCTCTTCTGACATACATATTGGTCTTTTCTTCTTCTGTCTTTGTAATGACCGTTTGTATTCTTCTGGATAATATTCTTGATATTCTCCCACCACTCATCTGGTCTTCACTTATTAGTGCTCAAGGCCTCAAGCCTGTTCCTGAGATGAACATACGCTTCCCCAAAGACCTACAAGTATAAGGTAAGGTCATTCCTCATACTTTCTAAAATAACAATTAGCAGCATTAAAAGCCACCAACCCAAGTTCATATTTCATACTGGCCACAAAATTGTTATGGGACTTTCCCCAAGGTCTTGTCATTTCTCTGAACTTCTACATCCTCTTCTGTAAAATGAAGAGATGGATCTGATGACCTCTCAAGCCATCTTTCTATTCTCAAAGTGTATGATTCTGACTGTCCTTTTTGTCTCAAAACCCATTTATCTAAAATCTCAAGTGGTACTAAGAACCAACTCTTTTGGGCAGCAGTAATCTGGTTCCTAGGCCCAATGGCACATGAGGAGACACTTCAGCCTACAGGCATAGAGCAAAGTGCACCATGCATCCATCTGGACAGTGTCTCTGCCCCATCTTGGGGATAATTTGTACCAGATGTATATCTGCCAAGACAGTGACTGCTGCCTTAAAGTCATGGCTTGAAAATAAAGACTTTGCCTGCCTTCTGTGGTTTAACTTCCTGCCCGGAAATGAGTGTGTGTTGCAGATGGGGCTGAGATGACAGACGCTGCTAAGACAGCTTCTGTGTTCAGCATGGTTTCCTTTGCTGGGAGTAGGTATTGACAAAAACCACTGATCCTTTTCTTTCCATAGTCAGGCAAAAAGTGAAGCTGAGGTGGACTTTACCTTGCATTTCCTCCTTCTGGGCAGAGTGTGGATGACATGCACCCTGAAAGGTGAAGAGCTTCTAGAGTTTTTAATGTTGGCTGGGAAGCTCTGGCAGTGGTTTCTAGACTCTTTGGAGTCCACGGAATAGAAGCCCCTCCCAGAGGGTTCCATTCAGTAGGCAGCACAGCTGCAAGAGCCCCCCTCCAGGAGGACCACAGAGCTGTGTAAGGTCTATCCTCAGCATACTGTCACGATGGACACAGCCATCCACAGGTCTGATAAGTGTTCTATACTCAGATACAAAGCCATTAACGACTGAGTCCACTCAAATGCATGGTAACTCCTATGGAGTAAGTTAGAGTAGAATTATGGTCTATCAGGTTTTCCATAACTTATTTGAGGGAAGTATATTGCCAATTCTATCTTCCAAGTTATTACTGAGTAGACTCAAACCTTCCATCTTTTTGTTAGCAGTCATTTATACCAAGGGAGTCCAAGGACATTGAGGGTTGTAGTTAAAAGTATGAATTATAAAGTCAGAGACTTGAGTTCAAATTAGGCCTGACACTCACCAACTCTGAGATTTGATCTCTCAAAATATCGGCTTCCTAATATGATGCTTATATTGGAGTCTAATCAATATTAGGTTAGATCTAATTGAATAGATCATAGTATAATTTTATTATATACCCCCACACACACATCTATCTATCTATCTATCTATCTATCTATCTATCTATCTATCTATCTCTGATAGCCTAGTGGCAAGAAGCTATGTTGCAATCCCAAAGGCACCCAATTCAAGGCCACCAGCTGCTCTGAGGCAGAAGGAAGGGCAATCTCCTCCCGTGATATTAACTGCCTCTGAAAAATCCACTGGAGGGTCAGCTATGGGTAGGTTTCAACTGGACTGTATACTATAATGTAAAATGTTAGAGTATAAAATAATCTATTAGACATTATATTACATATAATCTAAAATCTAATACCAGGGAGCTTTGGTGGCTCAGTGGTAAGGAATTACGTTACCAATACAAAAGTACACAGTTCAAAAAACCAGCTACTCCACAAAAGATGGACAATCTCTTCCGTGTCATTTACTTCCTCTGAAAACCACTGGGGGAAGGGGCCGGGTCAGGCCAAGTCAGGCTGAGGTGCAGTTACTGGAGATAACAGTCATCCCACTTTGGATGATGATCCCCAAGAAGGGAGCACAAATATGCAGGTCCTTCACAAAGCAATGCCATCCTCAGGGTCACTATATAGTTACAACAACCTGACATCTACTAAGGAAAGACTCACCTAATGTCAAGAAAGCAGCAATCTGCTTCAGTCACTATGAAAAAACAAAATAACCCTTCTTCTAGAAAAGCAGACCCAATGAATACCCCAGATAGAGAATACCAGAAGAAATATACTGAGGTGGAGTTATTTGAACAGCTACAGAAGAAGATGCAAATGATAGAAGAAACAATGGAAGCCATTAAGAGAGCAAATATCCCAGAGATAGCTATCCAAAAGAAATATGCTGCTGAGGGGCAACTTGAACAGTTATGGAAGAAAAGGTGAAAGATAGAAGAAAGAATTGATAGTAGAGATAAAAAGGTATAAAAACTTAGAAAACAATACAGACAGGGTACAGCCAACACAGTACTGGAAATCACAAAAAAAAAAAAAAACCAAACCCAAAACAAAAAAAAAAACCACACAAGCCCATGAAAATGTAATCTAGAATATTAAGACTGAATTGGTACAAGTGTCCAACACTTTGGAAGGACAAAAGAGAACTGAAGAGATGGAACAGAGAGTCAGTGGGCTGGAAGACAAGAGCCTCACTGGGAACATACTAGAAGAAAAATCAGACATGAGATTAAAAGAAAATGAAGAAAACACTTGAAAACCCACTGGAAGGTCAGCTATGAGTCACTTCTGGCTCACAGCTCATAACAACAACATTCATAAGGGCCACTGTAAGGCTTAAATATGACAATGACTATCATGCAGAAAGGCATAGTATTTACCACATTCATAGTCTCCTGCTGAACTATAACTGTAGTCAAAAAGAAAAATATCAATTCTACTGATCTTGATTTATTGGAAAATTTTGATCTTTTAATCATCATGAATTTTTTTCTTTTATCTATTCTTTAAAAAAATATTACATTGAAACATTGCTTCTCTTGATTATAGAGTTCTGGTAGCTCAGTAGGTAGGCAGTCACATGGCTAACGCAAAAACAGCACCCTCGGGCAGTTCGAATCTGCCTGTGGCTCCCTGGAGAGAGATGGGTGACATCCTTCCTGTGTGATTTATAGTCTCTGAAAACCCTCTGGAGGGTCCACTATGAGTTGGTTTCAATTTAACAGCACTGAGTTCAGTTATCTCGATGATGGAGGTTTGGGATTTGTTGAATTTTTTTTCTTTCCTCCCTTTGTGGCTTCTTAAATTTGACACATTCTCATCACCTGATTCCAGATCTGCTAGCATGTATTAAAAACTCAGAAAAATATTAGTTGCTATCATTTCATCATTACACACTGACTGCACAGCACAATTTACCATTTAATTACCTAATGTCTTATATTAGTCATTGTCTCAAGTGCTTATGCCTCATTTTTCTAACTAATTTGTACACTTATTAAAGGCGGAAATTATAGCATCTGTCTTTGCATCCCTAAAGCTACTGAGTACCTAAGAGGCTCAAGTAAGTACTTGCCCAGTGATTGTGCCTAGCCCACGGCAGACAATTTTCTCTTTCCTAATTATTTCATGTGTTTGAAGGGCAGGGTTTATATATGGAATTTATCCTGTTTCTGTCATACGTGGTACAGAGTGAGTGGCACAAAATCAGAGAACTGACAGGGGCTTTTGAATTTGTCACTTTTACCCATCACTTTACAACTAAATAATTTAATACAAAAAAAAAAAGGTTGCAGATTTCCTGGGTCCTTTTACTTCAGTACTTTGTTGATTTTATTTCTCTCTCCATGCCCTTCAGCATCAAACACAGACATCTCCACAGAGGAAGCATTTATTCTGTAATATAGTTTTGTTCAGTTTTGTCTTTTCTAGAATCTGAGTAGTTATCCTTGCCTGAAGAATCATTTCTGGGAACAAACGTCTTGTGCTCACCAACTACTTACATATCTGGGCTCAGTGTAGCAAGATGGTTAAGAGAATACTGGATTTAACTGGGAGGTAGACGGGAATAGATCAGGAACTAGATACTAGATATATACTAAGGCATACTTTGGTCATGTCAGGAGGGGCTAGTCTATAAAAAAGCACCTTTCTGGTAGAAAGGTAGAGGGCCAGAGAAAGGCAGAAAAACCTTCAACAAGACAGGTAGACACAGTGACTGTAAGAGTGAGCTGCTGTGTGCTAGGCGTGATGGAGCTCGTGTGGATGGCACAGGACAGGACATGGTTCAGACCTACTGTTCATAATGTCACTGGGAGTTACAGTGGACTTAATGGCTTAACAACAACAACAACAAGATGGGTAATAGGAAAAGCAATCCACAACTAGAGGATAATCAACACTAAAGAAAGAGAAGACACAGAGATGTACACAAGGCAAATATACAACAAAAATTATTACTACATATATACACCTGCAATATCAACACTAATAAACCTTAAACAACAAGGAGATGTGTGAGTAGGTAAGATGGACAGATATGGATGAGTGAATGGATAAATATGACCTGGGATTATTAGATGATATTTCTACATTCATATTTCTTTGAGCTGTAAATATATCCATTTAAATAGCAGAACCAACAGGGGGCAAAGATAGATAAGCCTCTTAATCATTACAAAACATCCTGATGGTATGAGTTTCTGGTCCCGGTCTTGGGGAACTCAAGGTCAATTGTCATCATACAGTCCACAAACATACTACATCCCACTAGGATACATAATGACTGACCTCTCAAAGCTTGCAAAAAGCCATCTGAAGTACGACTACTGGTTTCTCCCAGGAGAAGGAAGGAAAGCAATGATATGTAGAAACAATTTGTCCAAAGAACTAATGGAACAAGTGAACTGCAACTTCTACTACCATGAGCCCAAAATAACTAACTAGGTGGTGCCCAGCTACCACTTCTGTCTACTTTAAAGGTAGGTATAGTAGACGATCCTGGATAGAATCAGGTAAACGTGGCACAAAACTAAAAAAAAATAAATAAAAGGTTCAGGCTTATTGGTCTGATAGAGACTGATGTTATCCTCGGGGCTACAACTCTAAGTCACCCTTCATCCTTCATTCCTGGAACAAAATTCACCCTAATGGTTCAACCAGATAATAGATCTGTAAGGGGAGCAGTAATAGCAGGCAAGCATTCCCTTTACAGAAGAACCAACCACCATCAGGTCAAAAGAGCTGCACTTGCCCAAAGATAAAGCCACAGGATAGGAAAGAGTAAGATAGGATTAATGGGAAAGACACACACACACACACAGAGGAAGTAAGAAGAGTATGATTGCATAATGGGTATTGTAATTAATGTTATAAAACAAAAATATGCTTGAATAATTGAGTGGGAAACCAGTATGCTTTGTAAACATTCACTCAAGTCACAACTTAATAAACTGAAAGAACTCTAACATTTCTTCAACATCCAAAATAATGACTAATAATAATACCTACCACAACAGAGATGTGAAAATTACACAAAATAAGAGCAAGTGAAGAACATAGGAGACTCCCTAAAACACGGTACATGCTCAATAAATATTAGCAGTGATCATTATTCTAAAACATGAAGAGTTAAGGGAGCTATAAAGTCAGACAGAGTTTATGCACAATTGTGTAATATGTTGTTGTTATGTGCCATCAAGTCGCTTGCAATTCATAGCAACACTGTATAACAGCCCTGAAACCTGTTCTATTTTGTGCCAACTTTAATCTCTCTGACACACTCATTTCCCCAGTGACTATATCAATCCATCTCATCAATGGTCTCCCTCTCTTTCTCTATCCCTCCACCCTTCCAAGCATGATGTCCCTCTCCAAGGACTGGTTCCTCCTTGCAATATGCCCCAAGTATGTCAGACGAAGCCTCAGAATCCTTGCCTCCAAGGAGCAGCCTGGTTTCACCCTCTCTAGGACAAATCTGTTTGTTCTCCTAGCAGTCCATGGCATATTAAACACTCTTCTCCAGCACCATAGATCAAAGGCACCAATTCTTCTATCATCCCTAGTCATTGTTCAGCTCTCTGACACATAGCAAGCAATTGCAAAGACTATGGCCTGGATCAGGTGCACTTTAGTCTCCAGCATGACATGATTGCTCTTCAGTACCCTAGAGAGGCCCCTGACAACAGATTTTCCCAATGCAATTCATCTCTTGATTTCCTGGTTGCTGGTGCCAAGAGTGTTGACTGTTGAGCCAAGCAAACTAAAACTGTTAACAATCTCAATCTCTTCACCATCCTTACTGATGCTGCCAATTGGCCCAGTGATGAGAATATTTGTTTTCTTGATGTTGAGCTTCAATCCATATTGAAGGCTGCAGTCCTTGACTTTCTTCAGCAAGCACTTTAGGTCCTCCTCAGTTTCAGCAATGCAGGGTTGTGTCATCTGCATAATGCAGGTTGTTGATGAATCTTCCTCCAATCCGGATGACACATTTCTCCTCACACAGCCCAGCCTCCCGGATGATCTGTTCTGAATGCAAATTGAAAAGGTTGGAGACAGAATATATTCCTGGCGTATACCCTTCCTGATTTTGAACCTTTCAGTGTTTCCTTGATCTCTTCTGACAACAGCCTCCTGGTTCAAGTATAGGTTTCACATAAGCACAATAAAATGTTCAGGGATTCGCATTCTTCTCAGAGTCAGCCACAGTTTGTTGTGATTCACACAGTCAAATGCCTCTGCAGAGTCAATGAAACACAGACATTCCTCTAATATTCCCTACTTTCAGCAAGGTCATATACTCAGTTTCAAATGAGGCTGTTTTTGTTGTTAGGTGCCACCAAGTTGAGTAAGACTGATAGCGACCCTATGAACAATCAACCTGAAACTTGCCCTGTCTTGTGTCATCTTCTCCATCTCTGAGACTATAGAACCCATTACTGAAGTCACAATGTCAATACATCCAGTGAATATTTGTAATAGGGAACTGAATTGTCAGCCAAGTACTATAATCTAAACACCAGAGCCACATATAATCTATATAGGGAACTCTCATCAGTAATTTTAACATCTAATGTGTTCCATGACAAGGATTTTCAACCACATAACTTGAAATTTTATGAACTTCCAAACTCACCAGGAGTCCAGGTCAGTGGACTGTAAAAGCAAATCTTCCCTGTACTCAAGAACATTCCAGTATAATTCTTTCTGTGTTCTATTTCAAAAAGAGGGGAGGAAATATTAGTAAGGAAGTCCAATTGATAAGTAGAAGCCCAAACAAATATAATAAAATTCTCTATGACATGGAATGCAGCCAGAACAGCTTGCTTCTATGAACAATGCATGGACTAATCCCGGAAGACCAGTCAGTCACACAGTTGAGTTTACACAGAACCTTACCCACTCTTTGTCCTCAGTGCAAAGATCTAAGCCCTGGACTCAAATGTCCCCACAGGATGTCTGTATATAAAAGTATCTTGGTTTTTAGGAGTGGAAATTTAAGAGGGAAGAAACAGAAATGTATATTCCATTTTCCTTTCTAAAAAAGTACAATATTTCACTTTGCTGAATATTTATCTAGAAATTCACATACCACTGGTCTGGCTTTAGCATCCCAGTGAAGTAGCTAAGAACTTATTGAAGCCACAAAACTTCAAAGAGGAGATAACAATACGCCAAGTACTCTGGTAAGAAACGTGAGAGAAAACACAAATGAAACTCTTTTTTCATCTTGAATCACTCTCTCCACTGGCAATCTAAACATTTTCTCAGAAGTCAAGGCTTCCTAAGTGCACCATGCTATCTCAAATAGGCTCTCAGAATAGGAAAAATAAAATGGTTAGGAATGGAAAAACTGGTGAAATCTAAAAGCTTCATAGTGTTGTCAAGTTAAACTCATAACAACCTTCCATTGGATTTCTGATGCTATAAATCTTTACAAAAGATGCTTACTCCTTTTCCCCTTACATAGCTGCTGATGGATTTGAACCTCTGATCTTTGGGTTAGCAGTACAGAAGCTGAGTAAAGGGTAGTCAGAGACGTTTCACTATTCTTGCAGCTTATTGTACATCAAATGTTATTCCAAAGTTTGTTAAATCATTTATTTCAAAGACAAATTTCAAAGCTTCTTTGCTGAAGAAGTCTTCATTTTTGGTGAGTAGGATGAGTGGGTTTATTCTCTCTACCCAGTGAAAAATTATCCACGACTTGCAAACTCATTATCTTTGAGTCAGAACCGCCTCAGAACTGACCCTGCAGTGGGCTTTCGAAGGCTATAAATTGCACAGAAGGAGCTGACTCATCTCCCTCCCACAGAGTCACAGGTGGATCCAAATTGGCAGAAAGGTACTGCCTCAGAGTTAGCTGCACAACTCTCTACTTAGTTGTTGTTGTTATGTGCCGTCGAGTCGCTTGCAACTCATAGTGACCCTATGTACAAGAGCCCTAAACCCTGCTCTAGCCTGTGCCAACCTCATTGTCTCCTTCACACCTATTCCCACCACCCCAGTCAATGTATCATCTCATAGAGGGTCTTCCTCTCTTGTGCCCTCTTACAGATAACATCCCTCTCCAAGGACTGGTTCCTCCTTGCAATATGCCCAAAGTTTGTCAGATGAAGCTTCAGAATCCTTGCCTCCAAGGAGCATCCTAGTTTCACCCTCTCTAGGACAAACCTGTTTGTTCTCCTAGCAGTCCATGGTATATTAAACACTCTTCTCCAGCACCACAGATCAAAGGCACCAATTCTTCTATCATCCCTAGTCACTGCCCAGCTATCTGACGCATAGCATGCAATTGCAAAGACAATGGCCCGGATCAGGTGCACTTTAAGTCTCCATACTGACATAAGTCTCCAGACTGACATCACTGCTCTTCAGTACTCTGGAGAGGTCCCTGACAGCTGACTTTCCCAATGCAATTTGTCTCCTGATTTCCTGGCTGCTAGTTCCAAGAGTGTTGATCGTGGAACCAAGCAAACTAAAAATGTTAACAATCTCAATTTCTTTACCATCTATCATGATGCTACCAATTGGCCCAGTGGTGAGAATCTTTGTTTTCTTGATGTTGAGCTTCCAACCATCTTGAATGCTGCAGTCCTTGAACTTCTGAAGCAACCACTTCAAGTCCTCCTCAATCTCAGCAAGCAGGCTTGTGTCATCTGCATAACACAGGTTGTTAATGAACCTTCCTCCAATCCTGATGCCACATTTCTCCTCACACAGCCCAGCCTCCCAGATGGTCTGTTCTGCATATAGATTGAAAAGGTATAGAGACAGAATACATCCCTGGAGTATACCCTTCCCGATTCTGAACCAAGTAGTGTCTCCTTGCTCTGTTCTGACGACCACCTCCTGGTCCAAGTATAGGTTTCACATAAGCACAATCAAATGTTCTAGGATTCCCATTCTTCTCAGAGTTAACCACAGGTTGCTGTGATCCACACAGTCAAAAGCCTTTGCATAGTCAATGAAGCACAGATAGATATTCTTCTGGCACTCTGCTTTCTGCCAAGATCCATCTAACATTAGCTATAATATCCCTAGTACCAAGGCCTCTTCTAAACCTAGTCTGCATATCTGGCAGTTCTCTCTCCCACTAATGGTCAAGCACAACATGGTAATGAGTCTCTTTTTCCCCAGGAAGAAACATGTTGGGGAAAGTAAGGAGAGCTAGAAGCCCTAGGAAGCGGGCCTCATCTGTAAAATGGGGGTGGCATCTCCCAAGTAGAGGGATGTAAAGCAGTGAATGGGCAGGAGCTGAAATAAGTGGCATTTTATTTTCTCCTTTTCAGGTAGCTCAGGGAAGCTCTCTAGTTCCTCCCTCTGTGTGAAAATGACTGACAGCTTTTCTGTCTTGTGAGGAGGAACCCCCTGTGTTCCTGTCCATGAGCAGTGGCTTCGATTCTGATCCTGAGAGCTGAGTAGTGGTCCCTCAGCCCCATATCTAGAGAACAACTCACAATGTGCTGGATCCCATTGAGCCCTCTGGTGGCAGCTCTGTCCTTGCTCTGCTTTTCAAAGAGCAACCCACCAACTCTTCACTTCTCACTGGTGGGATCTCATGAAACTCAATGCCTTCAAATGAGAACTAACTCATAGCTGACCCTCCAGCCCAGTGGGCTTCTGAGGCTGTAAACTGTACTGGAAGAGATTAGCCATCTTTTTCCTGAGGAACCACTGGTGGATTGGAACCACCAGTGCCAAAGGCAAGTTTCTCTGAAACTTATCTACAAAAACTCCCTCCTAGCCCTGGTGTTAGGATAAGGAGATAGTTGGGGTGGGGGTGGGGGGGAAATCCTGCCACTTACTGGCTTACTAGTCAGTTGAAAAGTACAAGAGAAACAAACAGTTAAGACTAAAGGTCCACTCCCAGGTCCGCAGAGCACACAGATTTGCTTTCTGGTCAAACCCTCATGGTATCATCCATTTTGTTGATGTTGTCTCCACAAGTCAGTTCTTCAGCATTCCAGAAACTGTGAGCTACCAAAACCCCTTCTCATGTTTTTAAAAATCAAATCCTGATGTACAAAAGAGGGGAGGAAGCCTGGATTTTTCTCATTGCAATGCAATTTTTCACAGTGCCAGTGACAGATTTGAATCTTAAGAGAGCAATTCAACAAGTGCTCATAAAATGAGCTAGCCTGGTTAATCATCATCCAGATTAAAACAAGAAGAAGATGGTCAAGACCTCTACAAGCCCCTTATCTGGCCCCTTTCTAGTTATGATGAGAATTTATGATGGAAACATGGCATATATCTTCATTTATTTAGATGTCTTTGTTTTCTCTCAACTATGTTTTGTAGTGTTCTGGGTAGAGGTCAAGCTTAACCTTTGTTAAACATTTTTTTCCAGATAATTAAAATTGTTTATACTCTTATAAATGATATTATTTTCTATTTCTTTCTCTAGTTACTTATTATAGGTTGTTGTGTTGTGTACTATCATGTCCAAACCAACCCATAGCAGACCCTCTGGTGGGTTTTCAGAGGCAGTTAATCATATCAGAGGAGATTGCCCATCCGTCTCCCATAGAGCAGCTGGTGGCCTTGAACCTCATACTTTCAGGATTGCAGCACAGCTTCTTGCCAATTCATGTTAATAAATTAACTTTGTGTCCAGAAACTTTTGTGCATTCACTTACTAATTATAAGGCTTTACTCAAGTGATGGTTATTTCTTACATATACAGCTGTGCCGTCTGTAAATAATCTCCACTTAAATTCTTTTCAATTCTTACAATTCCTGTTTCTTTTCTTCCTATATTGCACTGTCTAGGATGTTTAGTGCAGTGTTGACTATAAATGATTGTAGCTGTCATCTTGTTTCAAGTAAGATTTCAGGAGGGAAAAATTTAACATTTTACCACTAATTTGCTATTTCAGGAGCTCTGGTGGCCTAACAGTAAGGGACTGTGCTGCCAACTGAAAGGCATGCTGTTTGAATCCACCACCAGTGTCTCGACAGGAGAAAGGTGGGCAATCTCCTTTCAGGGGATTCATTGCCTCTGAAAATTAGTGGAGAGTCAGCTATGAGTCAGTTCTGACTCAATAGCCTATAACACAACAATGTGGTTGTTGTGGTTCTTGTTATTGTTGTGTATCGTGGAGTCAGAACTGACCCATAGCTGACCCTCTGGCGGGTTTTCAGAGGCAGTTAGTTAATCGCACGAGAAATGACTGCTCGCCCTTCTACCGCGGAGCAGCTGGTGGCCTCACACCGCATGTCTTCGAGATTGCAACGCAGCTTCTTGCCACTAGGCCACCAGAGTTTTAGCTAGTTATTGCCAAGAACTTTAATCAGACTAACAAAAATCTTATCAAATCCTAAACTGTATCCTTTTAAGACATTTTACTCCTTCCTTCCATCGCCCATTCCCACCAAGCATGCATACATTACCCAGAGCATTGAGTAGTAGGCTGATGTTCAATGGGCAATCCCTACTCAACTCAGCGGCACCTCACAACAGCTGCAAGGCCAGCAAGGAAAAGCTCCTGCTGGTGAGCCGCCAAGGAGATCAGGGACATAGTCAACACTTAACACTGACAGACGAAATCAATGCTAAAATTTTGCTATCAAGTCAATGCAATTAAAAATAACCCTAAAGATGGAAGAACTGAAGCCGGAGGGGGTGCTGAAGGATCAGAGAGATCAAAGGTGAGGGATTTTTGATGGGAAGGGAGAAAAGGTTTAAAAAAAGTTAAAAGAACTTACTAAGTAAGGCTTGGAAGCAGGAGTGGCATCCACTTCCATAATAGTTTTCCTCTGGAAACCCTATGAACCTGGAGAGAGGATGAAAGTTATACAGGAGGTATCCAGGACTTTCGTTCACAGAGTCACAACTCGACAGCACTAACACCACCACCACCAATATCAGCACAGAAAGAGAGAGCAGTGGGGCTAGCAGACAGAAAGCCATGCTCCGAAGCCAAAGATGATGGGTGACCAACTCCGCGGCCCTCAGGCCTGCGTTTAATTGGTTTTGGTGAAACATTCTTCTAGGTCATGTAACCCTGGTGTGTCTAGTTGCTGGACAGAGGTAACTTGTGGTTGCTGTGAAGCCAAACACTGTGACACTGATGAGTCAAATGCGAGAATGGTCACCCATGGTGGACAGTGTTTGGGGAAGCTCCTCGATTAAAACAAACTTGGAAGTAGGAGTTGCATCCACTTCCACAATAGCTTGCCTCTGGAAACCCTATGAACCTGGAGAGAAGACGAAAGTTATACAAGAAGTGTCCAGGACTTTCGTTCATAGGGTCACTATGACTTGACAGCACTGAACAACAACAACAACAACTTGTAAGGCGGGACCTGTCCTTGGAGAGGGACATCGTGCTTGGGAGAGTGGAGTGACAGTGCAAGAGAGGAAGACCTTTGAGGAGATAAATTCACTCAGTGACTGGAGTAATGGGGGAGGGGTGTCGGAGACAATAAGATTGGCACAGGATAGAGCAGGGTTTAGGGCTGTTGTACATAGAGTCACTATGAGTCACAGTTTACTCAATAGCACATAACAACAACTATCTATTTCAAAGTAAAACTGGATCCCATAGAGTTTTAAACAGTTGTGCCATTTCAGTAGCATATCAAGACTTTCTTCCACAGCACCTTTGGTGGGATTCAGACTACCATTCTTTTAGTTAGTTCTTTACATTCTTTTTTTTTTTCCACTTTAATTCATACTCCTCAGCTTTACTACTTTAATAAGAGCATTTTGCCATTTTTTAATTGTGATTTTAAAGAAAATATACAGAACGAGTGGGCTTTCACTCATTCATTGTTAGTTGAGTTCTTAACCATTAGTGCCACCCATGGATGCCACACCACTACATTGTTATCCTTGCTGTTAGGTGCCCTCAAGTTGTTCCAAGCACAGCATTGCCTGGTCCAGCATCATCCTCTAATCTTTTCTGTGTGTGAGCCCATTGCTGCAGCCAGTATCAGTCCATCTCATGAAAGATCTTCCCCAGTTTTTCTTTTCTACTGACATTCGTTACCAAGCATGATGTTCTTCTCTAGAGATTGCCATCAGCAACGA
This sequence comes from Elephantulus edwardii, assembly GCF_000299155.1. NCBI lineage: Eukaryota > Metazoa > Chordata > Mammalia > Macroscelidea > Macroscelididae > Elephantulus > Elephantulus edwardii. The sequence continues at coordinate 1,728,636 of NW_006399811.1, read as the reverse complement.
TATCCCTCAGTCCACATGCTTTATGAATCCACCTTGAATTTCTGGTGGTTCAATGTTGATACGTAATTGAGCTGGTTTTTTTTTAAGTATCATCAGCAAAATTTTACTCGCACGTGATATTAATGATTGTTGTTGTTGTTAAGTGCTGTTGAGTCGCAGGCGACTCATAGTGACCCTATGAAGGAGAGTCCTCAAGGCTTGGGTGCCTTTCATCCTCTCCCCAGTTTCATAGGGTTTCTGGAGGCAAGCTATTATGGAAGTGGATGCCACTCCTCCTTCCAAGCTTGTTTTAATTGGGGAGCTCCTCCCCACTCTCTGTCCACATTGGGTAGCCAGCCATTAACGCATTTGACACATCAGTGTCACAGTGTTCAGCCTCACAGCAACCACAAGTGACCATGGTACAACAACTTATACACCAGGCTCTACTACCTAGAGGAATGTCACCTCCACCAAAAAACAAGAGGCCACTACAGCCACCAGCTCGGGCTTCTATAATGTCTGCATTCTGTTTGCTCACTTATCTTTGGAATAGGCACAAATATGTATCTCTTTCCATCATTAATTTCAAAACCAAAATTCAAACTTATTGTTGTGCAGTCAAAACCAATTCATAGCTGACCCTCCCAGTATGTTTTTAGAGACTATAAATCACACAGGAAAAGATTGTTTATCTTTCCTCCCAGAAGCATCTGATGAATTCAAAGCACTCAAGAGGCTTAACCTTTGGCTCAACAGCAAATTCCCTACAGACTATGACACCAGTTGTTGTTGTGTTGAGCCAACTCTGACTCATAGTGACCCTATGAACAACGGATCTGAACCCTGCCCTATCCTGTTCCATCCTCATCATTCCTGACTTACTCGTGCCCACTATTACAGTCTCTGTGTCAATCTATTTCATTGAAGGCCTTCACCTACTTCACTAACCCTCCACTGTTCCAAGCATGATGTCCTTTCCCAAGGACTGGACCCTCCCAACAACATGCCCACAGTAGATGAGACATGTTTTCACTATCCTGGCCTAGAACGAGCACCCTGGCTGCACTAGGAAAGAAAAGAAATCCAATCACTGTCCTCTTGAACTCATAGTTCACTTGGAAATAATTAATATTTATACAAATAATTCATTTCAATCTTAGCAAGCTGCATGAGAAAAAAAAAAAACCAACCAACAGCAATGTAGACACTACACAGCAAGTAACAGAGAAACTTAACCTATTCTAAGGAAATAAGTCAAATAAAAGAAAGCTGTCACATTTGGAGATGGTCATGGAAAATGAATCATTAACACTTGTAATTAAATCCACATGCCTGTGGAGTATAATTCTTCCCTCTCCTTGGTTAGCATCAAGTTTTCATAGAAGTATTAGAGAATCACCTTTGCAACATCACATAGTGGTTCATTTCTAGGATAGACCTTGCTCCTCCTGGTGTGGTCCAACTTTAAGGGCATCCACATTGACTCCTTGCCCTTTGCTTCAAAGATACCCTTGCATTAACTAAACCTTTTCATTGTGGGTGACAGTATAGAACTCATTTCTTCTTTCTGGCAGCATTTTATTTTGCAAATACAGATATTTGGCAAACGGTCCAAATTCCTATGTCCTTCCCTCACAAATTATGAATTTGCCTAACTGTCCAGATTCTGAATATTTTACTTTATTATTTCAGTAAAGCATCCAAAAGCCCTAGACTTTGTCTAAATCTCAATATTTAGCACATTCCCCAAACCCTTCCAGTAGCCTCTTCAACCTGAAGGTAGTCACATATTTCATGACACCCAGCAGCTGAGCTTTCTTCTGAAGTGGCCAGGATACCCACTGGGTATATTATACATACAGTTAAGCACATTTGCCATGTCTTTTAGCGATTTAGATTCTCAGCCTCCTTCTTGTATTTGAGACATCTCTCTCTCTCTTTCTCTCTCAACTGTTCTCACTTTCATGGAGGATAATAATGACAGATATTTGTTTGTCAGTCTCCCTAGTGGCTGAAATGTATTCTGCTAATCAAATACACCTCAATCCAACTGTAAACTGGAAACTTGTGACTGTTGTTGTTTGTTGTTATGTGCGATCAAGTCACCTGCAACCCTATGTTCAGCAGCCTCTGAACCCTGCCTTGTCCTGAGCCAGTCTCACTAATTCCGACACACCAACTTCCATTGCCCCAGTCACTGTATCAGTCCATCTCACCCGGGGTCTTCCTCTCCTTTCCCTCCACCCTTCTGAGCATGATGTCCTTCTCCAAGGACTGGTCTCTTCTGGAGACATGCCCAAAAGTATGTGAGAAGGAGGTTCAAAATCCTAGCCTCCAAGGAGAAACTTTGTTTCATCCACTCCAAGACAGACCTATGTGTTTTCTAGGCATTTCTGGTATGTTTAAGACTTCTCCAGCACCACCACTCGAAGGCATAGATTCTCCTTCTGTCATTCTTAGTCATTGTCTAACTCTCTGAAGCATAACAAGTAATTGTGAAGACCATGGCCTGGGTTAGGCACACTGTAGTCTCTAGACTGACATTACTTTTCAGCACTCTGGAAAGGTCCCTGACAGGAGATTTTCCCAATGCAATTTGTCTTCTTATTTCCTAACTGCTGGTGTTAAGAGTGTAAATTGTGGAGCTCAGCAAGCTGTAGTTGTTAACAACCTCAATCTCTTTTCCATCTATCATGGTGCTGCCAATTTGCCCAGTGGTGAGAATCTTTGTCTTCTTGCTATTAAGCTTCAATCCATATTAAAGACTACAGTCCTTGACCTTCTGCACCAAATGCTTCAGGTCTTCTTCAGTTTCAGCAAGCAAGCTTGTGTCATCTGCGTATCATAGGTTGTTGGTGAGTCTACCTCTGTTCCTGATGCCACATACTTCCTCATAAAGCCCTGCTCCTGAATCATCTGTTCTGCATACAGATTGAAAAGGTATGTAGACAGGATACATGCCTGATGCATTCCTTTCCTGATTTTTCACCATACAGTGTTTCCCTGCTCTGTTCTGAGGACTGCTTCCTGGTCCAAGTATAGGTTTTGCATAAGCACAATCAAGTGTCCTGGGATTTCCATTTTTCTCAAAGTTAGTCACAATTTGTTTTTATCCACACAGTAAAATGCCTTTGTATAGTCAATGAAATACAAATATACATTCCTCTGGTACTCTTTGCTTTCTGCCAAGATCCATCTGACATTGGCAATAATGTCTCTAGTGCCACAACCTCTTCTAAATCCAGCTTGTATTTCTGGTAGTTCTCTGTCAATGTACTGTTCAAGTCTTTTCTGAATAATCTTCAGAAGGATTTTGCTAGTGTGTGCTATTAGTGATATTGTTCTATATTTTCAACACTCTGTTGGGTCACCTTTTTTTTTGGAATGGGAATAAATATGGATCTCTTCCAGTCAATTGGCCAGGTAGTTGTCCTCCAGATTTCTTGGCACAACTTGGCGATCACATGCAGGGCAACATTTGTTTGTGGAAATACATCAATTGGTATTCCATCAATTCCTGAGACTTTATTTTTTGTCAAGTCCGTCAGAGCAGCCTGTACTTCCTCCTTCATCACCATTGCCTCTTGCTCATCTGCTATTTCTTTAAATTCTTCTGTGTCAGCCAATTCTTTTTATTACAATGACTCTGTATACTCCTTCAATCTTCTTTTCATGCTTCCTGAATCATTCAATATTTTGCCCATAGCATCCTTAAGCATTGCTTGAATTTGTTCTTCAGTTCCTCCAGCTTAAAAATTGCTCAGTGAGTTCGGCCCTTTTGATTTTCCGACTTCAGCTCCTTGCACATTTTATTATAATACTTTGCCTTGTCTTCCCGAGTTGCCCTTTGATCTTCTATTCAGCTCCACTTCTGAACTTCTTGATTTCTTCCATTTACTTTTACTTTTTGGTGCACTAGTGTAATATTCAGAGTCTCTTCTCACATCTATTTTGGTCTTTTCTTCTTCTTCCTTCTTTGTAATGACTTTTTTGCATTCTTCACTAACAATATTCTTGATATTGTCCCACAGCTCTTCTGGTTTTTGTTCAATAATAATGTTCAAGGCCTCAAACCTGTGATACCACCACCACAACAACAAATCAGGAGTTACACAGACTCTACATTGCCAATGGGAATAACTTTGCCCAGCTTCTTTCATCAGTAGCAGCAGATTCGGAAGTAGATTTGGTGGCAAGGGGACACTATGGCCAGAAGTAGCAGCACTGGCTCCTTATCACACCTACTCTTTGGCCTAAATTTGGATTCTAGTTTTTGGCACTAAAGCCACTGAGCCTGGACTTTGGTCTTTGTAAAATTCTTAGAGCCAGGATGAACAACTAGTGCAGTCTCACAAAGGGTCCTGAACTTATAAAGAAGAGGTTGATAGATTCAATGTTCTTGAAATTCTATTTTTAAAAAATTTACACAAGGAACTCCTCCTTTTTATTTTGTACTGATCCGTACAAAAAAAAATTATGTCACCAATTCTGCCATGAGCTATCCAAAAATACTCATAAAGGGAAAGGAGTTCTTAGACTTTAGTTTACCTTAGACTATTTTAATGAGCTCATAAAGAATATTTGTAAATGCATAAAGCACATAGAAAACAAATTATATAGATATATAGCAGTTTACATATTTTTTTAAAAACCACCCCAAATGTATTACAGCTTTATATGTGGGATTTTTAAATTAAAGCATTAAATAAATCCAGTGGCAAATGTAGTGACTGCTGGAAGTGTTGATGAGCATAAATAATGTTTTGTAATGTTTGCAACAACCAAAATGAGACTAGAAAATATTTATGATGCCTAAAGGTAGTAAAGTCACAGGTGTCTGGTTCCTGTCTACATTCATTACTTAAGAAAATGCTAAATTTCATCTAGAAACTGTTGTGAAGAAAAATTCTTTTTCTCTACCCATATCATAGATCCCCTAAATATTAAACAAATTCAGCAGGTTAAGAAATTTCTTTTATTTGTTTTCCTTATTGTGTACCTCTCCATGTAAGAGCCTTACTTTAAAGATACAGCTTTTACACTTAAATCGGTTGTTTTTGTTGTTGTTCCCGACAATCAACAACTTCGTCAGATACAGTCATTTAACATAAGCTGGGACCTGGATCCCTCTTAGATGTGCCATGGTCCTTCATAGTGAACCAGAAAAGACAACAGGAATAGGAGAAGGAGTAGAAATAGTAGTAGCCCTCTGGGTGAGCCAGACATATACTCAGCACAGTCATGCCCTCAGCTGTTAGAATCTTAGCATACAATCTTAGAGGCTTCAATGATGACATGACAGAATGCTATATGTGGTGTTTTAACCAAGTGACTGAGACACCTGAGTAAGTGGAGATCCCTTCTAACTGGAAAGATCAAATGTTATTAACTGCTCTACATTATAAAAGTGGTTTCTGTGATGCTGAACACTGTGACACTGACGTGTCAAATGTGATAAATGGTTACTCATGATGGAGAGTGTTTGGTGGAGCGCCCCGATTAAAACAAGCTTGAAGTAGGAGTAGCATCCACTTCTGAAATAGTTTGCCTCCCGAAACCCTAGAAACCTGGAGAAAAGGATGAAAGCTGTACAAGTGTTCAGGTCTTTCATTCATAGGGTCACTTTGAGTCACCTACAACTCAACAGCACTTAACAACAACAACATTATAACAAGGAATATAAAATAGATACAAAGCAGTATAATCTTTGCCCTAGAGTCCACAAGAAACAAACAGCACATTGACAATTTCCCTTCCTAAATGCCTCAAATCTCAGATTCCAGATTCTTAACTCTAGCACAGATCATCTGTCAGGTCTTGCAACGTGAACCTGTTTTCTGCAGAGCTCAAAGGAAACATGATCAAAGCACATCTCTCTGTGGACCGTTCTCCTCTCTGCCTTCCATTCCTTTCGGGACTAAGAAAAGTCAAGAGCATTTTAAAACAAAAGAAATCTGTACACATTCAAAAAACTAGGGTTTAGCACAAGTAGAAAGCAACTCATTATCAGAGATCTTGAACTTTTTCAAGTTATTTCATATTCATTGTTGTACTTGTAAATGTGGTGGTCTGTTCCACAATCAGCTCCTGGCCTAGTTTTCACAGCTGATATTGAGCTTCTCCAGCGGTTCTTTCCACAGATGTAATCGATCTGAT